>NW_020200572.1:105268-120826 GCF_001531365.2 Cynara cardunculus var. scolymus | reverse complement strand
TGAATTCCAATTGGCTGATCTCTTTACAAATGCCCTTAATGAGAAAAGGTTTAATTTCCTTGTTGAGAAAATAGGAATGGCATGTCCAGAGTTCTAGATGTTGAATGTCTTATTATTTATTTATTTTTTGTATATAGTTTTGCTTCCTGATTAACCTTCACTTGTTTTCATAGTTAATAGGTTTATCTTGCTTAGACTTGCAAGGATTGAGGGGGAGTATATGCTTGAAAAAGAATAAAACCTATTGAAGAAGAAAAATGTCTTTCATCACAGATCCTCTGTGATTACTCTCAGAGGCTCTTTGAACGGATTCTCTGTCGATACTTCTTCTTAGGATTTTAAATGTTTTTGTTTTGAGGTGGAGCCATGGAAGCTGGCTTCAAGGGGGAGTTTTGAATTGAAAATCAAAACCTCAGAATGTGCCAAAACTTTTGAAGTATCTTGATCTCAGAGGTCAACTCATCAAAACCTCTGGCGCTTCTATCAGAGGCTCTGCGGGTCTGAACTGAGCAAGTACTCATCTCTCTGAGGATTTTCAAACTGTTTAGGTAATTATAGGTGTAACATGTTAGAAGGCCCCGCACATATCACAGAGGCTCTGTTACCTTTAGGCCTCCGACAGAACTCTCTTCTATAGTTTTGTATTATAGATATGGTGCGAGTGGTTCTGTGGATAAGGGTTAAAACAGATCACACGCGTGTCAGAAACGGGGGCGCACGTCATCAATCGCGCGTCTTCCCAACACCGCGTGTCATATTTTTGATTCATCCCTACCAAAAGCCACTCATCACGATTTTTTTACCTAATAAACGGTTCGCTTTCAAATTCCTCACTATAAATACTCTTCCCCCCAACATAAACCCCTTCACTTCTCTAAAATCTCCAAACTGCAAAATTTCAAGCTTTCCAAAACCTGCAACAATGTCTTCAAGTTCATCCGCCTCCGCTCAATCTGAACACAACCCTAGCGACAACGAAGTAAATCAATCACAGGCACTCACTTCTCATGCCCTATCATTCTTCCAAAATCGATATGAGAGAGTGGCACTTGTAAAGAAACCCAACAACTACTTTTTCGCTCCATCACCAACTGGCTTCCCTGATTTCACATATCCTCTTATTGAAATCCTTCGAAATCAACCTATATATTATGCTCTCACAGCAACTAAACCTACCCCAGAAACCTATATTACCCAATTTTTGTTCAGTTCTTATATTACTACCCTGGAGAATTTTGGATTAAGCATAGTAGGTTATGCTTCACACCCTACTGTCAAATCGCTTGTTCCAATGGAAATAAACGTAAATACCCTGCACACAACCCTGCATCTACCTTTCTTGGAAGATCTCAATTTGGATACCTTCGCTCCATCTCCTACAGACGCCGAATTGATCGAATTCCTGGAATTTCACTCCTACACAGCAAAGACAAAAATCGTAAAAAGGACTGAATTCAAAAGGAAGGGCCTTCCCCCAATGTGGAACACTCTGTTCTCCATAATTAATTGCTGTCTAACAGGGAAGGTCGGCAGCCATGACCAAGCTTCACATGCCATGCTTTCCATTGTATATGCAATCTACTTCAATCTGCCCCTTGATTACACGCAACTTATCTTCGATGACATGGTGGGCTTAATCAAAAAGAAGTGTGCTACTCAAAGGGTTGAGAATTCAAAGGTGAAGGCACAGAAGAAAGCCAAAGAAGACCTCAATCATCCAAACTTAATCCTACAGAGGTTCTTTGGCTTGGTCTTTGGAGATATGATAGCAGAGAACCTGCCCTCTGCAGAGCCAAACGCACGATTGTATCCAATAAAGGAGTTACACCCCACAGAGCATAAGCTAGGGTACAGAAGCCCAAGGCAACTATCAAAAGCCATGCTCAAATACCTTAGCAGAGGATATAGGAAAGCGTATAGACGTGGATATAGGCGGCCATAGGAGAGAGAGTGCAAAAAATGAGTGTTGAGGGAAGAAGGGAGGAGCCTGCAGAGGCTAGGGAGATGAGTGAGGAAAGACCAAAGGTAGTTAGTCCCCCACAAAAGTAAAAGAAGGCAAAGTAGACTCACAAGGATGTTGATCCTTCTGAGAAAATGAAAGGGAAGAAGAGACCCGCAGAAGAAGAGGGTCCAAACAGTCCTCTGCCAAAACCGAAAAAGAAGAAATCGAAGAAGGCCCAACCCGCAAAGGTTGAGGTCACAGCGGCTGAAATCCAAGAAAGCCCAGCAGAGGCTGCTCCTAAGTGCAGAAGGTTACGCAAGACTGTTCAAGTAGAGTCCCCAACAGAGCAAATTCACGATGTAATCTTCAACCTCCAACAAGGGTTTAAAGAGCCCATAGAGGTGGCAGATTTGGGGACAGAAGTCGTTCTAGACGACGAAGAAGAAGAATTGGAGTTAGATGAGGGCGAAAGATGCCGAAGGAACACACCCAAGCCCCCCTCCTAGTCCAACCCACATTACTAGGGACCCTGTTCTAGAGGGAATCCCTATTGAAGAAAGCGTGCACACGCTGAGCCCTAAACCAGCAAACCTCGTAGAGGACATTCTTTCGTCCTCTGTCGAATGCACAGTCCGGGAACCTCAATCTACTCCAACATCCTCTCAAAAGGATGGTGGTTTTACAATAATAGTCCATTCGCCCAAGGACTCGACACTTTAAAAAGAGGCATCTGTTCCCCCTTCACACATGAGTGAACCACCAAGTCATGCTTCAGAGGCATGCAAGAGAGTCATAGAGGCTACGGGTCTAGAACGCCCAAAGTCTCCACTCGATCCCTCTGCCCAATTAGGCTCTGAACCTATTAGGCACGAAATCGACAGAACACCA
Source organism: Cynara cardunculus var. scolymus (assembly GCF_001531365.2). Taxonomy (NCBI): domain Eukaryota; kingdom Viridiplantae; phylum Streptophyta; class Magnoliopsida; order Asterales; family Asteraceae; genus Cynara; species Cynara cardunculus. Next base: position 117,996 of record NW_020200572.1, on the reverse strand, counting down.
GTAGGCTCTCCAATTGGGGATGTCTGAGGATCTGGTGGAAGTCACTAAGGGTGCCTTACACTCCAAGGCTACTAGGTCACCATGTGTTGGTGATCTAGGTTCCCCGAGTACTTATGTGATGAAGGAGGAGTTACAAACCTTCCCCACAGAGGTATTCAAGATGATGGATGAGTTGAAAAGCTTGTTCTCCTCCGCACCGACGACAGAGTTTCTTACACCTCTAACAGAGGCTCTGAAGGAGTTAACTTCCACAACTTTTGAACTCAAGGCGACTTTGTCAGCCCTCCAGAGCTCTGTCCTCAAGAAAGATGATCTAACAGAGGCTTTCAGCGCATTATCTCTCAACCCCTCTTCAATTGACATGCTCAAAACATAATTAACAGAGCTTGCCGCCCAATACGCTGCAGACATAGTTTCCGCCGGCTACACGGACTACTCTGCCTTCAAGAATGAGATCAAAGAGATGTTCTCCTCTGCGGTCACTTATGGCATCGAKTCTTCATCCTCCAGGGCTAACATTAACCATCTAGCCACTCGCAGAGAGTTAGACGCAATAGTTGAAGCCCTTGGAGAGACCGTGCAAAAATAGTACGACCATCTTCTCAAGGAAGCCCGAGCAACCAACGAATCAATAAGAGACTGCACAAAGAAATTCGTCGCAGAAGGTAACAACTTCATAAATGAGATCTATCGCTGCATCTCTAAAATGAAATGAGCCATAGAGATAGACATCAACAATGCCTGTGTGAATGCTGAGATGGTCATTGAAAAGATGTAGAAGGCGGCTTCCAAAGTTCTAAGGCGATTCAAGAAGGCTCCCCTCACTACATGGAAGACAGAGGCCACTCAAATCCATGATAATCAGGAAGGTGATGACCCTGATCATCATGAGGGGAAGAAAAAGACAGAACAAAAGAAGACAACCTCTGCCAAACCACTAAAAATAGTGGACTCTGCTGCTGTCCTATTCTCAAAAGACAAATCTCTAGAGCCTAAGGGGAAAGGCAAGGGTATAGCAGTAGAGAAGTCGCCACAGAAGGGGTCAAGCTCTGACACGGTGGAGGAGATCAATGAAGAAGAATATGATGACCCTGATCTTGTTCGAGCACTAAAGGCTTCTTTGGCAGAGGCACAGGCGAAAAAGGGCAGAGCCCCCATCCCCAGAGTCGGAGAAGGCTCTTCTTCCAAGCTTGCAAATATACAAGAAGAAACGTCCACGGGTACGTTTGACGCTCTGGTAGGAACTGTCAAGCCAATCCTACCAGAGGGGTCTACCCAGAGGCCTATACTCGAAGAAGAATCCAGAACGCCAGAGTCTGCCACGGTGGGGAGGGCATCTGAGATCCTTGAATCCATGAACAAGATTTCTACACAAAGGGTGCGCACAGAGCCCTTAACCACTGTTGAGGAGATTGTGCGGTGGCGTTACTCATCCTCAGACACAGAGCCCCCTTATGACCCAGGGCTTACAGGAATGCTCTCTGCCATTGCAAAGTTCCACTTCTCAAAACTCACAAGGCCACCAGAGCAGGTCTTCTCAGAACATGTGATCACTTTACTCGAAACCATTTCTCTGTGCACTATGCTAAAGAAGACCATGCTATACACTCAGTACATGGTAAAAAGGGATGATGGCAACCTATATACTTTCACAGATGCTGACCTCCACAACCTCTGCGTATTTGACCTAATATTCTTACACAAGATCTTGAACAAATACATGGAGAGGAGGTCAACAAATTCGATTTCTCTCAGAAGGCTGATTGAGGTAATACGTACTCAAGTCAAATTCTACAGCCAGAAAGATTTCGACATCGCTATGAGGTTGGCCCAGCCAGATCTGAAAATTTCTCCTCCAAAGAACAGACCAAGTTGGCTGCTTAGATTTCATCCCAACACTATTGTCCACATTCCCATCTTTGGGTTTGTGTTCTTGGACAAGGATGAGATTCTAAGGTTCTTCAATCCAAAAGAGACGCACAAATATTCCACAGAGTCTATTGAGTGGGTGTTCGACTTAGTGGTGACAGAGGTGCAGAGAGGGCATATAAGGGCGGATGAAGTGACCAACCTTCTGGAAACGATCAAGGTTCAAGTCTCTTTTAGAGAATGGATATTCAAACTATACAAAACCATCAAGTCTGATCTGCAATTTGCTGTAGTTGATTATCCAGACTCTGCTGTGGATTAAACTCTTGTAATAGTGTAGGCCTTTACAATCTTTTAATTCGTTCATTAATGTAATTATTTTTCAGAGGATGAGTTTAATCTCCTCTTGTATTTTTTTCCGTTAGTCATTTCTTGCACCCATTTGTCCAAATATACTTTTTCATACTTAGGGGGAGATTGTTAGCTTCATTTTTCATCTCTTGTAAAAGTATAGAAAAATATTCTGCAAGTCTTGACAGAAGGATATCTTCCACAGAAGACAACAGAGGACTAACGACAGAAGCCTTATATTCGAGCAAGTAAAGTGTGACAGAACCTCTTATGTCTCTCACAGAGGTTCTGGAAAATGGTCCTCTTCAATAAGAACATGCAAGTCAATTACAGCAGAGCCTCTGAGATGGCTCACAGAGGGTCTACGGATTTCGTCTTCTGTGAAGATTATGTTTCAACTGTTTTTCAATGGTTATTAGCTGCATGTTCTTCTCACATGACTAGGACTTAATCGACTTTATTTGGACGGCTCAGATGAAGATACACGTCAAGATCTGGTCTCTAAGGTCGTTAGGAACTAGTATAAATAGCAGCTAAGGCCTTTGTATTTGGGGTGCTTCCAGTATTGTAATCGTCAAATTTTCAATTGAATGAATTGAAAAACCTTTGAAGCAATTCTCTTGTGTTCATCTTCTTCATCAATACTGTGTGTTCTTAATACTCTGTTCTGTTCTTACTGCACTTTAATCGTCTTAGAGTTCATTAAGACTATTAGATCAATATCAAAGCTGAATTTAAGATCCAACAGTTACGGATAAGAAGGTTAAAGAAAGATGTATTGAAGATTTCCCTGTGGTTTGGGAGTTTTCTGAAGTATTTCCCAAGGATTTACTAGGACTACCCCCGCCAAGACAAATCGAATTCGGTATTGAATTAATTCCTGGAGCTGCCCCAGTGGCAAAAGCACCATATCGATTGGGCCCATCAGAAATGAAAGAATTGTCAAGTCAACTCCAAGAATTATTGGATAAAGGATTCATAAGACCTAGTTTCTCACCATGGGGTGCACCGGTTCTATTCGTCAAAAAGAAAGACGGGTCAATGTGAATGTGCATTGATTATAGGGAACATAATAAGTTAACCATCAAGAATTGCTACCCTCTTCCTAGAATCGATGATTTGTTCGATCAACTTCAAGGTGTTGTATATTTTTCAAAGATCGATCTACGATCTGGATATCATCAAGTGAGAATTTGAGAAGAGGACACCCCCAAAACGGCATTTAGGACCCGGTACGGTCATTACGAATTTTTGGTTATGCCATTTGGGTTAACCAATGCACCGGCAGTCTTTATGGATCTGATGAATAGGGTTTGCAAACCATACCTGGATAAATTTGTAATCGTCTTTGTTGGACCTTAAATTCAGCTTTGATATTGATCTAATACTCTGAATGAACTCTAAGACGATTAAAGTGCAGCGGAAACAATAATAAGAACAGAACAGAGTAAATAAATCAAGAACACACAGTCAAGATRAGGAAGAAGATGAATGCAGGAGAATTGCTTCAAAGGTTTTTCAATTCATTCGATTGAAAAATTAGACGATTACAATTCGGAAGCACATTTATTACAAAGGCCTTAGCCGCTATTTATATTAGTTCCTAACGACCTTACTGACAAGATCTTGATGCGTGAAATCATCTAAGCCGTCCAAATAAAGTCGATTAAGTCCTAGTCACGTGAGAAGCACATGCAGCTAATAACCATTGAAAAACAATTGGAAGAGGATCTTCACAGAAGACGAAATCTGCAGACCCTCTGTGAGCCATCTCAGAGGCTCTGCTTTAATTGACTTGCATGTTTTTATTGACAGAGGACTATTTTCCAGAACCTCTGTGAGAGACATCGGAGGTTCTGTCACACTTTACTTGCTCGAATATTAGGCTTCTGTCGTTAGTCCTCTGTTGTCTTATATGGAAGATATCCTTCTGTCAAGACTTGCAGAATACTTTTTCTATACTATTACAAGAGATGAAAAATGAAGCTAACAATCTCCCCCTAACTATGAAAAAGTAAATTTGGACAAATGAGTGCAAGAAATGACTAATGGAAAAAATACAAGAGGAGATTAAACTCATCCTCTGAAWAAGAATTACATAAATGAACGAATTGAAAATTTTGAGTAGGCCTATACTATTACAAAAGATTAATCCACAATAGAGTCTGGATTTATTCACGAAGTAAGAAAGATCATGAGCAACACTTAAGATTGATATTAGAACTACTTAGGGACCAGAAATTGTATGCAAAATTCTCCAAATGTGAATTCTGGATTCGTGAAGTACAATTTCTTAGTCACGTGGTTAATGAAAAAGGGATTCTGGTAGATCCTGCAAGGATTGACGCCATTAAGAAATTCATCAATTTATTGGTTTGGCAGGATACTATCGGCGATTCATTGTGAATTTTTCAAAAATTGCGCAACCACTCACAGCTTTAACTCAAAAAGACAAGAAGTTTGTTTTGGGGAGAAAAACAAGAAGAGGCATTCAAGACTCTTAAGAATAAACTATGTAATGCACCTATTTTATCTTTACTAGAAGGTTCGAAAAGCTTTGTGGTATATTGTGACGCATCACATCAAGGATTATGATGCGTACTAATGCAAAAAGATAAGGTCATTGCATATGTCTCAAGGCAACTCAAAGTGTACGAGAAGAACTATACTACGTATGACCTAGAATTGGGAGCCGTAGTATTTGCACTTAAGATTTGAAGATACTGCCTTTATGGTACCAAGTGCACTGTGTTCACTGATCACAAAAGCCTTCAACACATCCTCAATCAGAAGATGTTAAATATGAGTCAAAGAAGATGGGTTGAACTACTTAGTGATTATGATGAAATTAAGTACCATACCGGCAAAGACAATGTGGTAGCCGATGCTATAAGTAGGAAGGAAAGAATTAAACCAGCAAGGGTGAGGGCTTTGGGAGCAATAGTAAACACAAGTATGAAGGCACAAATTCTCAAGTATCAAAAGGAAGCATTAAAAAAGGAGAATTTGAAGAATGAGACCCTACACCACATAGAGACTAAGTTTCAACTGAAATCAGATGGAGTGTATTATTTGGGAGACAAGGTTTGGATACCTAAGATTGGCAATCTTAAATCCATAATTTTGGATGAAGCCCATCGATCAAAATACTCAGTCCACCCGGGAGCGGATAAGATGTATAAGGATCTTAAGGAACACTATTGGTGGCCTGGAATGAAGAAAGACATTGCACTGTATGTAAGAAAGTGTTTAACTTGCGCAATGGTCAAGGCTGAACACCAAAAACCATCCGGTCTACTTCAACAACCCGAGATTCCCCAATAGAAGAGGGAACAAATATCAATGGATTTCATCACAAAGTTGCCCGGAATTGGGAAATGGCATGATACAATTTGGGTGATAATAGATCGACTGACAAAATCTGCTCATTTTCTACCGATCTGAGGAGATTATAAGATGGAGAAGTTGGCTCAGACTTACAATAATTAAATCATTACTCGACATTGAGTACCTATCTCCATTATCTCGGATAGGGACAGTCGATTTACATCAAGATTTTGGCAATCACTTCAAGGAGGGTTGGGTACACGTCTAGATCTAAGTACTTCATACCACCTTCAAACAGATGGATAGATAGAAAGAACAATCCAGACACTTGAAGACATGTTACGCGCATGCGCCATAGATTTTTGGTGGAAGCTGGGATACGCACCTTCTGTTAGTTGAATTTGCGTACAATAAAATCTATCATGCCAGTATTCAGTGTGCACCTTATGAAGCATTATATGGACGCAGGTGCAGATCTCCACTCAATTGGCTAGAAATTGGCGATCGGCAATTAACTAGACTTGATGTTGTCCAAGAGACAACTAACAAGATTGAAATTATCAAGGATCGACTCAAGGCTGCAAGAGATCGCAAGAAAAGTGATGTTGACAACCGAAGGAAACCATTAGAGTTTCAAAAAGGAGATAAAGTACTCTTAAAAGTCTCATCATGGAAAGGAATAATGCGTTTTGGGAAAAGAGGTAAATTGGGTCCCCGATATGTTGGTCCATTTGAAGTATCTGAGAGAATTGGACCAGTGGCATATAAGTTAAATTTGCCACAAGATTTAAGCGCTATTCGTGATACATTTCATGTATCAAACCTCAAAAAGTGCTTAACCGATGAAACACTAGTCATACCATTGGAAGATGTACAAATTAATGATCATCTGCGCTTCGTTGAAAAACCAATAGAAATCTTGGATAGAGAAGTCAAGTAGTTGAGGCGTAGCAAATTCCCAATTGTAAAAATTCATTGGACTTCGAGGCATAGACCGGAGTACACATGGGAAATAGAAGATTTTATGAAAAGCAAGTATCCCCACTTGTTCTCAAACGAGTCTTAAACTAGGAACTGACGAATAAAATTTCGGGACGAAATTCTTCTGGCATGGGGAGACTGTGACATCCGTCATTTTTTGAGCGTCAGGTTAGCACCTTTATAGGGTTTCTATATTTAGAGTTATATTTTATTAGGATCTAGTCATGTTGATTAGAATTCATCTGGCTTAGTTCCCAAAATATAGTTTCGAAAACCTTGTTTCGAAGGGTAACTGATAAAGTTAACTTAATGCCAATTATATTAAAAAAAATGCTCCAAATATAATAAAGTTGATATTATAAAGTCGAAATTAAAATATAAAAGTCTCATTTGAATGTCCAAAGAATTTTACAAAAAATGTGGAACTTTGATTTAATAATGATATTTTTATCAATATTTGTTAAAATGTATTTTTGTTATAATTTAAATGGGCTTTATTTTGTTTAAAAGAAAAATATAAATTTTATTGTTATGGACTTGGGCCTTAAGAGGCCGGCCCTTTTATTCACATTTAAAACACATATAAAAACCCCATTTATTTTGAAATCTTCATTTCCTCTTCCACTCCAACCGAAATCACCCTCCAAAACCCCTCAACTTCCATCATCTTGAAGAGCATTCAACACTTCAAGAAGTAGCAAGCAAAGGTAACGGACTAGTTACATTATCCTTATTTTTCGGCTGTTTGTAGCTGACATATTACTACCTAGTAGTTATGTCGCCCATTTCTCCCATAATAATAGTCCAAATGCTACGTTTCTTTTTTTAAAAATGAATTTCTGTGAGTTAGGGTTCTATCCCCACTTGAATCATATAAAAAGAGTAAGTTTTGAACCTTCAAATGTTTAGAACAAAATAAGTGTGCAACAACACACTTGACAGTAGGTAAAACCTACTTTGGATGACCATATATCTCTGGTTATTCCTCCAAAATGGTGTATTTTTCTTGTATAACTTATTTTAATGAGTTATCATTCTAATGCAACTGGTCTCACTCAAAAATATTACGTTTTGAGCCGTCAAGTTTTTGATATAAGATTATAGTGCAAAAAGAGCATTGCGGACAGAATCTTGCATGCATTTTAAAACGGTCTTATCTCCTTCAAAACTCAATGAAAATGGGTAATTCTTTTTCTGGAAGTTAGCCTTATGTGTTAGCTTTAAAATAAAGTTAATATCACTGAAAATGATAAGCTTAGACCCCCCAAATGGTCGTCACTCGAAGATTGTGCAATCTATCGTGAGGACTGTGTCACTCAAAGTTGTAGGGTAATGATGAGTGCCTTAAACCCATCCAAAATTCTTGATATTCGGGAAAGCTCTGTTTAACTCATTATTATTCATGATATAGAAATTTGGATACAAAATGAATTTTGGAAGGTTACTTTTGACAGTGATTTGTGAGACCAAAAATTTCAGAAACAGAATTTACATTCTGTCCAAATGACAGCTTTATGTGCAAAGAACCATGATTTTTTTAAATGTATAATTTTTGGACTATTTTTAGTGCAAATAATATAAATATCAACTTTAATTCATAAAAACTCATTGGCAAAATATATAAGTATAAGAATTTTCTGAAGTCATCTTGTTCTTATGTTTTTTGAGATTTTGATCCGAGTTTTTTTTTAAAATTAGTGTTTTTGATCCATTTTCAAGTTAAATTTTTTTATTTTTTGTGTTTGTTTTCTTTTAATAACTCAAGGCTCTTTTCTTTCTCAGCCCATTTCTTTCTAAGCCCGTTCACTTCTTGGTATACCAGATCATGGAAACAGGAAGTCCAACTTCATCTTCATCGACTTTTTCATCTTTTTCTTCATCGCACCTTTGACTCCATCACTAGTAGAATTCATTCTTAATTGAAGATACCTTGTTCGATATTCATTCTAAATTGAAGATCAAGAAGTAAATCGTTGAAGGCTTGTGAGATCAACATGTAAATCGCAGAAAGCTTGAACGAATAAACAGGTAAATCACGGACAATTTGAGCGATTTAGTGATTAGCCTTGAGCGGATAAAGGAGCAATTTAGGTTTAGCTGTGAGCGATTAGGTTTAGCTGTGATTTAGAACAGTTTTTAAGCGATTTAAGTTTTAGTCTGGAGCGATATCGCCTAGGTCATGAGCGGATATTGAACAATTTAATTTAGGCTTGAGCAAATGAGATTTGATTGAGCGATTTGAGCAATCTCGGACACCCTGATTGTATTTGGTCACTAGGATGGCATAGCTTGAGCGGATTCATTCATCAAGAAACTAACTGTTTGAGAGGAGTTTCATTAAATCGCTAGGTATAGTGAATGGATTTATCTAAACCACTTGTCATTGTAATCAGTTTAAGGCTTAGCCATCGTTGCATCAAAGTATTCGTCTTAGCATAAATCGGCTACCACAGTGACTGGTTTCAGCCTTGTTTTCTAAATCGCTTGTGGTGTGTTCGATTTTATCTTAATGTTTCTGTGTCTGAAGCTTTCTTACATCGTTCAATTCATTTTCCCAGACTTGATTTGATTTGATTTGTATACTGTTATTGAGGATTCCGAGATTGTTGAACTAGTGCAAAAAAAATTCTGTATGAAATTGCATCTATAAATCTGTTTTAGACCTTGCATTGCACGTGCTTGTTTGATTTCACCTGCTTGATTGCTCATAATTTCATTTGAGTTAAGGATTCTTTGCTTAAAGGTGGAATCGATTTCAAGGAATCAAGACTGTTCAATTTTGAGTTTAGATGGATTTCAATCAAGACTGGATTTATATCAGTAATGTTTATGGCATCGAATCTATAAAACCATGCAGCGTTTGTAGGTGAAAAGTGGTTCTGAATTGTTGTTGGAATTTTCTTGCTGTGGCTGGGTCATAGTGGAAAGGGCTTCTTGAGAATTTTTTGAATTTTTGTGTTGGGTTTGATCTATTCAGCAATCAAATTGGGAAATACCTGCTGTAATTTGTGAAGGGAACATCAATTTTTAGCATTCAAACCTGTTCGATTTCATTTTCATCACAGTCCAAATCGCAGGATTAAAAGGAAATAAAAGGGAGTTTTGCTGTTTTTGTCTTCTAAGTAAAACAGAAGCTTCAGCTGGGTGCTCAACATTTGTAGACTTCGATGCAGTGGTTTCATTCATTTTTTAAACATCCTTGTGGCTCATAAAGCGTGTATAACTTTGACAGAAGTTTGAGTCCATTCGCAACCACCTGCTCCTAAATAGGTGCTGCTTGACAAGTACGACGTTTCTTCACAGATCCTGCAACCCAGGAGCTGCTCCCATGCACACAAGCCTTCATACTCAGTACATCATCCATCTTCTCCTTCCAACCAAATTCATTTTCATGACCTTCTGAATCTTGATGCACGAAAGGATCCATATGATCAGCAGAACTCGACACAATGGTGTTTTGTAGAGAGGGAATTGCATTTGCAGTCTTTGCACATGAATAGAAAAAGCCACCTGAGCTAGTTGTTTCATTTGAAGTCCGGATTTGTGATTCCTCGACCAAACATAGCTTCTTGATTACTTTATCCAGAAGTGATCAATCTTGTCCGGATAGTTTTCTAATCCATTTTTGGACAAGAGTTTTTGCTCTTAATTCTTGGAATTTAATTTGGCCTTATGCAAATATTTTTGCCTTGTTTCTTGTAGGACTGATTTTTTTTTTTCTTTGGTTTAAATTTTTTTTTTGGTTTAAAATTTTTGATCATTGTTTGTCTGTAGTTTAAACTGTTTGAGAATTTTTTTTATCTATTCTGCGTCGTATAAACTGTTTTTAATCAGTCTTAATTGTCTTTGACTGTTTTTAACAATTTTTAACTGTTTTGATTGTTTTTACTGACATTTGACAGTTTTTCGTCAATTTTCTTATTTCTCAACAGTTTTCGTGTTTTTGAGTTTTTCTGTTTTTGTTTTTGAGCTTAATCGTTTTTTATTTCTTTTAACTGATTTCATCGCATAGATCCTATATCTGATCAATCTTATTTTTTTAGTGGCAGATATCCTAAAGAAGGAGAATCAATATATGAGAGCTCAGATTATTGAACTGAAGAAGAGCATTGTGAACTATAAAGAAAAATACATAAATATGTTTTCTGAGAATCATGCTAATGAGGAATATATTAAAGATTTAAAAAGGGATCATAAAGAAAATTGTGAAAGAATCGAGAAGGACTTTGAGTATAAGACTGAAAAACTTCAGAACACTCTTAGCTCTGTAACAAAAGATTATTATGAGGATTTGAAAACTTGAAGTAAAGCTAATAAAGATCTTTTCAATAAACTCAAAGAGATTAGAAGTGCACTTTCCATTGAAAAAAACTCTCCAAGAAATAATACAAAGACAGAGGATTTAACTGAGAAGTTTCATAAATCTGAGAGTGATTTGATTGAACTAAGAAAGCTTCTAAACCTAGGGAAAGAAAAGGTTTTAGAAATGGAAAAGAATTTTAATGCTGAAAGGAATAACTTTGAGAAAGAGAAGAGGAGATGTCTTGAATTTAAAAGAAAATTTGGAGCTGAACGTGTATCTTATGAGAATATGATAAACTCTTTCGAGCTAAACGCTAAAATGCTGTTAAAGCAAATTTTGGATTTTTAGCAGCTAATCATCTTGGAACGAGACAAAAATGATAAAGAAAAGAAAGACATCTTCGAATACTGTCAGAGTTAATTACTGAAATTGTCCGAAACCATTGATCTAAAGCAAAAGGCTTTAGACGAAGATAAAAAGCAATTTGCTCTTGAGAAAAAAAAATACTTCAAAGAAGTATACAGCAACTGCTAAAGAGATTGCAAATAAGAAAAAGTGGCTTGACATCGCCTCCGAGAATGAAAAGAGTAGCTTAGATGAAGAGAAACGAGAGTTAATAAATCAGAAGAAAAAGTTTGAAATGCTTCAGAAAGAGTTAGAAGGTAAACTCCTGGACACTACAAGCAAATTGTCTGATCTAAAGACAGACCTTGAAATTGAGATGAAGATGAGAACTTAACTTAAAATTAAATTTGATTTAGTTACGGCTGAACGATACCAGCTTTTACAGAAAGTTAAAGACTTTTCGTGTGCTCAAAGCTCAACTGGTTCTCCTTCTCAGTGTAAAACCAGCTTTTATGACTGTTTCAAATTGAACAGTTATTCAAGTAGTCCTAAATCTACTGTGTGTAAGAACTATTCTCGTTCTTCTAATCAGTATTATCAAGGGTATGTCATTGGATCACCCAATTATCATTCAAAAGGTAAAAGCATTTGGGTTAATAAAGTTGATTCTGTTTTATCTCATACACCTGTTGTTACTAACTCTGTTCTTTCTTGCATTGTGAGATCCACTAATGATCTGATCAATCTTAGCAAGAGAAGAATTATGTGCTCAACAAGTAGAACTAATAATTTTGTCAATAACAAAAGGTTCAACTGGTGGCATGGAGATAACAACTATCAAAACAGTTGGAAAGGTAAGAACATGTATGATTATAATAATTGGCATGGATCATATTATGTATATAATCATCCTGTTAATAGTGCTGAAAAGAAAATACCTTATAGAAATAAATGGTTTGGAAATTTCAAGATACCCCAACCCGATACTAACAAAATAGGACCCAAGTTCTTTTTGGTACCAAAATCTACTTAATCTAGTTTTTGCAGGTGTGTCAATTTTGTGCTGATTAGAATATCTTTTCAATGATACACCAATGCAGGGGGAGTTGTATTTTATCCCAATTGGGGCTTCTGAACATTTCAGTTCAGGACCCTTGCTTTACCGAGTGGGGTTTCTAAACACTCAGTTTAGAATCCGTACTTTAAAATATTTTTCCTTATTCTTTTTAACTTTTTGAGCTTAACTGAATCATTACAATAATCTACTTTCTAGGGGGAGTCTCTAGAAAGTTTAATAAATGTTTTTCGGAAAATGATGGGAAACGAGTACATTTTCTGAACAGGTATTTCCTGAGATTTTCTGAACAGGTATTTCCTAAGATTTTACTTGCATAATTTCTCATCGATCATAACTCCAATACATGTTTCAGCTATTCTTCAAACTGTTATTATCATTTCTCTCATGCATATCAAATAATCGGATCGTTGTCGCATCATTCTTTTGTTAAATGTTAGCTTTATTTTTAAGCTAATAATTAACTTGAAAAAGTTT
>NW_020200572.1:92273-103082 GCF_001531365.2 Cynara cardunculus var. scolymus | reverse complement strand
ACTTACTCTTTCAATCTTCTAGTGTAAATCGTTCTACTGTCAGATATGGGTTATAACATTAATTTTGATTAAAGCCAAATTTCTTGATCAATTGTTTATCTGATTAGATTATTGTGCTTTAAAGAAATAATATTTTGATCAACCATTGTAATCAACTGAGCATACTATTTTAAGAGGGACTGAGTGCTTATCATAAATACCTCTATGGAATCTCAAAATCGACAAACCTACCCATGAGGACAACCATATCTGAGTGAGCTTTAAATCAAAAAGGGTTTGTGTGCCGAGATTAAAATGAAAATGAGAGGGGTAGTTGTTGTAAGCTAAAAGAACTGACGAGAGTTGTGTCAGGATTAAAAGAAAATGAGAATCCTGTTCTAAACTTCTAAACTCCGGCCATACCACATAATCTATTTGTTCTCGATTTTTTGGAGACTAATATTGAAAAAGGCAAAGCCCAGGCCAATTCTTGTCACAACCCCACTAGCTACTCATTTATCTCTTAACATATAAGTGTTTCAATAACACTTGGGGCACGCAGCTCATCATCTATCAATTCTCATTTGGAGAAAGTTGATATTGAATCAAAAGGATATATGTCCCCCTTCAAGTCTTTTTAATCACATATTGAGTCTGATAAATTTGTGTAGTCCACACGATTTATCTTTTTGAGCCTAAATAGAAGCATATGTTGCTTTATCTTTCTACACTACACAGATTTAGCATTTTATACGTTATTTTGCCAAAACATTCATAGATATGCTTTTCTTGAGCTATCGATGATTGAATAGAAGACCTGGTGAGATGAGCCTAAAAAAGTCTCATATATACAGTACATCCGTTGTACTGAGTATATTTGTTATACTCACAGCCCAATCTTTTTTATAAGATTGAAAACAATTTCATTCGTTGAAATTGGATGTTACCTTCTCATTCCTTAATCTGAAAAGATTAAACAAGTGGATTTGCAAAGATCTACTTACATTTTAATGAATTGACGGCTTACGTAGAAAATTTCATTCATTCTTGTATACGATGGAACGATTCTCATTTCATCATAAAGGGAAGTATGTAATAATGAATGAAATATTCATTTCCGAATATTTTAAAGGTATTCTGATGTAAAGATCAAGGGGGAGTAACTTCAAATTTGGCAAAAGACTCAAAATAAGTGCGACTGGAGATGATTCCAAAAGATTATTATGATGCTACAACGACTGAGAGTTTTTGAATGAGAAGATCAAAGTTTTAAAAGTTTACCAAAGAGAAAGTTTGTGGTTTGTTGTCTTAAGATCCTTTGAAGATCACATCTTGTACATTGTTTCTGATGATTACTGTTCTATATTGTCAAAAGATAAGATCATCGCGATTCTACATTCGAGGGGGAGAATGTTAGAAGATCTTTCTCACTAGATAATTGTTTGAAGATTTCAAGTTGAAGATTGTTTTGTTTGATTTTGAAGAAGTTATAATGTGCTTAAAGTTTCAAAGTTCAAACAGGACTCAAAGCGTGGAATTTCTTTCAAGTCTGAATACAAAGGGGGAGAATGTTAGGACTGAAAATCAGTATTAAATTGTATTCATCATGAAAGTTAAATATTGTCTATAATTGTAAAAGTCATAGTGTTTGACTTTTCTGTAAAGTTTGACTTTGACTAGGACTTTATTGTTTGACCCTATATAAAGGGTATTTGTCTTGTAATTGTAAGTGGAAAGAGCTCAATGTAAAATTAGATTACGTAATATAAGTTTGACCAAATCTTAAATATTGACTTTCTCTCTCATCTCTCTCATATGTGTTCTTGAAGAAATATTCAGATCTGCCATTGTTATAAAGATTTATTGAAGATTGATCATTGTTAGGGATTCACAAGATATATTTTGACTTTATCTTTATCAACACCCATTAGGTGATCTAATTATTGGATTTCAGACTGTTCATGAAGGTTAGGGTTGACGTTTAGCGCTTCAAACGTCATCAAGTTCTTGGATATTCATCAGCAAACTTGTGAGTATTCACGGCCCCACTTTTAATAGTTTTTGTTTATTTAAACTGGGGGAAAAGCATGAAGTTATGCAAACTATATTGTTTATTTGTAAAACTGTTGGACTAAAGAACTGTTTAGTCAAGATTTGTTGAAGTCATGAAAAAATGACTGTATTGCACTATGGTGTAAATGGTAAATTGATGTACTTGAGATGATATGTTTTAAAAAGTCCCCTCCCGTAAACGCTACCAGTTAACTCGGTCACGTTCCCGGGCCGTGGTAATTGTGGATAGCCGCTATTGTTTTGACTGTCCCACCCAAAAATGGGCGCACATTACCTATGTTTAATAGTCTATTCATGTATGCGAAAGGGCCACCGCTGAAGTAGTACTGATACGAACCGTGGTACCTAAGTGAGCGTGGGCCACTTTATGGTAGTTCGATAATGGGGCACATTGGTCAGGAAAGGCTCAGTAAGGTCTCAAGTTTTAAACATCGTTATAGATTTACATTTATCGTGTGCAAGTTTATGCATTAGTTTGCAAGAATTGATTTATGCATTGTAAATAATTTTGTGCATATGAAAACCCGTGAACTCACCAACTCTTTGTAGTTGACATTGTTTTATGTTTCATGCTTTTCAGGAAATAAGTAAGAAATGAAGTTTTGGAGCATATACGTGACGACACCGATTAAGTTCATTTTGAAACTTTTGTAAATAATTATTCTATTCCAACTTGGTTTGGACGTTGAATTCGAATTTTGTAAAACTGGAATGGTGTTATTTAATATCTGTTGCTGTGACTCGCTTACCTGTTATATCTCGTGTTTCCGATTTAACGGGGTGTTACACGTACCTAAACAAGGAGGGCATATCTCAGAACTTCTCTACTGCAAGACCACCACAACAAAATGGTGTAGTAGAAAGAGAGAATCGTACATTAGTTGAAGCTGCAAGAACAATGCTTGCAGATTCTAGTCTTCCAACCCATTTTTTGGGTAGAAGCTATCTCAACCACATGCTTTATTCAAAATAGAGCAACAGTGGTTAAGAGACACATGAAGACTCCTTATGAACTCATTAACCAAAGAAAGCGTAACGTTAAATTTTTGCACCTCTTTCATTGCAGATGCTTTATCTTAAATGACCGCGATCATCTTCGCAAGTTCGATAAGAAGGCCGATGAAGGAAAATTTCTTGGATACTCTACACATGCCAAGGTCTACAGAGCCTTCAACCTACGAACCAAGACTGTCATGGAGACTTCAGAGTACCTCAGCTCTGGACTCGATGACTTAAACTTCTGTATCGAAGTCAAGGGAATTGGAACTCAGGCAATTATTTGAAGACTTCTTTGGTGATGAGGACATCTCTATGCGTACACCTGTAGATGACTCTACAGATTTTCATAAAGAGCCACAAACTACAAGTACATCAACCTCTGGCCCTTCTCACACTTCTTCTTCCTCTGGTAATCAAGCTAATCCATAACCATAGCCCTCCAGCTCTGGATCAGAGCCCAGTTCTTTAGAGGAAAAGAAAAATATCTCTGTCACTGAACCTGGTTCCTCTGTACTATCATCCAAACGGAGAGCAAGCAAAGCCTTCATCACCTTTCATGAGCCAAATGCAAAACATATTCACAGAACTTGATCCAATGGCTCCAACTTCTGTTCCAACTCCAACGAAAAGATGGACAAAAGATTATCCTCTTCATCAAATCATTGGTGGACCTTCATGTGAAGTGAAGACAATAGTTGTCACTGCAAATGAATGTTTATTCGTAAACATTCTAAGCATGGAAGACCCAAAAAAGGTCATGAAGCGCTACAGGACCCTAGTTGGGTTGATGCCATGCAAGAAGAGCTCCAACAGTTTGAAATAAACAAGGTATGGACTCTTGTTCCCTTACCAAGAGATAAAAATGCAAATGGCTGCAAGTGGGTTTTCAGGAACAAAAAGGATGAGGATGGCATCGTAGTTAGAAAAAAAGCCAGACTCGTTGCAAAAGGCTATTGCCAAGAAGAAGGCATAGACTATGATGAGACCTTTGCACATAAGGGATTCCGAGTCTATCAAATGGACGTTAAGTCAGCCTTCCTAAATGGTATGCTGAATGAGGTAATCTATATTCAACAACCTCCGGGGTTTGAAAGTTCCACACACCTAGAGTATGTCTACTTCTTAGACAAAGGTCTGTATGGACTTAAACAAGCTCCACGAGCCTGGTATGAACGTCTTTCGTCTTTTCTTTTATCAAATGGTTTTGAAAAAGGTAAAATCGACACCACTTTATTTATTAAGAGGCATAAAGGTAAGATGCTTTTAGTCCAGATTTATGTGGTCGACATCATATTTGGTTCAATGAACCAGAGACACTGTGATAAGTTCCCTACTTTGATGAAGAAAGAATTTGAAATGAGCATGATGGAGGAATTATCATTCTTCCTCGACTTGCAAGTAAAACAAAGGGAAGATGGTACCTTTATCAACCAATCTAAGTATGTCCCTGACATATTAAAGAAGTACCAACTTCATAACTCTTCAATCATGAGAACACCAATAGCAACAGGGACTAAGCTTGACGCAGATGCATCTGGAAAAACCGGTGGATGTTAAGACTTATCGTGGTGTGATTGGATCACTGTTGTATCTCACGGCTACTCGACCAAATATCATGTTTGCTACTTGTCTCTGTGCTAGATATCAAGCAAATCCTAAGGAATCTCATTTATGTGCTGGAAAAAGGATCTTTCGATGTCTAAAAGGGACTCAATTTTTGGGTCTCTGGTATCCTAAGCATTCTGGGTTTGATCTTATTGTGTATACAGACTCCATTGGACCTTAAATTCAGCTTTGATATTGATCTAATACTGTGAATGAACTTTAAGACGATTAAAGTGCAGCGGAAACAATATTAAGAACATAACAGAGTAAATAAATCAATAACACACAGTCAAGATGAGGAAGAAGATGAACACAGGAGAATTGCTACAAAGGTTTTTCAATTGATTCAATTGAAAAATTAGACGATTACAATTCGGAAGCACACTGAATACAAAGGCCTTAGCCGCTATTTATACTAGTTCCTAACGACCTTACTGACAAGATCTTGAAGCGTGAAATCATCTAAGCCGTCCAAATAAAGTCAATTAAGTCCTAGTCACGTGAGAAGCACATGCAGCTAATAACCATTGAAAAACAGTTGGAAGAGGATCTTCACAGAAGACGAAATCCACAGACCCTCTGTGAGCTATCTCAGAGGTTCTACTGTAATTGACTTGCATGTTCTTATTGACAGAGGACCATTTTCCAGAACCTCTATGAGAGACATCAGAGGTTCTGTCACACTTTACTTGCTCGAATATTAGGCTTTTGTCGTTTGTCCTCTGTTGTCTTCTGTGAAAGATATCCTTCTGTCAAGACTTGCAGAATACTTTTTCTATACTTTTACAAGAGATGAAAAATGAAGCTAACAGACTCTGGTCATGCAAGATGCAAACTTGACCGAAAGAGTATTTCAGGGAGTTGTCAACTGCTTGTCTACTTCAACTGTGGAAGCCGAGTATGTAGCCGCAGCAAGCTGTTGTTCTCAGATAATTTGGATGAAGACTCAACTCAAAGACTATGGCGTTGAGTTTGACAAATTTCCAATCCTCTAGGACTCTAAAAGCACGATTGCGATCACAACAAATCTGGTATACCACTAAAAAACGAAGCACATCGATGTACGTTGCCATTTGATCAAAGACCACGTAGAGAAAGGTACGATTTAAATGTTCTTTGTCAATACAGATCATCAACTTGCTGACATTTTTACTAAGGCTCTTTGTTAGACCCCATAACTCGTATATGTAAAATTAATGAAAAACAACAAGTGTGAAAGAGTAGAAGGCCGATGGAAGACTTTCAAGTAAAAAGTCTAAGTGTGCAATACAACCGGTGGTGCGATGAACATTCATATGTGCGATGAACTGCGCATCTCCATAACCCCTCTAGTTACCAACAGTTGGAGTCTTCCACGACAGTTCAACCAGAGGCATCTAATGAAAAAGATCACAAAGACATGGTTGAACACGCCCCATAGAAGACGGCTGGAGATGGCAAATCGACAGCTGGATTCTCCTTTACACACTTTGCTTTATTTACTTTCCATAAGTCTAGATAGCTTTCCTTTTTCATAAGAGATTTGCTAAATATCTTCCATAGATAGCAATCTTTATAATTAGCTTTCTAGTATAAATAGGCTTTACCTTATATGTAATCGGGTACGCTTTTCGCCTAATCATTTGAATAAAGTGAATCATTCGGCACTCAACTATATTATTGAATATTCTTATTTTGTGTTCTTGAGTGTTCTTCACTTTTACCATCTACACGACATAATTAGGCTTTTCATAGCTTAAATATTAGTGTTATTGAGAGATTTGGGATCAACAATTGGTATCAAAATCAGTTGATTGTTCTTTAATCAAAACGATCATATCAAAATCTCTCAATTCGTTTTTCCATTCATTTAAATTCATAATTCTCTTCTTCAAAAAGCGTATTTTCTTTCTCTTCAAAATCTCAAATTGCTAACTGGAATTCTACATATAGTGTGGGTTCCCTCACCAAACCTCCAACTCTTCAAAGAGAAGCGTATCTGCAATGGAGGATAAGGATGGGGAACTTCCTAGAGGGGATGGACAGGAATCTCCTCACATCTGTCATGGAGGGTCCTTACATTCCTCAGACTCTTGTTCCAAGAGTCCCAAGAACAAGCACTACCGCAGAAGTTGCTGCTTACTTCATGTCCAAAGACGAAAAGAATTGGGACGAGGATGACCTTGAGCGTGTAAAGGCAGACAGGAAAGCTAACAGGCTGATCATAATGGCCATTCCCAATGACATCTTTCAATCCCTCAACGCATGCACGACAGCGAAGGAAATATGGGATGAGCTGGCGAGCCAACTGGAAGGAGATTCAAAAACGAAGATGTTAAACCCCATAATTCATTATGCAAAAAATAATCAAAAACAATAAGTGATGAAGAACCAGAAGACCGATGAAGACATCAAGGGAGAAATGGCTAAGTCTGGAGCACAACCAGAGGACCGATGGACGACCAAGTATGCGATGGAAAGGGCATCTCCATTGAACCTCTGGTCAACTATGCTTAGAGTATTTTCCAGCAATTCATCCTGAAGCATGCGATGAAGACTTAAAGATAAGGATGATTCATCGTACCATGAATGACAGCTGGAGATGACAAGTCAACTGCTAGACTTCGAGTTTATCTTTGATATTAAAGCTTATACATAGTTTAGATAAACGTTATCTGTTAATAAGAAGATTAGCTAAAATGTCTCACTAGATAGTTATCTTCGTATTAGCTTATTAGTATAAATAGGTGGTTAGGCCTATTTTAAAAATAAGCTTTTCGTTTTTATTATTTCATAAAGTGAAATCTTTTATACTCAACATTATTATTAATTGTTCTTACTTTCTTCTTGAGTGTTCATCACTTTATTCATCAAATCACTATAATTTGGTTATCATTAACTAGATTATTAGTGTTATTGAGAGATCTGGGATCAACAATTAGTATCAGAGCAGATTGATTGATTTTCCAAATCAAGACGATCAAACAAAAATCTCTCAATTTTTTATCTTCTCCCTCGTCAAATACACAAATCCTTCTCTTCAAAATTCTCAATGGCCAACTGGAATTCTTCTTAGAGCGTTGGTCCCTCACCAAACCTCCAACTCTTCAACGAGAAGAATATCCACAATGGAAGATCAGAATGGTGAATTTCTTGGAAAGAATGGACAGGAACCTCCTTCGATCTGTAATGGAGGGTCCTTACATCCCACAAACTCTTGTCCCAAGAGTTACAGGAACAAACACCATAGCTGAAATTCCTGCCTACTATATGCCCAAGGATGAGAAGAATTGGGATGAAGACGACGTGGAAAGAGTAGAAACAGACATGAAGGCCAAACGATTGATTATCATGGCCATACCCAATGAAATCTTCCAATCCCTCGAGGCATGCTCCACTGTCAAGGAACTATGGGATGACCTGGCAAGCCAACTGGAAGGAGAAGCAAAAACGAGAAAAAATCGTAGAGCACAATGTCTCAACGAATACACTAATTTCAAGGCCCTTCCTGATGAACCAATACAAAAGACGTATGATCGTTTTAACACATTGATCAATCAATGTCGTCGAAACGCCATCTCCAGAACTAAGGAAGAAAACAACGTTTTATTCCTAATAAGTCTGGGCGATGAATGGACTCAGCTGTCTATGTCCCTTCAAGCAAACCGTAACCTAGACAGCTGGTCACTTCATGATCTGTATGGAACGCTTGCAGCACAAGAAAATGACATAATGAAAAGGAAGGTTTCCATTGGTGGACCTCTTGCCCTTGCTCCCGATGAAAAGGAAAAATCAAGGTCTTCTACCAAAGAACATAAAAAGAAAGGCAAGAAAGCATTGGTAGTAGAATCAGAATTTGAAGAAGAAACTTCCGAATCAGATGATGAAATTAAAGGTTCTGCCAAATCTTTGGCCTTGATCACAAAGCAGTTCCAGAGAAAGTTCATCAAGAAACCGTATGAACGAATAGAGTTCAAAAGGGAAAGGTACTAGTCATCATACGAAAGGAAGCCATCCAAATTTCATCAGAGGGAAGATAGAAGAGATGGGAGAGAAGAAAGAGAAGAAAGAAGAGAAGATAAAAGAGACGAGAGGAAAGAAGACAAGGATGGAAGGAAGAATGACCTTCGATGCTTTAGATGTGGAAAGCTCGATCATTTCTCCAAAGAATGCCGAGGACGATTGGTAAAGGATGCTGATTATTATAAGAACAAATACAAATATAATTCCAGAGAGCGAAGCCTGATGGCTGAAAAAGAAAATTGGGATCAGACGATGAAGACAAAGCACTCATATGTCTAATGGCCACGTCCAACGCAGAATCCGCCTACAAATCTGATGACCAAGTATGTGAGTCTACCTCCAAGGAAACTAACTCTGCCCCATCGGAGCTAGAGTTAAGGGTAATAAAACTTTCCGAACATTTCTTGAAATTAAAAGAGAAATTAAATTTTGAAAAATCTGAAAGGATAAAAGAGGAAAAAGAAGCAAGTTTCTACAAAAGAGAAACTAACCTTCTAACCGAAGAAAAAACTGAACTCGCCATGGAAAAGACTCGCATAAGCACTCTAAAGAAATCAGAGGAAGATAAACTTTTGGAATTAAACAAACAAATAACTAAGGACATAGAAAAGAAAACAAAGGCCTTAAAGGAATCCGAGGCAGAGAGACTAAATTCAGTAGCTCTTAAAGATTTCTTCCAAAAAGAACGGGAAATACTTCACCAGAAGCTTCAAACCAATGAACTTCTGATAAAGAAGTATAAAGATGCCCAAGACGTTTATGAAAAATTAAATGGTCAAACGGACACTCAAGGAATAGGATTCAATGAATTGGACTCTTTCATCGAATCAAAAAAATCTACCCTTGAATCCACTTTCAAACTTGGATGCATTCAAAAACCCGATTTTAGTCCAAAACCAAAAGCAAATTTTAAAAGAGTTAAAGTCGACGGAAAAACTGTCGTTTCAAGACAAAATTTTGAAAATGTGGTATACGAGAACAGTACGAGTAAGAATTCTGATGAACGAAATGACACCTCTCAATAAGAAACCAATGGAAATCCTATGGTTAAACCAGAGTCTCTGATTGTCAATTCCTCTCCATCAGCAAGTACTGTTGATGAAAAAGAGAATCCAAATRAGGAACCATCAGCTGATGAATCGATGAACAAGCCAAGTAAAATTACAAATTCATCGAAGTCAGAATCGATGAAACCTCAAACAGATCACTCTGAAGCATCAACCTCTAAACTCACATCTTCAAATCCAATCCATGCTCATTTTGATTTTGAAAAATCCGCAAAAGACTTTCTTGATTCTGAATCTGAAGAAGAGATATGTTGTGAATCATCAAAAATCATTGAGTATAAGAAGAATTAAAACACAAAAGCCTCAATGAAATCTGGTATTCCTTCATCGATGAAAACTTCAGACAAAGAAAAGAGAAAACTGAAAGATAGTTAATCTGCCAAAAATAACTCACAAGGCCCTAGTACATCCTTCAGGTTCATCAAGTTTACTCGTGAGCAAAAACAGAAGTGCCCTGCCTCTGAGAGTATTAATCACCACTTTTCTTTCCATCCAGCTGAAGAAAAGTAAACCTTCCTCAGGAGAAACGAAGTAAAGCCAAAGACCTTTTCAAATGAAAAATCTGATCTAAATAGAAAGTTTGTAAAAACAACCGATGCTATGACAAGATTTACACCTACATTTACTTCTTTGTTTACATCGAATAAAAAGAAAGTTAGACATACAGATCCAAAGCATCATCTTTGTGAATGTTTAACTCTTTTACAAAACCTGAGGAATCACATGTTGACACATCACTGCCCCTTTTCACAACGAGTTTATCGATACAAAGTTAAAAGCAATGAAAACGTGAAAAAGCCCAAACCCAATAGCAAGGGAAAGGCAAATAAACCCAAGCCTGCAAAGGCTAAGAGCAATGAAAAGATTGTGAAATCCCCTTATAACAAACGAGGACCCATTATGAAATGGGTACCTAAAACCACTTAATTTGTCTTCCAGGACCAGCATGTGCAACCATGGTATATGGACTCCAGTTGCTGCAGGCACATGACTGGTGATAAAAGTCAATTATCCTCCTTCATCGAAAAATCTGAAGGATCTGTGACTTTTGGAGACAACAGCAAGGGCACTATCAAAGGATATG
>NW_020200572.1:82294-91928 GCF_001531365.2 Cynara cardunculus var. scolymus | reverse complement strand
TGTGAGATGGGTAAGTTAAAACGGGCCTCACATAAAACCAAGTCAGAAACCTCCTGCACCAAGCCCTTGGACATGATTCATATAGACCTCTGTGGGCCTATATCAACCMAAAGTCTCTCTGGAAAGAAGTATATGCTAGTATTGGTCGATAAATACTCTAGATACACGTGGGTTGAATTTGTAAAGATGAAATCAGACGTTCCAGACATACTCATTGGAGTGATGAAAAGGCTTGAAGTCCTTCTACAACAAAAACTAGTGAAGGTTAGAAGCAACAATGGAACTCGATTTAAAAATGCTAAAATTCATAACTATCTCTTCAATGGAGGCATTACACAAAACTTCTCATCCGCAAGAACTCCACAACAAAATGGAGTGGTAGAGCGAAGGAACCGAACCTTAGTGGAAGCAGCAAGGACCACACTTGCTTCATCGGAATTACCCATCACATTTTCGGCTGAAGCTGTTTCAACTGCGTGCTTCACCCAAAATCGATCAATCATTAACAAGAGACAGCAGAAGACACCTTATGAGCTAATCAACCACAGAAGACCAAATGTCAAATATTTTCATATCTTTTGGTACAAATGCTTTGTACTCAACGATAGAGAAATCTTGGCAAGTTCGACAAGAAAGCTGATGAAGGAATCTTTCTAGGCTACTCTCATACCACCAAAGCCTACAGAGTCTATACCAAAAGGACAAAGATCGTCATCGAAAGCATCAATGTGTCCTTTGATGATTCCACAGCAATGACTTCTGGAAACAACAGTTCAGAACTCGGACTTCAAATAAGAGCATCTGATTCATCACTTGGCAAACCCAATGAATCAGAACTAGCTAAATTATTTGAAGACATCTTCGATGAAGAAGTAATCTCTGGAAATGAGTCCACTGCAAAATTTAACTCCAGAATCAATGAAGATCATGAAGTCTCCAATGCTAAAGGAACAACTCTTACAGAAACTGATGTTACTTCACCATCTACTTCCTCTGTGTCTTCAGATCACGATCAAAATCCATAATCTAACTCTGGAGATGATCTAGTCAGGGGGAGCAAGCAGTTCCATCAGTCGATGAAGAGCTGCATCCTGTTGCTCCAGAACCTCAATCAAGCACCAAATGGACAAAAGATCATCCACACCACCAACTCATTGGTGATCCAACCTCTAGTGTGAAGACGAGATCTGCCACAGCAAATGAATGCCTCTTCGCCAACTTTCTGAGCATGATAGAACCGAAGAAGATTTTAGAAGCCCTACAAGATCCAAACTGGATAGATGCAATGCAAGAAGAATTACTCCAGTTTGAACGAAACAAAGTATGGTCCCTTATGCCTCTACCCAAAGGGAAGACGACCATATGCACCAAGTGGCTCTTCCGGAACAAGAAGGACGAAGATGGCATCGTAATAAGGAACAAAGCCAGTGTCACACCCCGCTAAAGCGGAAACACGAGATGTAACAGGCAAGCGAGTCATAGCAACAGTTAATAAATAACACCATTTCAAGTTGTACAAAAGCAAATCCAGTTTATCGATATAACCGAAATTAGAATGAATACAACTTTCTCAAAATGCTCCAATTTCGGACTTAATCGATCTTGCCATGAGTATGCTTCCAAAATAGAACCAACTTTACTTAAATCCTGAAAAGCATGTAAATAAAACAAGGTCAACTACAAAGAGTTGGTGAGTTCATGGGTTTTCATATGCATAAAACGTTTCAATGCATAAAACAAGTAATAGCAAACATATGCGAATTCTTTGCACTTAATAAAAGTAAATCTCTCACGATGTAGAACTTGAAACACTACTGAGCCTTACCTGACCAACTGCCCCATTCATTTTCGAACAACCAAAAGTAGCCCGTACAATACTTAAGTCCCACAGTTCGATATAGTACTAATTCAGCGGTGGTCCAAATTCCACATGATTAGACCAAGAAAAACGTAGGTAATGTGCACCCCTTTCTGGGTGGGACTGTCAACACAATAGCGGCTATCCACAAAACCACGGCCCGGGGATGTACCCGAGTTAACAAGTAGCGTTTACGGACGGGGACTTTTACTTGGAAAAAAAATATATTCACAAGCACATCAATTCAACATTTATTCTAAGTCCAATAACAGTTAACAAAGATAGCTTAGGAAAAACCCGACTAAGCAGTTCCTTAGTCCAGAGGTTTCAAGCCAAGCATCGACTAAGCAGTTCCCTAGTCCAAAAGTTTTACATAAATAAACATGCAAAGTTTGCTCAATATCATGCTTTTCCCCCATAAAATAATCAAAAGCAGTAAAAGTGGGGCCGTGAGAACTCACTAATTTGATGAATATCCAGATGTTGCCCTTAGAAGCTTTCTATTCTCGTCCGAACTTCCTGAACAGACCAATATCCAGCGCTAAATTACTTAAAAAGGTTTCTTGCCCAAGGTAAAGCAAAGTTGCTTTCAATGTAATGCCATCAAGCTTTTTGTAAAATAAAAGCCGATATTTTAATATTTACTTTTTAAAAGGAACCTTCCAAAAACCACCTAATGACGTCATCTTAAGTCATCCAAAACAATGATGATAGCCGCCAATTTCTAAAATCAAGAATTTTTTAGTGGGTTTGAGATTCTTCTTAAATACTCTACAATCTTGAGTCACACGTCCCCAAAACCGATTGCATGCACAAAAAATGACAGCAATGATGGGGAGGGGTCTCAACCTCATCATTTTCAAGAATTTAAACTCTAGCTTTAGTCATCATCTTCGAACAAACTCCAGAAAATAAAATCCGATTCCAACGAGTTTTAAAGATAAATAATAAATCTGATTAAGGATGCATGCAAGCTCCTATCATACATAAAATATGATCAGACCTCACATGCAAGGATTCTCTCCTTCATTCTTAGAGATTAAAGATTATGGATCACAGATTATCATCCTAACATAGACATTTGCAGGTCTTTGATGAACAATCTCCCCTCTTTAAATCCCATAAATTTCTTAAAGAATCGAGTAGGTGAAGAAGAATGAAAACTTTCGAATTTTTGTGAAGATAGAATAACTCAAAACATACCCTTTCTTAGAATCCTTAGCAATCCTTAAGAATAGCAGGAACTTTTAAGGCTTGCGAGGAGATGGAATCGGCTGGGGGGTGATTGAGAGTAGAGAGAGGTGACAGGTTAAGTTGGGAGTTGGAAATGAGAGTTTTCAAAGAAAGAGGGGTATTTATCTGAAGGCTTTTAAAGAAGAAATGGGCTGGCCTCTAAAGGCCCAAGCCCTATAATTATTAATTTTCTAAATGATAAAACCCCTCTATAATTTATTTAAACAAAACAACTAAATAAAAGATTTTAAAACTCCACCTTTTAATAAATTAATTGGCCAACAAAATGGGACTTTGGATATTTTTTAAAATTGTTAAATACAAAACTTAAAATATCAACTTTATTTTATTTGGAGCATTTCAAGACTATTTGGCATTGCACAAGTTAACTTTGTCAGTTACCCGCCGAAACGTGATCTTCTAAACCAATCTTGGGAATTAAGCTAGACTTTCTCTATTCATCATAGCTAAATCCTAGAAAGACGTAATTCTCAATAAAGATCCTAAAAAAAAATACTAACCTGAAATCCCGAAATGACGGATTGTCACAGTCTCCCCAAGCCAGAAAAATTTCGTCCCGAAATTTATTCGTCAAATTCATATCATCACTTGTTCGAGAATAAGTGGGGATACTTGCTTTTCATGAAATCTTCTCTTTCCCACGTATATTTCGGTCCATGCCTGGAGTTCCAACGAACTTTCACAATTGGAATCTTGCTGCGCCTCAACTGCTTGACTTTACTATCTAGGATTTCGACCGGTTCCTCAACGAAGCATAACTGTTCGTTAATTTGAATGTCTTTCAAGGGTATGATCATTGTTTCGTCGGCCAAGCACTTCTTAAGGTTTGATACATTAAATGTATCATGGATGGCACTCAGCTCTGGGGGTAAACTTAGTTTGTAAGCTACCGGTCCGATTATTTCGAGAATAACAAATGGACCAACATACCTTGGACTAAGCTTCCCTTTCTTACCTAAGCGTACAATCCCTTTCCACGGAGATACCTTCAATAGGACTTTGTCACCTACTTGAAATTCCAACGGTTTCCTCCAGTTATCGGCGTAACTCTTTTGTCAGTCTCTCGCAGCTTTGAGTTTTTCTTGGATGATTGAGATTTTTCGACGGTCTCCTAGATAATGTCAGGTTTGATCAACTGTCTGTCATCAACTTCCACCTAGCTGAGTGGCGTTCTACATTTACGCCCATACAAAGCTTCATATGGTGCGCACTAGATCCTGGTGTGATAGCTGTTATTGTAGGAGAATTCAACCAATGGCAGATGAGTATCCCAACTGCCCCCAAAGTCTAATTCACAGGCCTGCAACATATTCTCCAACGTTTGGATTGTCCTCTCTGTTTGCCCATCCGTCTGAGGATGATAGGAAGTGCTCAAATCCAATCTTGTGCCTAGTGCTTTTTGAACTGATTGCCATAATCTGGAAGTAAAGCGGCTATCTCTATCTGAAATGATATAAGCAGGTACTCCATGCCGCGACACAATATCATTGATATACAACTGCGCCAACCTTTCCGTACTAAAGTCTTCTCAAATATGTAAGAAATGGGCAGATTTTGTAAGTCGGTCCACTATGACCCATATTGAGTCGTATCCCTTCCTCGTTCTTGGTAACTATATGACGAAATCCATTGTTATCTGATCCCATTTCAATTGGGGAATCTCCAGTTGCTGAAGAAGACCAGATGGTTTCTGATGTTCAGCTTTTACTCTTGCACAGGTTAAACACTGACTCACGTACAAGGCAACGTCCTTCTTCATCCCTGGCCACTAGTAATAATCTCTTAGCTCCTTGTACATCTTATTGGTTCATGGATGAATTGAGTATTTCGAACGATGTGCTTCCTCTAAGATTATTGACCGGAGACTGTCATTCTTCGGTATCCAGACTCTTTCTCTAAAGTAACACACCCCATCTTCTCGAGTTTCGCATTCCTTTTCTAGACGATGTAGGGTTTCGTTCTTTAGGTTCTCTGGTTTCAACGCTTCTTCTTGAGCTTCAAGAATGTGCGTTTTTAGATTTGTTTGGACCAACAGCCCCATGGCTCGAACTCTCGACGGTTTCACTTTCTCTTTTCGGCTTAAGGCGTCCGCTACCACGTTGGCTTTCCCCGGWTGATACTTAATTTCGCAATCATAATCGTTGAGAAGTTCAACCCACCTCCGTTGCCTCATATTCAACATCTTTTGATCAAATATATGTTGAAGGATCTTATGATCGGTGTAAATGGTGCATTTGGTGCCATAAAGATAGTGCCTCCATATCTTAAGTGCAAATACTACTGTTCCCAATTCAAGGTCATGCGTAGTATAATTCTTTTCATGCACTTCAAGTTGTCTTGAGGCATATGCAATGACCTTATCTTTTTTCATCAATACGCATACCAATCCTTGATGCGATGCATCACAAAAGACTACAAAGTTTTTTGAACCCTATGGTAAGGATAAAATTGTTGCATTGCATAGTTTCTGCTTGAGGGTCTCGAATGCTTCCTCTTGTTTCTCACCCCAAATAAACTTCTTGTCCTTTTGGGTTAAGGTTGTGAGCGGGTGTGTGATTTTTGAAAAGTTTGCGATGAACAGCCGATAATAGCCTGCTAACCCAAGGAATTGACGGATTTCCGTAGGGTTTTTAGGGCTTCCCAATTCCTAATGCCCTAAATTTTGGCAGGATCTACCTGAATTCCTTTTTCATTGACTATATGACCCAGAAACTGTACTTCCTGTATCCAGAAATCGCATTTAGAAAATTTTGCATACAATTTCTCGGTTCGGAGTAATTCCAAAATTATCCTCAGATGTTGCTCATGGTCCTCGTTGCTTCTGGAATAAATTAATATGTCGTCTATGAAGACGATTACAAATTTATCCAGGTACAGTCTACAAACTCTATTCATTAGGTCCATGAAAACAGCTGGTGCATTGGTTAGCCCGAATGGCATAACCATAAATTYGTAATGACCGTATCGGGTCCTGAATGCTGTTTTGGGAATGTCCTCTTCCCGAACTATCACTTGGTGATATCCGGATCGTAGGTCAATCTTGGAAAAAAATTTCGCTCCTTGGAGTTGATCAAACAGATCATCGATTCTAGGAAGAGGGTATCTATTCTTGATGGTCAACTTATTAAGTTCTCTATAATCAATGCACATTCGCATTGACATATCTTTCTTTTTAATGAATAGAACCGGTGCACCCCAAGGTGAATAACTTGGTCTTATAAATCCTCTATCTAATAACTCCTGAAGTTGGATTGACATTTCTTGCATTTCCGATGGTGCCAAGCGATAAGGTGCCCTTGCCATCGGGCCGGCTCCAGGAATTAAGTCGATACCGAATGCGACTTGCCTTTGTGGGGGTAAGCCTGGTAAATCCTTAGGAAATACATCAGAGAATTCCCTAACTACAGGTAAATTCTCAATACTCTTCTCTGTGACCCTTCCGTCAATCACATGTGCCAGATATGCGGTGTAATTCTTTTTCAGATACCTTCGGATCTTCATGCAAGATACCATCTTAATCTTTCGATCCAACCTGTCTCCCTTGACCATAATTGCTTCCATTCCATCTTGAGGAATCCGGATAGCCAATCTATGCATACAATTACGTCAAAACTTCCTAGTTCGATCGGTATAAGGTCTATGCTAAAGTTTTTATTGGCTAAGCTCAGAGTGCAGTTCATAATTACGTCTCTAGCTTTGAATTCTTGACCATTGGCAAACTCAATTACAAAGGCTTCTTTCAACTTCTGGGGCTTTAAGTTAATTTTCTGCTTAAAGTCTAGTGACACAAAACTTCTATATGCCCCTGAGTCAAATAGGATTGATGCAAATTCATTATTTAGAGGAAACGTACCTGAAACCACGTTGGGATTCTCTCTAGCTTCTCTGGCTCCAATCTCAAATGCTCTACCCCGTGCCTGACTTCCTGGGTTTCCGGAACTGACCTGTCAAGTTTGGCTTGCATTTGCCCCTGATTTCCTCTTTGGACAAGTATTCCTCATGTGATCTGGACTCCCACAATCGAAACATAATCGTTTCCAGCAATCCTTTGCTGTGTGACCCCCTAGGTGACATCTTTGATAAATGATGCGTTTCCCTCGATGCAGAAATTTGCACTTATTGCATTTAGCCATATCATCTTGTCTTACCACCTGCGTCTGTGCTCCAAAATTCCTTACTATCCTCCTGCTTCTGTCAAATCTTCTCCCAATTCTTCGATCCCATGCTCCTCCATCTTTCTCTTTCCCTTAGCAAATCCTCCAGATCGAATAGCATTATCTGTTAACTTGGTGGCAATATCTATTGCCTCCTTAAGAGTCTTTGGATTGGCCGAGGTAATGTTTCCCCGAATCTCTGGAGACAATCCCCAAATATATCTTTCTATTCGGACTTCCTCTGGCGTTACTAGATGTGGCACTAGGTTCGCCAATTCATGAAATCGAGCCGTATATGCAGATATTTTATCCCCTTTCATTTCCAGATTCCATAGCTCCATTTCCAGCTTTTGAAGTTCACTTCTGGGGCAGTATTCGGCCTTAAGGAGTTCTTAAACTCGTCCCATGAAAGTTGGTTGGCCACTTCTCGACCTCTAGTCAGTACCAAGGTATTCCACCATGTAATTGCCCTCCCTTGCAACAAACATGCCACATACTCCACTTTGTTTGCTGAAGAACACTTACTGATATGGAGAACAAATTCCATACTTTCTATCCAAGTCAATAGTCCTACAGCCCCCCTCTGTCCCATTGAATTCTTTTGGATTGCAGGATCTGAAGGTTTGTAAGTGCATTCTCTGGGAGGTCTAGGTGCGGAGTTTGATGGTTGGTTGGCATTCAAGCCAGCAGCCACTTGACTAACTATGTTGGGAAGTGCGGCTAGGAGTTGATCTGACACAAGTCGCACAATATCGGGATTTTCTCTCCTTGGCGGCATTTTCTATGGCCTAAAACAGATGGGAGTTCATCATTAATATAGCAATACTATGACGATATCTCTTAGTTAAGCAATGATACCAAAAATGTTCTTCGCATGGAGAATAATCAAACATTACTACAACCGAACTAGAGAAAACTCGTTCATACAAGGAATTGACATAAATAAGCATTCTTCAAAAGGTATTCATGCCTTGATATACGGAGGTAGGTACAAAACAGGGTCCCTAGTAACAGCACAAAAGAGTGAGTATCCTATCCTTAATTCTCCTTATAGAACAACATCTATCCTATGGCTATTCCCAGTAAAAACATCATCATACCACAAACTACCAACCATCCATACAACTTCCTAATCTCCCGCCTGGCTGCAACAGCAGCCTCTCTGTTCCTTATTATGCTCTGGTGGTGTGCTTCTATAACATCGGACAGGTTGTTTAGGATGTGACAGTGATATCCCAGTCTAGTCTGGTGCACTTGTGTATCGGATGCAATTCTCCTCATCCAATCCCTTTCTGCAGGATTCATGCCCCGAGTGCAGGATGCAGGTACCCCGGTTACCACTTGAGTTATTCTGTTTCCCAACCGGGGTCGGGATGACTCCCCTACGACCCTATTAGAGTTTTCAAATGTCACACGCTATGGTAGTAGGACACTCTTCCTGGGTGTAACCCTGATCCTTGAGCCATGATAGGTTCTTGGTGGAACATCGAGTGCTGGCTCCGCTGGGAGTAAGAAGGATGCTTGTGGAGTGGCCGCTGCTTCACTTGTCGTCGTGTCTTGCTCGTACGGGTCTATCTCTTCATTGCGAGCTAAGTTCCTCCTAGAGCGACCAACCACGTAACCGGATTCATCGGCTGAGTGTTCACTAGGATCGGAAGACATTGTAGAGATCTGCGACATTAATAAATTTGATTACTAAAGTGCACCATCTAACAAACGCTTAATGATACAGTGGAAGCTTCTAAACAATACTTAATTTCGACAATCATGCTGGATCCTCTGAACATAGCCTCTGGTTACACTACAAGAGTTTCTAATTGCATGACCAGAGCTTCTGGTCACACTAAAGTACGAGGAGGATTTCTTATCCTTCGGTTCTCTGACAACTCATTGAAATTCCAATTGTCCTTTGTTGGTTCACATATATACTTAGAATAATCATAGAATTTTCGTCTATCGATCCTCTGGTTCTTATTCTTACCCTTACCAGAGCTTCTGGTTGCGAGACCAGAGTCTCTGGTTCAACATCTATACTTAGAGAAATACTATGTAACTCGTCCATCGATCCTCTGGTTCTTATGCCTACCCTTACCAGAGCTTCTGGTTGCGAGACCAGAGCCTCTGGTTCAACATCTATACTTAAAGAAATACTAAGTAACTCGTCCATCGATCCTCTGGTTCTTATGCTTACCCTTACCAGAGCTTTTGGTTGCGAGACCAGAGCCACTGGTTCAACATCTATACTTAGAGAAATACTAAGTAACTTGTCCATCGATCCTCTGGTTCTTATGCTTACCCTTACCAGAGCTTCTGGTTGCGAGACCAGAGCCTCTGGTTCAACATCTATACTTAGAGAAATACTAAGTAA
>NW_020200572.1:71547-81522 GCF_001531365.2 Cynara cardunculus var. scolymus | reverse complement strand
GTCTTCTTGACCAGCGCCTCTGGTCCTCTTGACCAGCGCCTCTGGTCCTACATGGACACTTAACCAAATTGGGAAATCTACTTTCCATCGCCTCTGGTCGGCTTAGGCAATGGATATTCGTACAACTGCAACAAAACTCATGCTTTTCATAACAATTTCTTTTGCTGGAGCATGCCTCTGGTTCGATCGATTAAGTTTTCCTCATTACACGTAAATTAAGCACAGGTGATCAGGCTCTGCTTTAACGACATGTAACAATATGACCCGCTTTAAAAATCATATGATTTCAAATTTCTTGAAAATAATTGGAAAAATTTTAGTTATAGTCGATGGTTTTTAAAGAAAACCAGCGTTCTCTATAACAAAAGCTCTGATACCAAATCTGTCACACCCCGCTAAAGCAGAAACACGAGATGTAACAGACAAGCGAGTCATAGCAACAGTTAATAAATAACACCATTTCAAGTTGTACAAAAACAAATCCAGTTTATCGACATAACCGAAATTAGAATGAATACAACTTTCTCAAAATGCTCCAATTTCGGACTTAATCGATCTTGCCACGAGTATGCTTCCAAAATAGAACCAACTTTACTTAAATCCTGAAAAGCATGTAAATAAAACAAGGTCAACTACGAAGAGTTGGTGAGTTCACGGGTTTTCATATGCATAAAACGTTTCAATGCATAAACCAAGTAATGGCAAACATATGCGAATTCTTTGCACTTAWTAAAAGTAAATCTCTCACGATATAGAACTTGAGACGCTACTGAGCCTTACCTGACCAACTGCCCCATTAATTTTCGAACAACCAAAAGTAACTCGTACACTACTTAGGTTCCACAGTTCGATATAGTACTAATTTAGCGGTGGTCCAAATTCCACATGATTAGACCAAGAAAAACGTAGGTAATGTGCACCCCTTTCTGGGTGGGACTGTYAACACAATAGCGGCTATCCACAAAACCACGGCCCGGGGATGTACCCGTGTTAACAAGTAGCATTTACGGACGGGGAACTTAATTTGGAAAAAAAATATATTCTCAAGCACATCAATTCAACATTTATTCAAAGTGCAATAATAGTTAACAAAGATAGCTTAGAAAAACCCGACTAAGCAGTTCTTTAGTCCAGAGGTTTCAAGCCAAGCATCGACTAAGCAGTTCCCTAGTCCAAAAGTTTTACATAAATACACATGCAAAGTTTGCTCAATATCATGATTTTCCCCCATAAAATAGTCAAAAGCAGTAAAAGTGGGGCCGTGAGAACTCACTAATTTGATGAATATCCAGATGTTGCCCTTAGAAGCTTTCTAGGCTCGTCCAAACTTTCTGGACAGACCAATATCTAGCGCTAAATTACTTAAAAAGGTTTCTTGCCCAAGGTAAAGCAAAGTTGCTTTCAATGCAATGCCATCAAAGTTTTTGTAAAATAAAAGCCGATATTTTAATATTTACTTTTTAAAAGGAACCTTCCAAAAACCACCTAATGATTTCATCTTAAGTCATCCAAAACAATGATGACACCCGCCAATTTCTAAAGTCAAGAATTTTTTAGTGAGTTTGAGACTCTTCTTAAATACTCTACAATCTTGAGTCACACGTCCCCAAAACCGATTGCATGCACCAAAAATGACAGCAATGACGGGGAGGGGTCTCAAGCTCATCATTTTCAAGAATTTAAACTCTAGCTTGAGTCATCATCTTCGAACAAACTCCAGAAAATATAATCCAATTCCAATGAGTTTTAAAGATAAATAATAAATCTGATTAAGGATGCATGGAAGCTCCTATCATACATAAAATATGATCAGACCTCACATGCAAGGATTCTCTCCTTCCTTCTTAGAGATTAAAGATTATGGATCACATATTATCATCCTAACGAAGACATTTGCAGGTCTTTGATGAATAATCTCCCCTCTTTAAATCCCATAAATTTCCTAAAGAATCGAGTTGGTGAAGAAGAATGAAAACTTTCGAATTTTTGTGAAGATAGAATAGCTCAAAACATACCCTTTCTTAGAATCTTTAGCAATCCTTAAGAATAGCAGGAACCTTTAAGGCTTGCGAGGAGATGGAATCGGCTGGAGGGTGATTGAGAGTAGAGAGAGGTGACAGGTTAAGCTGGGAGTYGGAAATGAGAGTTTTCAAAGAAATAGGGGTATTTATATGAAGGCTTTTAAAGAAGAAATGGGCTGGCCTCTAAAGGCCCAAGCTCTATAAATTATAATTTTTCTAAATGATAAAACCCCTCTATAATTTATTTAAATAAAACAACTAAATAAAAGATTTTAAAACTCCACCCTTTAATAAATTAATTGGCCAACAAAATGGGAGTTCGGAATTTTTTTAAAATTCTTAAATACAAAACTTAAAATATCAACTTTATTTTATTTGGAGCATTTCAAGACTATTTGGCATTGCACAAGTTAACTTTGTCAGTTACCTGCCGAAACGTGATATTTCGAACCAATCTTGGGAATTAAGCGAGACGTTCTCTATTCATCATAGCTAAATCTTAGAAAGACTTAATTCTCAATAAAGATCCTAAAAAAATACTAACCTGAAAGGCTACCGCTAGGAAGAAGGGATTGATTATGATGAAACATTCACTCCCGTTGCAAGACTTGAAGCCATCAGAATGTTCCTAGCCTACGCTGCTCAAAAAGGCTTTAAGGTCTATCAGATGGATGTCAAGTCTGCCTTCCTCAATGGGAAAATTCAAGAAGAAGTCTACGTGATGCAGCCTCCTGTGTTCGAAGATCCAAGACATCCAGATTATGTCTAGGTGTTCTCATCGATGATGAGTTTGAGACAGAGTGTTTATTCAGATGGTCAGTCACATACTTGGACTGATTGATGAAAATTCCATCTGAAGTTTGTTTGATTTGAAAACCAAGGAAGAAGCTTAGTTCTCCCATCATACTCATCTCAAATTTACTTTTCATCAACTCTGAGAATTTTTCGCAATGTTTTGCRTTTGTAGAGCCAAATATGATGTCGTCCACATATATTTAAACAAGTAAGATGTCACCTTTATGCTTTTTGAGAAAGAGAGGTGTATCGATTGTACCTTTTTCAAAGTCGTTGTTGGTGAGAAAGGTAGATAGAGTTTCATACCAAGCTCTGGGTGCTTGCATCCTTCT
This sequence comes from Cynara cardunculus var. scolymus, assembly GCF_001531365.2. Classification (NCBI taxonomy): domain Eukaryota; kingdom Viridiplantae; phylum Streptophyta; class Magnoliopsida; order Asterales; family Asteraceae; genus Cynara; species Cynara cardunculus. Next base: position 78,374 of record NW_020200572.1, on the reverse strand, counting down.
TCCCGCCCTCACTCTTGTCGATAATGGCGTACCATTAAAGTACATCCAGCAATACTGGCAAACTTGTGAGTTTCACCCACCTAGCCACGGGATAATGGGGGACATGGACGCCCCTAATGACATGATTTGCTCGTTAAAAATATCGCGGGCTAAGGTTTCTCGGGTTCTTTGCATTCCCACTCGATGGGAACTTGGAATTGCACAATACGACGAACCACCAACCACCGATGACATCCTCCGCTTCGTGAAGATGCTAGGTTACAATCATGACCTACGCAATGTATCGGACTTCAAATGCCAATTCCTCCCGCCGATGTGGAATATGTTTTTCTCCATTCTCAACAGGGCCCTCACATGCAAATTGGGCTCATTGGACCAAGGGAACATAAACATCATGACTATCATGTATGGGCTGTTCTTCAACTTGAACCTCGACTACGCCTTCCTCATCTACAACGAGATTCATATGGCAGTACTCAAGAAATGTAAACTTCAAGCCGCTGGAAAGCCCCTTCCTGCGGTTCACTTCCCTCACTTCCTCGCCCTCTTCATTGGAGACGCAATAAGGAAGCATGGTCTACCAGCTGCGGAGCCCTTCACCCCTGTCCACAAGATGCATGGACATCGCCTAACACTCTCGAAGGAGGGTTACACCATCAACTGTCCACTCTCCAGGGCTATGCTCAATGTCATTCCATTGACATCTGAGATACGTTAAGCCTATGAACGCTCTATGCTGTCCCAGGAACCAAGGGCAGCTACCCCAGAGCGATTAGAGCCGTCCCCCCCACCAAGCAAGGGAGCACCTAAGTTCTCTTCATCGGATGATGAAGATGATGATGATGCTACTCATCGTGCCTCCGTCGGCCTTACACATACACTTCCTTAACCCATTTCCCAAAGGGGAACCACATCCACTATCGTTGGCGATCAAAGCCAAAGGGGTATTGAAACAGGACGACCCAGTCCAATCCCATCCCCAGAAAACCATCCAGAGGCCATTCTTCGGGCCTCTGGAGATGTATCAGCCGAGGAACCACATTTTTCATCACCTCTCTCAACAGAGAGGAGATGAAGACATAAGAGCCCCTTAGCCTCAGGGCTCGACACACCCCATCACACACACATAAGCATGTGTTGCTTATGATATTGAACCCCAAGATCGTTCAGAGCGAACTTCCCTTCATACACCTCCCCCTTCGATATTTGATCTATCGGAGGGGACACACATTCGCTTCACTTACTCGGCCTCTGAAGCCGAGGAAGAGGAAGCTGATGTAGCAACATCACGAGATAGCTCCTCTCTTGAGGGTTATCAATGACGTGATGGAAGTCCTTCTAGGCCTACCTTCTCACAAGGCCAAGAAGGCGCCTCAGGAGCAGAGGCATAACCTGCAGCATATGTTGCTGCAGGGGTTACCCCACATGCTGACTTGGTCACAAAGGCTGAGTTCCAAGCCTTTGTCGATACAGTGATGCAGTCCTTGGAAGACCTTAAACTTATCATACAAGGGATTGGTGACAGCCAACCTTCCATCGATACCTCAAACCTCCAACAATCCCTTACAATCCTCCAACACCACCTCACCAAAATCGAAACCCAAACCCAAACCAATACCACTCGCCTTCAAATGCTCCAACAAACCATCACCCGACATCACAACACCACATCCTCTGTTGCCACCGAACAAAACCAAACCCTCATCCAATCCATCGCCACCCTCACGGCCCAGGCAACTAAGACTGATGAGAACCTAACCTATATCATCTCCCAACTACAAACCATCCTTCGAACCCTTCACTTACTACCCACAACCATCACCTTCCAAATTCCTCCTCAAGCCCCACCTCAATCCACCTCATCCGTTGATGCTACCCTTGCCAACCTCACCAACCAAATGGCCTCTATACAAACCACCCTCACCCAACTACCAGCCACTATCCTAGCCCAAATCCCACAGCCTACTCCTCTACCCCAACTTCCCTCTGCAGGCCCATCCTTTGATGAAGCCTTCTCCTCATTCACTGCAGAGGTGAGAGACCTCATCACCAACCTTCTCATCCATCCATATACATCCACCACCACCTCCATACCACCACAAGCCTCATCGTCCTCCATCGACTTTGCAACCAGAGTTGACCTAAGGGCTCTGTCGAAGGCGCTAGTCACATCATTCAATGAGATTAGTGCCAAATTTGTTCATCGGGCCATCCATCCAACAAGGGTTCTCTCCCAGAACCTGGCCGATGAACAAAGGCGCACCACCTCTCTCCTCCAAACAATGGAGGCGAGTCGAAGACAAGAAGCCCTGAAGGCGTATCTTACGTCCTTTAGGAAAGATAAGAAGAAGAAGAGGACCAGAGCCTCTTGCTCCAGCAGCCACCAACACAAAAGGCTGAGACATGAAGACCAAGACCCCGATGATCAAGGTCTTGGACCTCATGAGGGGGAGACAGAGGCCGCGGCTGCAGAACAAACAGATTCCGTTCCACTACCACCACCATCACCATAAACACAACCACCACCTTCAACCGAAGGAACCCAAGCAAGGGAACCAGAGGCTCTGCCCTCCGAAGATGTACATGTACATGTTCCCTTTGCTGCAACCCCAGAACCCATCGTGTTGAGCTCTTCAACCGATGAAGAACCTACTACCCCACCAACACAACTTAACCAACCTTTTTCTTCAACACCCTCATCAAACCTACCTTTAACCCCTTCACCAACACCTCACACCACTCAACCCTTCATCCTACCCATATAACCAGAACCAACAATAATTCAACCTTCATCACCCCAACAACCACAAACCCAAACAGAACCGCATGCACCTGAAACCGTTCAAGCCGAACCAAATGAACCACAAGAAACAATACACTCACCAACTCATACACAACCCTCAACCAAGATACCTGTGGTGCATGCGGATACTCCCTCTTCATCAAGGCAACCCCTCAGAGCCAGGTAGATGAGATCATACAAAGCATGGAGTCGATACGGAGACATCCTGAATTGCCACCCAGGGAACCAATTTTGCTAGAAAATATTCATCAATACTTATATCAAGACCGCGATGAAAGTTTGACCATCAACCCTCCAATCTTATCACCCGAGTCCATGGAGCTCCTACACCATTGATTCATTAGACAAACCACACAAGCACCTCATGTTGTCTTCTCGAATGATGGGATAAGGATGGTCATGGATCTAAAAATAAGCACATTTGCCAACCGAGCCATTCGATACATCGAGGTCACTATGGAGAGAGCGCATGGGCAAGTTTGCATGTTTAACGAGAACGACCTCATTAACCTCAACCCATATGACTTGATTAAATTATATGCATATACAGCTCAGAGGCAAGACCACGGCATCAGGTATGGAATGGCAAACCGAGCGGTAGTAAAGACGATGGAAACACTGGTGAACCATAGAGCCAAGAGTGATTTTGAAATTGCTCTTCGACTAGGCATTGAGAGTCTTTCCTGCGCCCCTCCAAACGAAGACTTCCAAGGCCTGCAGGAGACAAGATCTACCTAAGTCCTAACTCAACCCGAACTTGAACTTGTTTACAAGAATGAGTTTGGGGTTAAAAAGTTCTTTAGACTAAGTGAGGCCTTCAAGTATTTATCAGATACACTTGAATGGTTTCAGAAAGTCATCAGAGAGAGACTGGGTAGAAACCACATGCCAAGAGAAGAAGGGAGTCGGCTCATTCATGAGATATCGACAGTCATCGGGTATTGAAGACTGCTCATACGCTTCAGAGAAATATATCAAGGTATCTCATGATGAGTTGTATTTTTGTTTTGCCTTAATGTATTTTGATTCCAATATTGTAATAATTTCATCAGCCAATGAAAATCGAAAATTTGATGTTTTTCTATTAGTTTAGTCTCTGTTCTTCACAAGTATATCTAGATTAGTATATGTTTGTTATTTCATTACTTAGGGAGAGATTGTTAAACCCCATAATTCATTATGTAAAAACTAATGAAAAATAATAAGTGATGAAGAACTAGAAGACTGATGAAGACATCAAGGGAGAAACGGCTAAGTCTGGAGCACAACCAGAGGACCGATGGACGACCAAGGATGCGATGGAAAGAGCAACTCCATCGAACCTCTGGTCAACTATACTTAGAGTATTTTCCAGCAATTCATCCTGAAGCATGCAATGAACACTTAAAGATAAGGATGATTCATCACATCATGAATGACAGCTGCAGATGACAAGTCAACTGCTAGACTTCGAGTTAATTTTTTATATTAAAGTTTATCCATAGTTTAGATAAACGTTATATGTTAATAAGAAGATTAGCTAAAATGTTTCACTAGATAGTTATATTCATATTAACTTATCAGTATAAATAAGTGGTTAGGCCTAATGTAAAAATAAGCTTTTCGTTTTTATTATTTCAAAAAGTGAAATCTTTTATACTCAAGATTATTCTTATCTGTTCTTACTTTCTTCTTGAGTGTTCATCACTTTATTCATCAAATCACTATAATTTGGTTATCATTAACTAGATTATTAGTGTTATTGAGAGATCTGGGATCAACAGAAGAAAAACTGTAGGGCTCAATGCCTCAACGGATACACAAATTTCAAGGCTCTCCCTGATGAACCGATTCAGAAGACTTATGATTGTTTCAACACATTGATCAATCAATGTCGCTGAAATGACATATCTAAGACAAACGAAGAAAAACCGTAAGGCTCAATGCCTCAACGAATACACAAATGTTTTGTTTCTCAAGAGTCTTGGTGATGAGTAGACTCAGCTGTCGATGTCCCTCCAAGAAAATCAGGACTTAGACAGTTGGTCACTTCATGGCGTGTATGGACCTCTTGCTACACAAGAAAAGGACATAATGAAGAGAAAAGTGTCCATCGGTGGACCACTTGCCCTTGCTACATAAGAAAAGGAAGTTTCAAGAACCTCCACCAGAGATCACAGGAGGAAAAACAAGAAGGCATTGGTGGTAGAGTCAGAATCCAAAGACGAGCCATCCGATTCTGATGATGATCTCAACGCCTTTGCCAAGTCTCTGTCCTTGATAACGAAACAGTTCCAAGAAAAGTTTGTCAAGAAGCCGTATGAAAGAAGAGACTCCAGAAGGGAGAAGTTCCAACTGTCATATGACCAAAAGCCGATGAAGTTCCATCGGAAGGAAGAAAGAAGAGAGGAAAGAGAAGAAAGAAAGGAGAGAAGAAAAGAAAGAAGAGATGGAGACGGTAGGAAAAATGATCTTTGCTGCTACAGATGCAGGAAGATAGGACATTTTTCAAAGGAATGCAGAGGACGCTTGGTGAAGGATGCTGACTACTATAAAAATAAATACAAGTACAATCCGAATGAGCGAATCCTGATGGCTAAAAAAGGAAATTGGGTGTCTGATTCTTCGTTTGATGAAGAAGACAAGGCACTCACATGCCTCAGGTATGTGACCCTTCCATCGATGAAAACAACTCTGCTCCATCAGAGCTAGAGTTAAGGGTTATTAAACTTTTAGAAGATTTTTTTAAATTTAAAGAAAAATTGAATTTTGAAAAATTTGAAAGGATAAAAGTAGAAAAAGAAGTCAGTTTCTACAAGAGAGAGACTGATCTTCTCACCGAAGAAAAAGCTGAACTGGAAAAAGATAAGACTCGCATCGTATCACTCAAAAAATCAGAGGAAGAAAAACTTTTGGATCTAAACAAGAAAATAACTAAGGATTTAGAAAAGAGGGTAAAGGCCCTAAAGGAATCGGAGGCAGAAAGGCTAAACTCAGTGGCTCTTAAGGATTTCTTTCAAAAAGAAAGGGAGATTCTTCATAAGAAGCTTCAAACCAATGAACTCCTGATGATGAAATACAAGGATGCCCAAGACATGTCACACCTCGTTAAAGCGGAAACACGAGATGTAACAGGTAAGCGAGTCACAGCAGCAGATATTAAATAACACCATTCAAGTTTTACAAGATTACAATTTAACATCCATAACCAAGTTGGAGTTAGAATAATTCTTTACAAAAGTTACAAAATGAACTTAATCGGTGTCGTCACATATATACTTGTTGGTTCCAAAAGGGTCTACAAGAATACTAAATAGTTTGTAGAAGGGGGGGATGAATACAAACACAGAGTTTTCAAATTTAAAATATATATTGATAGAGAAGATCAATACAGATTTTACAAGATTGTTTGCAGAAAGTTAAGGTAAAAGAAACCTATCTAAACAATCTTAAGTTACACACAAAGGTTAACAATTACAAGAAAAGAGATTGCTAAAAGAAAATATCTTTTACTTTAAGCTGAAAGAAGCTTGAAGTAAGAATTAGGAGAGAGAGTGATGCGCGCACTCTGCATGGAGAAGAAACACTTTTATTTAAACCAGTGCATTAAATGTCCTTTTAATGCAGTAAGGTAGGGTTTAGAGTGTGTGGCAAGCCTTAACAGGAAGGCTTGTCCTTTGTTACAATGAATAGTACAAAAGCACTATTCTTGAACAGACATCCTTACCTAAAGTTGGTGGACAAAGAGTCGACTAATCGGCTCTGTATCGTACTATCTTTAGTAAGGGTATGGGTTTGTCCTTTTGTGTGTGCAAGGACAAAACAACAACAATCGTGCTAAGCAAAATTCCTTTGATCGCTGAATGCTGGAATGACATGAAGGTCTCATCATCATTCGCTGAAGCTAGAGCAGTCTTCACAAATAATTAGACAGACTTGTAATCATTGAATACCGCTTCAGATCACGTACGCGCCAGTCTCTAATCTTCAGTTTCAGTCTTCGACGTTTGCTGAAGGATCTTTGGTGTGAGTGTTGTTTTCTTGA
>NW_020200572.1:68745-70619 GCF_001531365.2 Cynara cardunculus var. scolymus | reverse complement strand
TTGACATACCTGGACATCCTTTTGATAAGCTTGCTGATCGTGTCCTCGGTAAGTGTCTTGTGTCTCGACTTGGATTGCTGAATGGCTTTCTTATCTCCATCCATTCGCTGTATCCATAGCGACCAAGGTAGGAAGGATACTCGGTAACGGCATCAAGATTATCCCTGGTGATGAGCATTGAGACAAGAGTACCACCGTCTTTAGATCGTCCGCTGATGCTGACGCTGATAATTGGGCGGGGACTGAGTCTCTTTTTCAATTTTGCTTTGCTCCAATGCTTTTCCCTCTCTTCGACCTTTTGCTTCTTTTTAAGTTCAGCTTTTGCAATCTGAAGAAGTTTGGACTGAGCATGGATAGCACTCACCTTTTTCTTGGATTTCTTGGGGAGGACTTTAGTAGCTAGTGACTTGGCAAGCCTTAGGCTTTCTTCAGTCTGCTTCTTTTGAAGATCTAGCTCTTTTTCAGCCCTTAATGCCTCGAGTCTTTCAGCTTCAGAAAGGAAGTCAAACTCACCACCTCTAGAGGTACGAAGCGGAATTTTTACTCTAGTCTGGTGGAGCGACTCCTTAAGCTGAGTCATCTGCTGGTCTGTTGGAGTAGATGAGGTTGGTTGATCAGGAACCAACTCCAATCGACCGCAGGTTGTTGATGGGATTTGAAGTTGGCTGAGTGAAGTAATCACTACCTGAGAGGTAGAGTCTTCAAATAAGGACTCTTGAGGTCTTGCGAAAGGAACCTTCAGATTTCCTTCTTCAGCAACCGCCTTGCCTTTCGACTTGGGGTCCTGGTGCCTTGATGGTGGAGCCGATTCGCCTTATCTTTGCTCCCCCTGGGATTGAGACTCCCTGAGGGCAACACTTTTGGTGGTTGTTGATGGGTTTTGGAACTTGATGGAAAAATCATCTTCATCATCATCGTCGTCATCACCATCTAAATCATCTTCGGTGTCTGGAATGACAGGTTCATCATCGTCTTCATCATCATCTTCATCATCCATATCACCAGCATCATTATCATCACCAGCAGCAGTGATGGTCTGGACCTCATCCCTCGGGATGTCATCTACAACCTCGGCTTGAGCAGCTTCGATGGTAGGGATTACTGGAGCAGCACAAACAACTTCAGCTCTAGGAGCCTCAGTATCAGCTGCAACTGAAGCTGATACAGGACCAACAGCCTGAGAAGGCGTAGGAACTGCATCTGATGATTTACCAGCGTTGGACCTCATCTCCCCCTCTCTGATCAAGACTTGAGAGACTTTGCCAGAGAGTTCGTCCAAGCGCTGACACTGGAGAACCATTGAAGCCTGCAGCCTTTGCAAAGCATCAGCTAGAGTTGTCGTTGCCTCACGCGTTTGAGAGAGCTGAGCGCGATCATCGACAGAGAAGAAGGGATCCATCACTAGAGCTGGTTGACGGACAACATCCAGGATTTGCTGAAGAAGTCCAGTCTGTTGTTCAGCTAAAACTTGAGCATCATCAGCCCTTCTGTGAAGAACAGCGAGGGTGTCGTTGTTGATTTGAACAGCTTCATGGAGAGCCTGGAGCTGACTCTGAACTTCTTGAACGTCCGCCTAAAGGGCTAGGAAGTTCAAATCAAGATCACCTTGGCGGGGCATCTCCTGGTGGACTTCGTTGACCTTGGAGAGGACGTTATCAACGGTGGGAATGAGAAGTTGAATGTCTGATGCCAYATCATAGTCATCATCGACATCCTCATCTCCTCCATCATCTTTCTCTCTAACTCCAGCAACTCCTCCACCTTCTGCAGAAGGATGCGCGAGAGAAGGACCTGCAAGAGAGGAAATATGAGCTAAAGGCTCAAGGTTAGAAGAAATGAAAGGGTAGGAAGAGGGAGTACCTGAGGGGCCTTCA
>NW_020200572.1:67092-68212 GCF_001531365.2 Cynara cardunculus var. scolymus | reverse complement strand
AAAATCTTAGAGAAAACCATACAGAGGAACCTGGTGTAAGRCACCACMTYTTCTCRHTGGMGYTTATTCAGCTTTTGCACCAGGTCATCGAATATGACCGCAACATAGTTTATATTGCGACGCTGTATCGCAGAGATGCCGATTGTCAAGGCAATCCTGGAGGCCTGGTCCTGACCACCAGTCTTTCCACCCATGCACTGGATGAAGTGAGAGAAGAGATATTGCCATACGACTGACATCATGTTCTTCTCAATCTTCGTGAGTGACTTGAGAGGAGCGTATGAGTTCTTCTTCAATGGCCATTGATAGCCAATGGTGTTGAGAAAGGAGATGATCTCGGCTGTGGAGGGTTCGTTGTCAAAGGGACCCCAGGGAAGACGGAGAGGAGATCGGAATGTAGACACGCCGAAGTTCACTTCCATGCGGTTGAAGGTGAAGTGAATCTGCTCTATGGGGAGTCCATCTTTGCCTTGGACCCCAAGAACTTCAGCAGTGTACCAGAACTGCTGTAGGATCTCCTTGACCATGATAGGCTCATGGTGGAGTGCGTAGCCGAGCGACGACTGTTGGAGGAAGTCGGCCGTCGGTTGGAAGAAGGCGCGAGTTGATGGGTTGTCGAACAAGGCAATATGGTTGTTGGCCTTGATCGAAACCTCGTCTAGCTTGAAGGAAACATTCTTGGCTGCCATCTGTAATTGTTAAAAAAAACATAAATAGGAAGATTAGAAGATAATCATAATGCCAAGAGTATATGGGAAAAGAGTTTCGAACAACTTTTTGTGCAATAAAAACTTCTTTTGAAAAAACCAGAAAGAGTTAGGGTTTTCAAGTAGAATGTGTATATAAGAAAGTGATTTAGTAATCAAGAAGCAAATGATTAAAAATCTGTTAGTTTAATGTACTAAGAGAACAACATTCTTAATAAGATTAAACACATTTCTTAATATGAAGAATAAAAGAAAAAAGTAGTTTCTGACCTTTGAGAATGAGGAAGTAAGGTCCAAAAACAAAAGGGTTTGAAGAAGAGTTCTTGCTTTGAATTTTGAGCAGAAATTTGTCTCAAAAGTTTGAAAGCGTAAAGAGAAAATGAAGATGAAATCTCATATTTATATGTAAGAGG
>NW_020200572.1:42201-63321 GCF_001531365.2 Cynara cardunculus var. scolymus | reverse complement strand
ACAGAGGTAAGTTCTTTGATCTTAAAATGGCAAATCTTCAATTTCTCTTGAAGATCAATATTAAGCAACTCAGCTTTWGATTTGCCATTAAGGGCATTGTAAAGGTCAACAGTCAGAGTATCTAGTGCAGAAAGACTAGAGGAAGAAGATTCATTCAGGAAACATACCTGAGTAGATGAAGAAGATGGCTCTGAGAAGGTGGATGCTTCAGAAGTTTCTTCGTCAGCATTTATAGCCATCAGGCAGACGTAGGCTTTATCCTCTTCATCAGAAGATGATTCTTCAGATGATTCAGCCCAATCATGCTCTTCAGCAACAAGACCTTTGGACTTTTGCTGGTTTTTCTTCATCTTTTTGTACTTTTCCTTCAGTTTAGAATATTTATCATCTATAGTCCTGGAGGATGAAGTAGCTTTGGAAGATGGCGTCACAGTCCTCTTAGATCTGCATTCACCTGSAAAGTGACCTTGACGGTGACAATTGTAGCAGACAGCTGAAGCCTTGTCTATTCTTTCAGACGTTGGTTTTTCCCTTAGGGACAGCTGAGGAGATATGCAGAATTTACTCTTATTGGCAAACCTCCTAAATGACTTGGTTAGGAGTGCCAGGGACTCATCAAAATCTGAGAGAGCAGATTCTGGAATGTCCTCAGAAGAGTCCATCTCCGTAATGACCACCGGAGGTAGAGAAGAAACAAAAGGAGTAGAAGTTTCAACTAAAGAAGCTTCAGAGATCAAAGCTAAAGAAGAGCTTTTCATTTCCCTGGATTCTTTTACAAGATTTCTTTTTAGTTGACGAGATTGCTCATGGTTAAGCAGAATCCCGTATAAAGTAGAAAGAGAAAGAGTGGACATATTGTTTGACAACTTGACACACATGGAAAATGTATCCTAAGACTCAGGAAGACATTCTAGAAACTTAGTCAATGTTTCAGAATTAGAGTAGTCCCTACCGACAGCCCTTTGATCAATAATAAGGCAATTAAATCTTTGATGTACTTCAGACAGCGTCTCAGACTTTCCACAGAGAAAGCTTTCACACTATCTTACTAAATTGATATTTCTAGTCTCTTGAACCTGAGTGGTTTCTTCATATTGGACACAAAGARTATCCCATACGGATTTAGAAGATTTGAGTTTCATCACAGAATGATAAATCTCATCGGGAAGAGACATAGCTATTATAGACCTAGCACGCGTGTCTATAGCTATTTTCTTCTTGTCCTCATCAGTCCACTGATGTGGAAGCTTTGGAATCTGCTGTTCAGGAATCGCGGCAGTCCTAGCTGTTGCTGGAACAGCCGGTACAATAGCAAATGGAATATATGGTCCATTTTCTATATAGTGTGGAATTTCAAGATCCACACCTTCTAGAAAGAGGGACATCCGGTTTTTCCAGAGACTAAAGTTGTCACGGACAAACCGGGGAGGTTTGGCAAGAGAGCCATTGACTTGTGTGTGTGTGTTTGTGGTTTGTAAAGCCATTTGAAAGCAGTAAGTTATCTAAGGAGAGATAAATTAATACAACAAAATAACGATACACAAAGAAAGAGAGAAAACACTGCTCTGATACCACTTGTTGGTCCCAAAAGGGTCTACAAKAAYACTAAACAGTTTGTAGAAKGRGGGGGATGAATAGAAACACAGAGTTTTCAAATTTAAAATATATATTGATAGAGAAGATCAATACAGATTTTACAATATTGTTTGCGGAAAGATAAGGTAAAAGAAACCTATCTAAACAATCTTAAGTTACACACAAAGGTTAGCAATTACAAGAAAAGAGATTGCTAAAAGAAAATATCTTTTACTTTAAGCTGAAAGAAGCTTGAAGTAAGAATGAGGAGAGAGAGTGCGTGGCAAGCCTTAACAGGAAGGCTTGTCTTTTGTTACAGTGAATAGTACAAAAGCACTATTCTTGAACAGACATCCTTACCTAAAGTTGGTGGACAAAGAGTCGACTAATCGGCTCCGTACCGTAGTATCTTTAGTAAGGGTATGGGTTTGTCCTTTTGTGTGTGCAAGGACAAAACAACAATAATCGTGCTAAGCAAGCTTCCTTTGATCGCTGAATGCTGGAATAACCTGAAGGTCTCATCATCATTCGCTGAAGCTAGAGCAGTCTTCACACATAATTAGACAAGCTTGTAATCACTGAATACCGCTTCAGATCACATACGCGCCAGTCTCAAATCTTTAGTTTCAGTCTTCGACGTTTGCTGAAGGATCTTTGGTGTGAGTGTTGTTTTCTTGAAGTATAGTTGTCTCTAAATGATTTACAAAGCGAGTTCTTCAGCGATCACTGAACATACTCAGTGTATTGATCGCTGGAACTGAAAAAACAGAAACTAAATACATCGAAAGGTAAAAGGGATTATCATCAAATCACTGAGAGAGAGGATCAACAATGCTCCAAAACTTCATTTCTTACTTATTCCCTGAAAAGCATGAAACATAAAACAACGTCAACTACAAAGAGTTGGTGAGTTCACGGGTTTTCATATGCACAAAATATTGATAATGCATAAATCAATTCTTGCAAACTAATACATAAACTTGCACACGATAAATGTAAATCTATAACGATGTTTAAAACTTGAGACACTACTGAGCCTTTCCTGGCCAATATGCGCCATTATTTTACGAACGACCATATGTAGCCCGTATACTCACTTAGGTCCCATAGTTCGTAGCAGTACTAATTCCAAGAATTAAGAGCAAAAATTCTTGTCCAAAAACCGATTAGAAAACTATCCAGACAAAATTGATCACTTCCGGATAAAGTGATCAAAAAGCTATGTTTGGTCGAGGAATCACAAATCTGGACTGCAAATTAAACAACTAGCTCAGATGGCTTTTTCCATTCTTGTGCAAAGACTGCAAATGCAATTCTCTCTCTACAAAACACCGTTGTGTCGACTTCTGCTGATTATATGGCTCCTTTAGTGCGTCAAGATTCAGAAAGTCATGAAAATGAATTTGGTCGGAAGGAGAAGATGGATGTTGTACTGAGTATGATGGCTCGTGTGCTTGGGAGCAGCTCCTGGGTTGCAGGATCTGGGAAGAAACGTCGTACTTGTCAAGCAACACCTTTATTTAGGAGCTGGTGGTTGCAAATGGACTCAAGCTTCTGTCAAAGTTATACACGCTTTATGAGCCACAAGGATGTTTAAAAAATGAATGAAACCAAGCTCCCTATTTGCTTCTGCATCGAAGTTTACAAATGTTGAGCACCCAGCTGAAGCTTCTGTTTTACTTAGAAGACAAAAACAACAAAACTCCCTTATATTTCCTTTTAATCCTGCGATTTGGACTGTGATGAAAATGAAATCGAACAGGTTTGAATGCTAATAATTGATGTTCCCTTCACAAATTACAGCAGGTATTTCCCAATTTGATTGCCGAATAGATCAAACCCAACACAAAAATTCTAAAAATTCTCAAGAAGCCCTTTCCACTGTGACCTAGCCACAACAAGAAAATTCCAACAACAATTCAGAACCACTTTTCACCTACAAACACTGTATGGTTTTATAGATTCGATGCCATAAACATTACTGATATAAATCCAGTCTTCATTCAGATCCATCTAAACTTAAACTTGAACAATCTTGATTCCTTGAAATCGATTCCACCTTTAAGCAAAGAATCCTTAAATGAAATTATGATCAATCAAGCAGGTGAAATCAAACAGACAGGTGAGATGCAAGGTCTAAAATAGATATATAGATGCAATTTCACACAGAAAAAAAATTCTGCACTAGTTCAACTATCTCGCAATCCTCAATAACAGTATACAAATCAAATCAAATCAAATCAAGTCTGGGAAAATGAATTGAACGATGTAAGAAAGCTTCATACATAGAAACATTAAGATAAAATCGAACACACCACAAGCGATTTAGAAAACAAGGCTAAAACCAGTCACTGTGGTAGCCGATTTATGCTAAGACGAATACTTTGATGCAGCGATGGCTAAGCCTTAAACCAATTACAATGACAAGCAGTTTAGCTAAATCTGTTTGCTATACCAAGCGATTTAATGAAACTCCTCTTAAACAGTTAGTTTCCTGGTGAATGAATCCGCTCAAGATATGCTATCCTAGTGACCGAATACAATCAGGGTGTCCGAGATTGCTCAAATCGCTCAATTAAATCTCCATTGCTCAAGCCTAAACTAAAATGTTCAATATCCTCTCATGACCTAGGCGATATCGCTCAAGACTAAAACTTAAATCGCTCAAAAACTGTTCTAAATCGCTCAAAACAAGACTAAATAGCTCACAGCTAAACGTAATCGCTCACAAATCGCTCACAACTAAACCTAATCTTTCACAAATCGCTCACAGCTAAACCTAAATCGTGCATTTATGCCACCCTTATATCTTCATCAAAACATTTATGAAAATAATTCCGAATAGACCGCAGCCATTGGAATTCTTATCAGTCCAAAACCATATATGTAAAAACTTCATTTTATGATAAAATAGCAATTTCTTTTAAAATCACAAGACATCATCTCAAATCCGGTCAACAAATCCGGTCAACAAATCTGGTCAACAAATCCAGTCAAGTACCATCTGATTTAAGTATTTAGAAACATTTCCAACTTTGTCCGGATATCAAGTCCGGACAACAATCCTTTCAAGCTTTGATCATTTTATCATTTAGAAAAAGTCATCCTTTGTCCGGATATCAAGTCCGGACAACAAATCCTCTCAAGACTTGACCTATTTAAATAAACCGTTCCCCACGTGGTCGTATTCCTACTTCTCAGTATAACAATACAAGTAATACTACCAATTATAAACCGCTCAACACTCAACCGGTTTATCAAACTCCGGACAACAAACCGGTCATGGCTTGTCCGGTTTAAACTAGTCCGGTCAATAAGCCGCTCAAAGCTTATCCGGTTTAAAACAATCCGGACAATAAGCCTTTCAAGGCTTATCCGGTTTAAACACTTATCCGGTCATTCTTTATCCGGATAAACACTTAGACAATATAATCAAGGTTTCTTTCCAAAGGATAACAATACGAAGCATGCAAATAAAACCAGTAGAACTTTTTATACAAAAAGGTTTAGAAACCACTCACCTTAACAGGCTTTTGAAATCAAATTCTGGAAATCAATCCTTTTGAAACTTGACACTTACAATCAACTGGAAATCACTTCCTTTTAGCAAACCGGACAACACTTCTCTCTAAACCTCTCAATTTTTCTCAAAAATAGCAGGAAAACAAATGAAGAGGCTAAGCCTCCTATTTATACTTCCCAAAACAGGAAAGGTCGGCTAACCGCCTTCCTTTCCTCTTTCCACCTCATGCTTAAACTTTAAATATGCACTCATGCATACACATATATGCATACATACTTATTCCATATTCCATGCATGCCCCTAATATATATATATATATATATGCATATCAAACTAATACACAACTTCTCATACTGGCATGTATTCAATTATCATGGTATCACGTAATCATTTAAATCAAATAATTCACATAATAAAATACCTTGGGTAATAACCAGGATCCGGTTATTACAAATAAAAATGTGTAATTCTTCTTCGGAAGATGGATTAATGAGTCAAGTTTACAACTCAAGTGAAATCATTGAAAAACGTTAAGTTTAGACTTTCCATTTGACCTCAGATTTGACAGGATGCATTCTGTCCAGATTGCTTTGACATGTGAAAATGAGTTGGACATTGGAATTACTAAAACACTTCCAAAATGTGTGAAATTTGGACAGAAGTTGTCTAACACAGTAACATTTGTGGTATAAGAATTTGGACACAAATGACTTATGAAAGGTTTCTTTTGACAGTGATTGGTGAAACCAAAATTCTTGAAACAGAAGTTATATTTCTGTCCAAGTGGTAACTTTTTTTGCAAAAGCCTTTAATCTTAAAACAAATATTGAACTATTTTTATGAATAATTAATAAGTATCAACTTTAGATCCATAAAACTCATTGGCATTACATAAGATATAATTTGACTTTATCTTTATCATGACCCGATAGGTGATCTAATTATTGGATTTCAGACTGTTTAGGAAAGTAGGGTGGACGTATTGTGCTTCAAACGTCATCAAGTTCTTGGATATTCATCAGCAAACTTCTGAGTATTCACGGCCCCAGTGTTACTACTTTTAGTTATTTAAACTGGGGGAAAAACATGAAAGTATGCAAACTATACTGTTTATTTGTAAAACTGATGGACTAAAGAACTGTTTAGTCAAAAATTGTTGAAATCATGAAAAATTGATTGTTATTGCACTATGTATAAATGATAAATTGATGTACTTGAGAGTATATTTTAAAAAGTCCCCTTCCGTAAATGCTACTAGTTAACTCGGGCACGTTCCCGGGCTGTGGTAATTGTGGATAGTCGCTATTGTGTTGACAGTCCCACCCAAAAACGGGTGCACATTACCTATGTTTTTATAGTCTACTCATGTGTGCGAACGGGCCACCGCTGAAGTAGTACTGATACGAACTGTGGTACCTAAGTGAGTGAGTGGGCCACTTATGGTAGTTCGTAAACTAATGGGGCACATTGGTCAGGTAAGTAGCATCTCAAGTGTTAAACATCGTTACAAATTTACATTTATCTTGTGTAAGTTATGTACTAGTTAGCAAGAAGTGATTTATGCATTGTAAATATTTTGGGCACATGATAGCAGTAAACTCACCAACTATTTGTAGTTGACGTCGTTTTATGTTTCATGCTTTTTAGGAAAATAAGGAAGAATGGAAGTTTTGGAAGCACTTTTGCGATAACACCTGTTCACAAGTGTTAGAAACCTCTTTCTGTAAATGATGTTGTCTTCATCGAGAACTGTTTGGTTATGGACTTGTAAACTTCTGGATTATGTACTTTATTGGTGTTATCTATTAATATGTGCTATGATATGTTTACTTGTTACACCTCGTGTTTCCGCGTTTGCGGGGTGTGACACCAAAACATCATTCCCCTTCCTTTGAAACCCAACAACCATGCCCTTTACCTGACATTAGACAGTTTCGACTCCAAGCTTCATCCTGTCGTTGATGTTCTTAAACATCACTTTCAAAACCCAGCCCTCACAAACACCGATGACGTCGTCCCTGCACCCTTTATTCAGGAGTTCTAGAAATCATACAACATCACTGACTCCCAACGTGGGATTGTTGGTGAATACTACGTTCCCTCTACCAAGGAGTACGTCTCCATTCATATCTCTGAGTCATTGTTTTCCTGCAGCCTTCAAATACCAACCAAGACAGATATTAGGGTGAGCGATTGTGCCCCTCTCCCATCCAGGGATGAACTGATTGAAGATGTTGGGGTACAACCAAGAAATTTAGTACCCCTCGCAGTATCATCGATCGTTCCTGCCACCAATGTTGAACACTCTATTCACATTGGTAAACCGTTCGCTGAAGGGAAAAATCGGCAGCCTCGACATGCGTTCAACCAACATTCTGCAAATCATGTATGGGATTTTCTTCGATCTATCCCTCAACTATTCGTTGATCCTCTACACGGAATTCAAAGTTGCAGTCACCAAGAAGAATCTTGATATTTTGAAGGGGGAGGATTTTCTAAGTCTGCTCTTCCCACGCTTTCTAGGTCTTTTCCTAAGACCTCATATTGATGACCACAACATTGATGCTACAAACCTTCCTGTGCACAAGATAAACATACTCTCAACGTACAAGCCTACTGTGCACAAAGATGGTTATTCTGCTGAGAGGCCAATTCCATCAAAGCTCATGGCCTATATGAAAATGAGGAAGGTCAGGAGGATGTACAGACATGTACGTGAGGCACTAGAAACAGTGTCTCAAACCCTGGCATGCTTTGGAACAACCCTAGAGGGTGAAGAGGTAGAAAGGCCTTTTCCCGAGAAGGAGGAAGTAAGGAAGGAGAGGGAGAGGGAGAAGAAGAGGAAAAGGCAAGAACGAGATGAGATAGTAAGGAAGGAGGAAGAGGAGAGCAGAATAAAAGAAGAAGGTCTGCGTCAACTAGGACTACTTTCAAGTTCTGACGCAGAGGAATCCGAGGAAGAGCAAGAGCATAGTGGGACTGAAAGCTCTTCCTCATCTGATGGCGAAGAGGGTGATGAGGGAGGAGTGGGAGTAGCTGCTTTGTCTCCGAAAGAGCCAGAGCATCCTAGGACTTTAAATAGGCACACTTATATTCCAAGCCCAACTCCCAGTGCAAGAACACCATCTGACTCTATTGGTCGAGCAACAGGAGTTATTGAACAAGAGGCGCACACCTCGAACCCTGACTAGCCTACCCAACCAGAGGTTGCATCTGCCTCTGGCCAAGCAAGCCAAAGGGAAACCACATTACAGGGCTCACCCTCTCAAAAGGGTGATACCTTTGAAAATATAAGTGGCATGTCTCCCCTTGCTACACCACTTTCCCATACAGAGGAAGTCGATTTCTCTAGACTAGACATTTCCCAACCTTGTTAAGAGAAAGGATTAGGTGCACATGGCTTGGAGACTCTCGGCCGGTCTCTTAGTCCAATCATTGAGTGTTCCTTTGCAGACTCTAAATTTGCTGAGGAAACTCCTCTTGACAGAACTGCTATAGTGTCTTCTCTTCTAAGAGAGACATGAGGATCGGTCGGAAATCCTTCCTCGACCAACATCAAACAAGTCGAGAAAGAACATGTCCGAGGAACACGGATTGAACCTAACTCATGTGTTAAGCCAAAGGTTACACATACAACATATGTCATAAAGGATGAGTTCCAGTCTTTTTCCACCAATGTGTTGTCCTCCTTTGAAGAGCTAAAACTCAACATGGCTCATGCAGAGCCATCCCCTTCTGCATCTGCTCTGGATGAAGTTTGATCATCCTTAGCAGCATTGAGAGCTGAGTCTTCAACAAATGCTACTCATCTCGAACATTTGCAAGAATTGATGGCTAGATACACAGAGACCCTGCAAAGGGTCCTTGCGCACATTTAGAGGAATATTACATCTACTTCAACTCAAGATCATACAACGCTCATTCCTCTGAGTGTTCCGGTGGACTACATCATCAAGACGGAGTGAGAGCTCTGGGTGATAAACTTCAGAAGGTGGCAAACTACACCTCGAAGTTCAATACCATGGCAAAACACGCAGTCATCAACATGTGTCGCTCCTTGGAAGCATTCATATACAAGGCGGACGTGGAGATCATCAAGTCTACCAATGCTGCATCCGACATTGTCGAACTCTTTGACGCTAAGGTCAAGGCCATGCCGCCAGCCAATGTACAGAAGCCCAAGAGGAAACCAGAGCTACCTTGAACTTGACAACAATGAGGATCCATACTAGTCAATCCCTTAAAGTCGTCAAGAGGGCGAGAAATAGCCTGTGGCTTCAAAAACTACCATTCCTACCACTGCCCCCTCTACCTCTACTCCTCGAGAGCCAGCCTCAGTGCCAACAAATCAATAGTCCACCGCTGTACACGTACAGACAAAGGAAAGAAGAGAAGAACAAATGTCCTCTGCACCAGAAGCAGCTGAGCCAGATGGGCACAAGATGGATGAAGAGAATGTGATCAAGCTTCTGCCCATATACTCCTCTTCATCATCATCTGAAAGTCTATCATCCTCAGTGAAATACGTCATGGAAACCGCTCCACCCACGGGGATTGATGAAGACGAAGTGGTGGTAGTAAACGTCATGAAGCCAGATCCAGAGAAAAGTCATCAAAGGACAAAATCTGCTCCATTCCCAATGGCGATACCAATCACTGTTGAAGTAATCATTGTTGCACCACCACCACACCATAACACCGACAGAGCCAAGGTACCTGCCCAAGGGACCTTGGTTGTTACACCTGCTCTAAGGCAGGAGGTCCCAGATCGAGCACGTCAGCTAGAAGCAAGCAGTAGCAGGCCTCGGAACTCCAAACCATCTGCTGATCGAGTACAAAAGATGAGGGACCAAATGGAAGCGATGATGAGGCCCATACCTCATGAGATGCCAATCAAAGACACTGCCGATAGTGGAGACGTATATAAATATCTTTACAGCCTAAGGAATGAGACGCCCACTATGAAGATAAATATGCATCCAACGGATCAATAGCATATCAGGCAGAGGTTCCTACAATGCTTCACTCAACCAATTTATGCAGTTCACTAGTGGATGGAATCAGGAAGGTCTTGTATATCAAAAGATGAACCTTTGCTCACAATCAAATTATCTTTCACGAGTATATGGTAGAAAGGTCCCATGGGCAGATCTAAACTTTCACAGATTGTGATCTTATCAATCTGAATCTTTAGGATCTTTTGTCTTTTTACTTCCACACAGACCACAAGAAAGACAAGGGTATGAAATATGCTTTGGCAAACTCGGCTATAAGGCAGATGATGATGGACCTTCTGGATTACAGGTGTAATTTCGACTTCCAGGTAGTTGTGGACATGGGAATAGACCAGCTTAGTGTTATAGCATCAATCAAAGAATTCAAAGGCATTAAGCATATCCCTTCATGAACGGTATTAGTCGAGCCAAAGCACAGGGTGATCTTCATGAACGAACAAGGGAGAAAAGTGTGCTTCTGTGAAGATCAGCGCTTAAAGTATTTCAATTCAACTCTAGCGGTTCATAATGAACAATCTACTAAGAAGTAGAGATACAACCCCAGGTGCAAAATAGAGGTCGAGCAACATAATCAGAACCATAGATAACCTATTGGAGTTCCGTGAGCTTCTTAGGAGGTTCATGAAACTCCAACATATCAAGGCCTCTACCTTTGTAAATAATATCTATGTTATGTTTTTCAATTTCAAGTCTTGTAATTTCATTTCATCATACTATAAAAACATTAGATAGTTAATGTAATACATAGGTTATTTTTTACCACTGGCTTCGATTAGACTTGTGTATTCATTCTAGTTAGTGTCTGTCTTATTTACACCTAGGGGAGATTGTTAGACCCCATCTTGTAAAAGTGTAAATAAGAAGTCTCTTATGAAGAAGACATCAAGAAACACAACTCTTACTCAAGAGCTTTGTCTCATAAATAGAGACCGTGCTCTATTACATGGAAGATCAAGCCTTAAGCACCAAAAAATGTTAAGTGCTTGATGCAGAGCTTCACTCCAGACACAAAGCCTCTGCATAGTATATGCAGAGCCTCTGAGTCTCCTACTCCCATGGAATGCGTGCACAATTCAGACTTTCCTCAAGACCTCTAACAGAATCTAGACGGCATGACTCAGTCCGCTCCACTTTTCAAGGAACATGATGAGAAGATTGCAACACAAGAACTTAGAGTTTGAAGCCAAGATTCTAAGAGATTCTGTTTGAGCTTAGTCGTATATAAGGAGCCATCCTCCTCAGGTTACATATACCAAAAATAGACGAATTAGACCATAGCAAAATCTTGTGAGAATATAACTTAGATTGAGAGTGTAACTGCTTATTCTTTCGATCTAATAAAACCTTGTGACTTATTCAAGTTGTTCATGCATTTGTATTTGATCTTGAATAATCGTTAAACCTTTGCAGCAACACAATTTTATTTCACTCATACTCATTTTATGCGTGCTTTCTGAAGTTAAGAGTAACCTGGGTTCCAACAGACTTGGCTAGCTTTAAGCTCTCCTTTGTCTGCTTCTTTTACAGAGCAAGTTCTTCCTCAGCTTTGAGGGCCTCGAGCCTTTCAACTTTGGTTAGGAAGTCGAACTCGCCACAACTAGAGGTACAAAGAGGGATTTTTACTCTAGTTTGATCGAGTGACTCCCTCAGCTGAGTCATCTGTTGGTCAGAAACCCATTCCTCCAACCGACCATAGGTAGTCAAGGGGAATAACCAATTGAAATAAGGACGTGACGATTACTTGTCTTCAGGACTAATCATATGAGGGTTCAAGGGGTTTGAATAATACCTTGAGGTTCCCTTCTTCAGTGATGCCATTCTGTATTCCTTGAGCAGCCTCTCTTCCCTTTGCTCCCCCTAGGATGCGAAATCCTTCAAGGGAATAGCCCTGGTGCATTGCTTGAGCAGCCTCTTCTTCCCTTTGCTCCCCCTGTGATGCAGAATCCTTGAGGGAAACTCCTTTGGTGGCAGTGGAAACATGTTGGTACTGGATGGTCAAGTCATCTTTGTCGTCATCATCATCGTCGTCATCCAGGTCACTGCTGGAGTCAGAGAGGTCCGTAGATTCACCATCGTCATCATCAACATCGTCTTCTTCTTCCACATCACCAGCAACAGGTGTAGAGGTGATGGGAAGGTCATCATCATGACTTTTAGCTCAGACAGCATCAACTTTTTCAGCTACAGGAGCTTCACAAGAGGTTGGGATATCAGAAACAAATTTAGAGTCAGCTTCAGCTCTGGGAGCTTCAGCTTCAGCTTCATGGATTGTTGTAGTGGCAGGTTCAGCAGGAGCAGCAACAGATGGTCCAGCATCAGACCTTATCTCCCCCTCTCTAATGATGGCTTGATATCATAAGTTAGAGAGTTGCTCGACATTCTGAATCTAGAGAACCATCATCTACTCTAGTATTGTTAGACCATTGGCTAGGCTATTTGTTACTTCACACTATTCATTAAGCTGGGCACCATCATTAGAGGTAAAGGAGGGAGTAGGCACCGGAGCTGGTTGAAAGAAGCAACCAGGACTTGTTGCAGCAGCTCTGCTTGCTGGGCACGTTTAGCATATACTTCATCAACCTTGCTCGTGAGAGAAGCAATGGCTTCAGCATTTGCTTTAACTACCTCTTGGATATAAGAGAGCTAGCCTTTCACCTCTTCGACTTCAACCTTGAAGGCTGAGAGGTATGCAACAATTTTGTCCCTACGAGACATGTCTTTGTGGACTTCATCTATTTTGATAAAGACTGTCTCGACTACTGGCTGGAGCAGCTTCATGTCTGTTGCCATGTCGTAGTCTTCATTCATGGCCTAAGCCTTAGAATGACCTAAAAAAGAATGTGAGTGAAAGGGTAGGATTAACACTGGTGCGCTCCATGGTGCATTCGAGAGGATGAGCATCAGTATCCTGAGGAGCTTCGAGAGGAGCTACTTCAGATCTAATGGTCAGTGTCTCATCGTCAAAGTGGACTGGCACTGCTGACTCACAGACCCATGTTGAGACCAACGATGGAGGGGAGCAAAAGATGGCTGAGAAGGTTGGAAGTGAGTGATCAGCGATGGCGGCGCTTATATTCACACCTTCAGTGATTTGGGTCACTGAGGCGGTCGGGTGAGGTGCCACTGATATGATAATGATCTCAGGTGTCACTGAAGAGCTAGGATGGCTGACTGAAATTACCTTGGGGGTAAGGCTAGTTTCAATAGTTGGGACCTTTTGAGAGGTCACAACAGATATGTGGTAGAAAGGGTTGTGGTGGTTGGGTTAGACTAGGGGGGTTTCCCTTGTCTTGACCACCGAAGAAGGAGAAGGAGGAATTGAAGAGTATTGCACAACTGAAGAGAGTGCAACATCTCCATCCCAGAGCTTGTGATCCAGAATCCTGGATCCAAGCCTGCAGACATGAAATTTTACCTTCCTTTGAGTACTTGTCCCCAAAGATCTTGACGAAGACCCTGGACAAGAAACAGGTGTGGGGCACCACTTTCTCCCTCCGACGCGTGTTCAACTTTAGATCCAGGTCATCGAAGATGACGACAGCAAAGTTGATTGGTCAACATTGGATCAGTGAGATGCCAATGGTGAGAGCAACTCTAGAAGCACGATTATGGCCACCAGTCTTTCTACCCATGTTCTGGATGACGTGCGAGAACAGGAACTGCCACACCATCGACATGCAGAGTCCTTCTTCATTGGCCATTGATTGCCAATGCCATCGAGACAAGAGATGATCTCATCACTAGTGGGTTCACTGGCAAAGGGACCCTTTGGAAAGCGAAGAGCGTGCCTAAGAGTGGTCACGCCAAAAATCACAGTCATCCTGTTAAAGGTGAAGAAGATTTTCTCCACTTGATGACCATTTTTATCTTCCTTTTGCAGCACCTCAGTAGTCATTCAGAACTGTTGAAGGGCCTCCCTAAACATAATAGGTTCAAGGTTGAGAGCGTAGGAAATTAGGGACATTCATAGAAAAGCAGCAGCATCCTCGTAGATGGTCTTGTCTATGGGTATGTCCAACAAGGCAATGTGGTTGTTGGCCTTGAAGGAGATGTCTTCCACGGTAAAGTTCACGTTTTTGGCAGCCATTTTCTTAGAGTTCTTTGGAAAAAGGTTGAAGGATTTGAGTGTTCTTGAGATTTTTTGCTTGCGAAGTCTTTTTGGCAGAGGTTCGTCAAAGATTTTTGTAAGCGTAAAAAAATATGAAGGAAAAGATCTTATATTTATAGGTAGGAGGAGAAAAAAAAGGAAATAGGAGAGAGGAAAATACGACAGTTGAGGAATTGCCATGATAAGAAATATGGCACGTTCTCATCCATGATTGGATGGAAGTTAAAGCAGGTCGCGTGTGTCAGACCTTTTTGCACGTCTCAAAGCGATTCGTGTTGGTAACAGAGAATGTTGTCATTAAAACGGTTCATTAACTATTTCTTTTAAAACGAAAAGGTTTTAAGAAATTTGAAGAGTCATATTCAGTGATAAGATAATCAATGAATTAAAAACCTTTTAAAACATTTGATCATTGAAGAAGAAAGGTTTTAGTGATCGTTTTGTTTTATGAAATGAAAATATCTTAGAAGAATATACTTTCATCAAAAGCATCAGTGTCAGTGATAAGATAATCATTGAAATTGACATTTAAAAACATTTGAATTACTAAAGATAGAAAGGTTTAATGATCACTTTGATTTTAAGAGAAAGATAAGTATAAAAGAGATATACTTACTTAAAATGTTCAGCAAAGAAAGAATCACTGAAATAAACTTTTAAAACATTTTGATCATTGAAGAAGGAAAGCTTTGTTAGACCCTAACTTATGAAAGTGTAAGTAAGCTGTCTCTTACTCTAGTCGATAGGACTTAGTCTATTGAAGCGGTCTGGACTAAGAGCTCTCATGTAGAAGAGGTCAGAACCAGAGCTCTTACTCAAAGAGTGCAGGTCCCCTTCATATAGAGCCCGCGCTCAATCTCGGTGGACGATCAAGCCTTATGCGCCAAAAAGGATAAGCACTTGATGCAAAGCAACAACTCCAAGACACAGAGCCTCTGTATAATACATGCAGAGCCATTGCATATGCAGAACCTCTGCATAGTACATGTAGAGCTTCTGTATAGTACATGCAGAGCTTTTGGTCACCTTCTCCATGCAACGCGCATGGAAGTCCAGACATTCTCGCAAGCGTCTAACATATTTGACGCGGCTTGACGTAGTTTGCTCCACTTTTGAAGGGAAGTCAAAGATAAGGACGTAGACTCGACAACTCAGAGATTCAAGCCTAACTTATAGCATAGTTGTTAGACCTAGACATATATAAAGAGGCTTCCTCCTCAGGTTCAAATTACCTGAGAGTGCCGACTTATACTATACCTATTTTATTGTGAGATTACGTTTAAGATTGATTGTTCTTTACTTTCATCTATTAAAAGCATTCGAAAAATTCAAGTCCTTTCACTGTTCTTATATATATTTTGAATATTTCGATTAATTATCTTTGATACACTGTTTGTATTTCATTCTTATTATTTAGAAATTGTGTTTTCTGGAAATTAAGAGTATCTGGGTTCCAACAAGCTTCAGTGATAGTTTTAAGTTTAAAGAAAGAGAACAAGTATACATACCTTAGAGAGAATAGATACATTTACTCAACAGTTCAGTGATAGAGATAGAGCACTAAATCATTTCACTTACTGATTGATGCATATAGCTGAAGAATATTATTCTTCAGCATTTAGCATACCCAGTTTGTTGATCAAGATGTTAAATCTTGTCTCATCAAGAAGCCTGGTGAAAAGGTCAGCGAGTTGGTAAGCAATTGCAACAAAGCGAAGTTCAATATCACCATTCTTAAAATGATCTATGATAAAATGCTATTTGATCTCTATATGATTGGTCTTGGACTGAAGTACAATGTTGTTTGCAATTGCAATAGCACTAGTGCTATCACAATAGATAGGAATCTTTGAGAACTAAAGATCGTAGTCGTTCAGCTGGTTTATCATCCAAAGGACTTGGGCACAACAACTTCCAGCGGCTACGTATTCATCTTCAGCGGTTGATGTGAACACTGAGTTTTGATTCTTTCTGGTCCAGCTCACCAACTTTCCACCTGGAAGCTGACAGCCTCTAGTGGTGTTTTTCCTATCGATTTTGCAACTTGCAAAATCACTATCCGAATAACCTATTAGGTCAAAACCTGAACCCTTAGGGTACAAGAGACCAAAGTTAGGAGTTCCCTTAAGGTATCTAAAGATGCGTTTTACAACGATAAGATGGGATTCCTTAGGTTCAAATTGATATCGTGCACATAAGCAAGTAGAGTAAATGATATCTGGTTGACTAGCTATGAGATACAGCAGAGTGCCAATCATTCCACTATAAAGAGTTACATTTACAGGCTTTCCATTTGGATTTTTGTTGAGAGAGAGTGGAGGAGCCATTGTAGTCTTTATAGATGAGCTATTAGATAGATCAAACTTCTTCAGCAGGTCACGGACATACTTACTTTGACTGATAAAGATACCTTTATCTGATTATTTTAATCTGGAGCCCTAAAAAGATTGTTAGTTCTCCCATCATACTCATTTGATATTCTTTCCTCATGCGATTAGCAAATCGAAAACACAAAGAAGATTAGTGGAGCCAAAAATAATATCACCGACATAAATTTGTAGTAGAATGATATGACATTTAACTTTCCTAAGAAATAAGGTCTCTTCAATCTTTCCACGAACAAATTTCTCAGAGATGGGAAATGAGGAGAGGGTATCATACCAGGCACAGGGATCCTGTTTCAAACCATAAAGATCTTTATCCAAATGATAGACTTAGTTTGGATACTTAGGGTCAAGAAACCTTGGAGGTTGTTCAACGTAACCTTCTTCTTTACATATATTTGGAAGACTTTGAAGTCTCTATGGGCAACAAAGGCTAGAAAGAATCAAATTGCTTCGAGTCTAGCCACTGGTGCAAAGGTTTTGTCATAATCGATCCCTTCTTCTTGTCTATAACCCATAGCAACAAGATGAGCCTTCTTCATCTAACTTGTTGCGATAGACCTATTTGATGCCTATGATTGTCTTACCAGATGGAAGTGAGACAAGGTATCAGACTTTGTTCCTATCAAACTTGATGAGCTCCTCTTGCATGGCAATGATCCAGCTAGGGTCTGAGATAGCATCATTGATCTTCTTGGTGTCAACTAAAGAAGGATGTTGACAAAGAGACATATAGGATTACCTAGACCACAACAAGTCTGAATATATGCATTTGGATCACCAAGAATTTGATGAATTGGATGGTCTTTAATCAATCGTTGAACATGTATAGGATTGTCATCTGAGTAGAGAAGTTCAGGAATAGTGGATGAGGCTTCAGTTCCAGGGTCTTCAGCGATTGGAACAATTACAAAAGGAGCCACAGATTCAGCAACTGAAATAGGTTCAGATGCTAAAGGCATTTCAATCAGTGTTTGAAGTAGAAGGAAGAACACAACTAATGGGCCAGCAGTGATCTTTGAAGAAGACACATTGATGTGACTAGCTGCAACTGGAATGATTAATGGATCATCTTCAGCTTCTTGGGCTTCAGTATTGAGAGGAAAGCTGAAGGAAGCTTTAGGTTGTTCATAATGAGAGAACATCCTATTTTCTAATTCATCTTCATCATTTAAGATGGGTTTAGAATTAGCTGACTGAGATTCATCAAATGTGACATGAATAGTTTCTTCTATCGTCTTTCGGATTTTGTTGAATACTCTGAAGGCTTTGGACACTGAAGAATATCCAAGAAAGATTCCTTCATCAGCTTTGCGATCGAACTTTCCTAGTTGATCACGGTTGGTGAGAATATAACACATACAACCAAAGATATGTAAAAAGAGAATAGATGGCGTTCTTCCATGGAAAAGTTCATAAGCTGTCTTCTTAAACATTTTAACGATCAGGTACCAATTTTAAGTGAAACAAGCGGTGTTGACAGCTTCAGCCCAGAAATTGGTAGCAACATGGGACTCGCTAAGCATTGATCGAGCAACCTCAATGATTGTTCGATTTCTTCTTTCAGTGACCCCATTTTGTTGAAGAGTTATGTTGGTCCCTTGAGGGTCTACAAGAATAGTAAAATAGTTTGTACAAGGGGGGATGAATACTAACACAATATTTAGAAATTTAAAATATATATTGATAAAGAAGATGAGTACAAATTTTACAAGATTGTTTGCGGAAAGATAAGGTGATAAAAACCTATCTAAACAATCTTTAGTTACACACTAAGTCTTAGCAGATACAAGAAAAGAAATGTTGCAGAGATGATCCGTTACTTAAGCTAGAAAATGCTTGAAGTAAGAATTAGGGTTATAGAGTGAGTTGCGCGTACTTTGCATGGAGAAGAAACACTTCTCTTTATACCCAGTGCATTAAATGTTCATTTAATGCAATATGGTAGGGTTAGAGTGTGTGTCAAGCCTTAAGAGGAAGGCTTCTCCTTTGCTACAGTGAATAGTACAAAAAGCACTATTCAAGAGCAGACATCCTTACCTAAAATTGGTGGACAATAGAGTCGACTAGTCGGCTCCGTACCGTACCAACTTTCATAAGGGTATGGGTTTGTCCTTTGTGTGCATAAGGACAAGACAACAACAATCGTGCTAAACAAGATTCCTTTAATCGCTGAATGCTGGAATGACCTGAAGGTCTCTTCATCATTCGCTGAAGCTTGAGCAGTCTTCACACATATGTAGATAGGCTTGTAATCACTGAGTACCGCTTCAGATCAAGTACTCGCCAGTCTCTAATCTTCAGTTTCAGTCTTCGACGTGTGTTGAAGGTTCTTTGGTGTGAGTGTTGTCTTCATAAAGTATTGTTGTCTCTGATGAATTTACAATACAAGTTCTTCAGCGATCACTGAACATACTCAGTGAAGATCGTTGGAACTGACAAGACAGAAACATAAATACACGCATAAGTGAAAAGGGATTATCATCAAATCATTGAGAGAGAGGATCAACAATCTCCCCCTATTTGATGATAACAATATAACATAATGAATGTTATCTTTTCAAATAATAGTAAGGAAAAGTTACATATGAAGTACATGTCCCTTTTTACTATATTGGGATCTTTTTCAGTTAATCAGTCTCAGTTTGAGAATTTTCCTTAAGTTATATCTAAGAAAATTACAAGCACGAAAACTGAAACTGAAAACTTATTCACTGACTTATAGATTGTCTGTGAATGTAATAAGTAACTCTAGAACTCATAGACTTTGTCCCTATTACTTTTTTCAGGGATCTTTTTCAGTGAAGTACATGGAATACTCATTTTATTAATCATTGGAAATATTACAAGTATTACAGCACATGTCTAGTGCTTACAGATTATAAGTACAATCATTGAAAGTAGACATAGTACAAGAAGTTACAAAGAAAAGTGGATTGTTGTTACAAAGAGAAACTATTCTAGAACTCTTAGATCTATGTAACCAGATACATTTTCACCAAGTTTTCTTCGACGTAGGAATTTGATTTGTATCTTCAGATTTACGACTTTTCCAGGCATGCTATCATCTATCCAGAGCAAGAGGTATACCAGATGATCCATTGGACATAGATGTAGCTCTGACATTCTTTGAAATCTGACTTCGCCTTCATAGTCAAGGAATATAACTCCTAACTCAGGTTTAAAATGCACAAAATTGGTGTAAATGGACCCTTATATGGCAAGTCAAGATTCAGCATAGAAATGTTTGTACTCTGATGACCCTTCAGAACTTCATCTAAGGAGAACCTTGTTTCATGTTCGTTTCTTAGGAATGGTCCATCATTAGGATCAGAGARCTTGAGTTTCTTCTTCCCACCTTTCTTCAGAGATAGCCTGTCAGGGACCTTGACCTACCTGGACATCCTTTTGATGAGCTCGCTGATGGTGTCCTCGGTAAGTGTCTTGTGTCTTGACTTTGATTGCTGAATGGCTTGTCTGATCTCCATCCATTCGTTGTATCCATAATGGCCAATGTAGGAAGGATACTCGGTAACGGCATCAAGATTGTCCTGTGTGATGAGCATTGAAACCAGCATTCCACCGTCTTTAGAACGTCCGCTGATGCTGACACTGATAATCGGGCGGGGGCTGATTCTGTTTTTTAGCTTTGCTTCGCTCGATCGCTTGTCCTTTTCCACTAGCTTTAGGTTCTTCTCATGCTCAACTTTTGCAATAGAAAGAAGTTTAGCCTGGACTTGGACAACGTTCACCATTTTCTTGGACTTTTTCTTGGTAAGGACTTTTTCAGCTAGTGACTTGGTCAGCTTCAAGCTGTCTTCAGTCTGCTTATTTTGCAGCTCTAGCTTCTCTTCAGCCCTTAATGCCTCAAGTTTTTCAGTTTTAGATAAGAAGTCAAACTCACCACCACTAGAGGTATAAAGAGGGATTTTTACTCTAGTCTGGTCAAGTGAATCCTTCAGCTGAGACATCTGCTAGTCGGTTGGCGCACAAGAGACGAGTTGATCAGGTGCCTGCTCAAGTCGACCGCATGTTGTTGATGGAATATGAAGTTGATATTTTGAGGTAATCACTACCCGAGAGGTAGAGTCTTCAAACAAAGGTTGTTGAGGGATATTGAACAATACCTTCAAGTTTCCTTCTTTAGCAACTGCCTTGCCTTTCGACATGGGGTCCTGGTTCTTTGATGGAGTAGATTCATCTTGCCTTTGCTCCCCCTAGGATGAGGAATTTTGAGGGCAACTCCTTTGGTGACGGTTGATGGCTTCTAGTACTTGATGGTCAAGTCATCTTCATCATCATCGTCGTCGTCGCCATCCAGATCATTTTCGGGGTCTGAAATTGTAGGTTCATCATCTTCATCTTCATCATCATCATCTTCATCTTCATCATCACCAACAGCAGTGATGGTAGGTGTTGATCCCAGATCTCTCAATAACACTAATAATCTAGTTATGAATAACCAAATTATAGTGATTTTACGAAGAAAGTTATGAAGACTCAAAAATAAAATAA
>NW_020200572.1:33738-41206 GCF_001531365.2 Cynara cardunculus var. scolymus | reverse complement strand
CTCTTCTTCAGCTTCAGAGGCTGAGTAAGTGAATCAGATGTGTGTACCCTTTGGTAGATCAAATACCAAGGGTAGTGGTGCACGAAATGAAGATCGGTCTGAACAATCTATGGGTTCAAAATCAGAAGCAACGAATACATTTGTGTGTGTGAGAGGTAGTGGCGAGCCCTGAGGCGAAGGAGCTCTTATCTCTTCATCACCTCTCTGTTGAGAGAGGGGTAAAAGGGTGTGAGATTCCTCGGCTTGTTCATCTCCAGAGGCTCGAAGGATGGCCTCTGGATGGCTAGCTTGGGTTTGGATTGGACTGCGTCGTCCTGTTTCAATATCCCTTTGGCTTTGATCACCAGGGATAGTGGATGTGGGTGCCCTTTGGGTAGTAGGTAGGGAAATATGTTGGTGAGGGCCAGGAGAAGCACGAGTATCATCATCATCATCATCATTGTCATCATCAGATGAAGAGGATAGTTGTGCTCCCTCGCTTGGAGGAGGGACGGCTCTAAGTGCTCCGGTGTAGCTGCCCTCGGTTCTTGGGACAGCATGGAGCGTTCATGGGCTTGGCATATCTCACTTGTCGATGAAATGACAGTGAGCATAGCCCTTGACAGCGGTCTGTTGATGTTGTATTCTTCCTTCGAAAGGGTTGGGCGGTGTCCTTGCATTTTGTAGACCGGGGTGTATGACTCTGTTGCAGGGATTTGTGGAATATGTTTCCAAAAAAAATGGAATTTAAAATCTCATCTAATTGTAAGATTAATACTAATTACAAAGTTTTGGTCTTCTAAAAACTAATGTTATAGTTTTTAGTCACAAAAGCTACAATTTTGTATAATCTTTTAAAAATTGTTTTCAATGTAGATGAGTTTTCAGTGAAAATTGTATTTTCATGGAACCAGAGGAGCTCTGGTTAGGCATGATATCTTGAGTGAGGAACCAGAGGAGTTCTGGTTAGGCATGATATCTTGAGTGAGGAACCAGAGGAGCTCTAGTTAGGCATGATATCTTGAGTGAGGAACAAGAGGAGTTCTGGTTGAAATGTCGATGAAGACAAGTAGTGATGTAGGATTGACATGATGTGGAGGCATTGGTTAACAAACCAAAGGCTTTGGTTAAGTATGTCAATCCATTTTATAAAACCAGAGGAGGTCTGGTATTATATTAATATGTAGCATTTTATGGGACCAGAGGCTCTGGATAGTAGAACCAGAGGCTCTGGATGGAAAATGCAAGTTTACAAATGTAAACTTTTGCTCCCCCTCAAAGGATGCATGGAGATATGATGTGAAATGTAAAAACTCCCCCTAGACACAATAAGGAGTTTAGATTTTGGATGACCAGAGGCTCTGGTCTATACAACCAGAGGCGCTGGTTGTGAAAGGCGATGAAAAAGAATGAAATATGGTCAAGTATAAGAATGGATAAGAAAATAAATGAATCTTGAGACCAGAGGGGCTCTGGTTGCAAAGGATTTGAAATCCAGAGGCCCTGGTCTTTAGAACTAGAGGCTTTGGTTGTGAAGGATGATGAGTTTCAATGAAAAAAATGGTTAAGTATGAAAAAGAATGTCTTTGAGACCAGAGGGGCTCTGGTTGCAAAGACGTTGAATCCAGAGGCTCTGGTCTTTAAAACCAGAGGCTCTGGTTGTGAATGATGAGGAAAAATAATATGAAATATGGCTAAGTATGAAGAGCAATGAGTCTTTCAGACCACAGAGGCTCTGGCTGCAAAGACTTTGAATCCAGAGGCTCTGGTCTTTAGAACCAGAGGCTCTGTTTGTGAAGGATGAGAGAAAAAAAAATGAAATATGGTTAAGTATGAAAAGGAATGAGTCTTTGTGACCAGAGGGGCTCTAGTTGCAAGGACTTTGAATCCAGAGGCTCTGGTCTTTAGAACCAGAGGCTCTGGTTGTGAAGGATGATTAAADGAWGTATGAAATGAAATGATGAAGACTTTGCTTTCAAAGAAACTAAGGCCAGAGGCTCTGGTCTTTAGAACCAGAGGCTCTGGTTAAGAAAAAGAATGTATAGCAAACGAAAGAAAGCAGAGGCTCTGGTCTTTGGAGCAGAGGCTCTGGTCTTTGGTACAGAGGCTCTGGTTGAATGAGGATGAAATGGAGTGAGATGAAATGATTAAGATAAAGCTTGCAAAGAATCTAAATCCAAAGGCTCTGGCCTTTAGAACCAGAGGCTATGGTTGTGAGAACATAATATAATGCAAGTAGGGTGGAAACCAGAGGCTCTGGTTTTTGGAACCAGAGGCTCTGGGTGAATGGACACACTTAGTCATATAAATGATTTTAGTGAGCGAGGACCAAAGGGGCTCTGCTTTCGAAGGGGAAGGAAAAATGAGATTGAAAAGCAATGGATGGGATCCAGAGGCTCTGGTCTTCAGAACCAGAGGCTCTGGTTGAAAAACAATATGAAAGAGAGTTAGAAAGGAAATGGTTAAGACTTGCTTTCAAATAATCTTAAGCCAGAGGCTCTGGTCTTTAGAACCAGAGGCTCTGGTTGTAAAGAAAATAATATATAGCAAGTAAAGGTGGGAACCAGAGGCTCTGGTTTGGTTAAGGAGAAAGATATGATGAGAGAATGCAAGAATCCAAGGATTGAGACATTGATATCTCAATATGTTGGAACCAGAGGTGCTGGTCTTTATAACCAGAGGCTCTGGGTGGGAGAAAGAAAGTACTTGGTTAAAATTACCAAGTCTTTGCTTTGAACCAGAGGGGCTCTGGTTTCAAAGATGAAATTTTGCCAATAAATCTAAGTCGTTCTATATGGCCAGAGGCTCTGGTCTTTAGAACCAGAGGCTCTGGTTTAAGATACTTAGAGATTTTATGGCTTTGTTATTGTATCACTTATTGGCATAACCATGAGATATTGAAGATCGCTGGTTAAAACATAAATATGGCTATGATACCAATTGTTGATCCCAGATCTCTCAATAACACTAATAATCTAGTTATGAATAACCAAATTATAGTGATTTTACGAAGAAAGTTATGAAGACTCAAAAATAAAATAATAACACTTAAGAACAGTTTTGAGCTTCAAWGGTTTTACTTTATAAATAATRAARCGTAAAGAGTAAAARCCTTTTTCTCTATCACATACTCTCYTTTACAATAGACCTAATCATCTATTTATAATAGTTRGCTAATACTAAGATAACTATATATTGCTACTTTCTAGCAAATAGTCTAGCTAAYAGATAAAGTTTATCTTTTACATGGATAAGCATTATTAACAAGATAAACTATAATTCCAGCTGTTGATTTGTCATCTTCAGCTGTCATTATCAATGTGATGAATTCATCCTTATCTTCAAATCTTCATTGCACGCTAGGATGAATACTTAGAAAATCTTCTAAGTGTTTGTCTGTCCAGAGCATCGATGAGAACGCTTCTTTCCATTGCATCGTCCATCGATCCTCTGGTTGAACTTCGTCCATCGGTCCAATGTTCATCGATCCTCTAGTTGGTCTTTCCATCGATCCAATGGTCTAACTTCGTCTATCGGTTCTCTGGTTGTTCTTTCCATCGATCCTCTGGTTAGTCTGTCCATCGATCCAATGGTCGAATCCAGACTTGGTCGTTTCTGCCTTGATGTCTTCATTGGTYWTYTRKTTCTTCATCACTTGTTTGTTTTTCATTACTTTTTACATTTTTCATTGTGGGGTTTAATAGTAGGGGCATCATCCCTAGGATGGCATCGACATCCTCATCTGGAGCAGCTTTGGTGGTCGGGGTTATAGGAGCAGCAACCGCTTCAGCTCTGAAAGCCTCAACTTCAACTGTAATTGAAGCTGATACTGGACCAACAGCCTGAGAAGGAGCAAGAACAACATCGGATGATTCACCAGCGTTCGACCTCATCTCCCCTTCTCTGGCTAAGACATGAGAGAATTGGCCAGAGAGTTCATCCAAGCACTGACGCTGGAGAACCATTATCTCCTCTAGCCTTAGCAAAGCACTGGCTAGAGTTGTCGTTGCCTCACGCGTCTCATGGAGCTTGGCACGATCACTGGCAGAGAAAGAAGGTGGGATCACTGGAGCTGGTTGACGGACAACATCCAGGATCTGTTGAAGAAGGCTAGTATGCTGATTAGCGATAACCTGAGCATCGTCAGCCCTGCTGTGAAGAACAGCAATGGCATCGTTGTTGACTTCAATAGCTTCTTCGAGTGTCTGGAGATGACTCTGAATTTCTTGAATGTCCACCTAGATGGCAAGGAAGTTCACATCATGTTCACCCAGGCAGGGCATCTCTTGGTGGACTTCGTTGATCCTGTACAGGACAGTATCAACGACCGGAAGGAGAAGTTTGATGTCTGAAGCCATATCATAGTCATCATCGACATCTTCATCTCCTCCATCATCTTTCTCTCTTTCTTACTCTTCCACTTCTTGAGTATTAGACTGATGCATCGAAGAAGGAACTACAAAAGAAGAAGTGTGAGCTGAAGGCTCAAGGTTAGAAGAAAAGAAAGGGTAGGAAGATGGAATACCTGAGGGGCCATCAGTGACATCTAAAGGATTTTCACTGGTGTGACCAAAGATGTCCTCGAGAGGATGGACATCTTTATGCTGAGGAGCATCGAGAGGAGCAACCTCAGATCCAGTGGTGCGCATCTCAGTATCAGGAAAGTCAGTCGTTGATACATCATCGACATGTGTAAAGACCATGGAAGGCGGAGATGTGAAAATGGTTAAGAAGGGACGTGTGTGATCAGCGGTGGTGGCAGTGATATTCACACCTTCAGAAATTTGGGTCACTGAGGCGGTTAGGGTAGGTACCACTGATACGACAGTGATGGGAGAGATCACTGAAGAGCTGGGAGGGTAAGCAGAATACGCCTCGGGGATAAGGTTAGTTTCAATAACTGAAGCCTTTTGAGAGGCTCCAGCTATAGACGTGGTTGTCCTCTTTTTGGACGTCTTGGCTCTCAAAGGAGAACCCAGAGTTGGTTAAAAGGGTCGTTTGGAAGGGGTTTTGGTGGCTTGGCTAGACGCAGGGGGTTTACCCTTGTCGTGGCCACCTTGGGAGGAGAGGTAGTGATGGACACAATAAAAGTTACTGCCACCTCACTGTTCCTCAGCTTAAGATCCAGAATCTTGGATCCAATCTTGAAACCCTGAAGGTTTCCTTCTTTGGGGTAGAGATCTATAAAGATCTTGGTAAACACCATTGAGAGAAACCTGGTGTAGGGCAGCACCTTTTTTCGTTGGTGCTTATTCAACATGAGCACCAGGTCATCGAAAATGACCGCATCATAATTTATATTGCAACGCTGAATCGCAGATACGCCTATGGTTAACACGATCCTAGAGGCTAGGTCTTGGCCTCCAGTTTTTCCACCCATGCAATGGATGAAATGAGAAAACAGGTATTGCCAGATAGCTGACATCCTATTCTTCTCAATCTTCGTTAAGGACTTCAGAGGGGCATTGGAGTTCTTCTTCATTTGCCACTGGTAGCCAATGGCATCGAGAAGCTCGATGATATCGGCGGTAGAGGGTTCGCTATCGAAGGGGCCCTTGGGAAGATGGAGAGCCGACCGGAGTGTGGGAACCCCAAAACTCACTAACATGCGATTGAAAGTAAAGTTGATCTACTCCGCCTTGCGTCCAGGCTTGACTTTGACAACTTTATTAGTAAGCCAGAACTGCTGAAGAAGTTTTTTCACCATGATGGGCTCATGGTTCAGTGCGTAGCCCAAGGACGACTGTTTGAGAAAGTCAGCCGCATCTTGGTAATGTGCCTTGGAGGAAGGTATCTCCAACAAGGCAATGTGGTTGTTAACCTTGATGGAGATCTCATCAATGGAGAAGTTGATGTTCTTAGCAGCCATCTATTTGTATCAATAGGAAGTAAAGCAAACAGGTTTGTTAGAAATAAACCAAGAGTTTGTGGTTATGAGTATAGAAAAAGTTTTTGAACAAGTAAAAACTTCTTTTGTAAAATCCTCAAAGAAGATTTAGGTTTTTCAAGTAGAATGCGGATAAAGAAATAATATTATAACCAAGAAGGAAATGATTAAATAATCTTTATAGTTTAATGTATTAAGAGAACAAAGTTCTTAAACAGATTAAACATTTCTTATAGCAAAAGAAAGAAGAAGAATATATTGACCTTAGATGATTAAATAGAAAGGTCAAAGAGTTTTTGGAGAGTTCTTGCTTTGAGAGAATTCTTGCAGAGTTTCGTCTAAGAATTTTTGTAAGCGTAAAGAGAAAAGTGGAGAAGAAGTCTCATATTTATAGGTAGGAGAAGAGAGAAAAAATATGAGAGAGAGAAAAGACAACGGTTCGGGAAAGTGGTCATGATGAAAAATATACCACGTTCTCATCCATGATTGGATGGCATTAAATGAGGTAGCGTAATGACAGAACCTTTTTCACGTCTGAAAGCATCGCGCATAGTAAATAGAGTATGTCGTCATAAAGACGGTTCATTAACTATTTTTTTTAAAAACAAATAGTTTTAAAAAAAATGAAGAGGCATACAGTGTCTAAGAAAACACTGATAAGACCATTTAAAACATTTTATCATTGAAAAGAAGGATTCAGTGAGGGTTTTAAGACATCAGATTCAGAAAAAAAAATAAGAGTCACTGAGCTGGCATTTAAAAACTCGTTTTAATCACTGATAAGAAAAGATTCAGAGATCGAATTTTAAGAAAATTATAAAGATATACTTAGAGATGTGGTAAGTGTTGAGAATCACTGAGACCACCTTTTAAAATTTTTTCACTGAAAATAAGAAAGCCTCAGTGAAGATTTTAAGTTGAGAAAAGAGAAGAGTAATCATACCTGAGAGAGAATAAAATATATTTAGTCAATAGTTCAGTGTTAGAGATAGAGCACTGAATCATTTCACTTACTGTGTGATGTGTAATAGCTGAAGATTAATCTTTAGTGCTCAACATGCCCAATTCGTTGATCAAGATATTAAATCTTGTCTCATCAAGAGGCTTGATGAAAAGGTCATCGAGTTGATACTCAGTTAGAACGAAGTGATGTTCAATATCACCATTCATAACATGATCTCTGATAAAATGATATCGGATCTCGATATGTTTGGTCTTGGAGTGAAATACAGGGTTGTTTGAAATAGCAATAGCACTAGTGCTATCACAATAAATAGGAACCTTTGAAAACTGAAGATCGTAGTCCAGCAACTGAATTTTCATCCAAAGAATTTGGGCACAACAGCTACCAGCGGGTACATATTCAGCTTCAGCTGGTACATATTCAGCTTCAGCTGTTGATGTGGACACTGAATTTTGCTTTTTACTTGTCCATCTCACAAACTTTCCATTTACAAGCTGACCGCCTCAAGTGGTGCTTTTCCTATCAATTTTGCAACCTGCAAAATAACTATCCGAATAACCAATACGGTCAAAACCTGAACCTTTAGGGTACCAAAGACCCATATTAGGAGTTCCCTTAAGATATCTGAATATGCGTTT
>NW_020200572.1:19191-33502 GCF_001531365.2 Cynara cardunculus var. scolymus | reverse complement strand
TCATCTGATATTCTTTCTTCATGCGTTCAGCGAAACGAAAACATAAAGAGGGATTAGTGGAACCAAAAATAATATCATCGACATAAATTTGGACGAGAATGATGTGACCATTAACTTTCCTAAGAAATAAGGTCTGGTCAATCTTTTCAAGAGAGATTTTCTCCGAGATGAGAGAAGAAGAAAAGGTATCATACCAGGCACGAGGAGCCTGCTTTAACCTATAAAGAGCTTTATCCAACCTATAGACATGGTTTGGATACTTAGGGTCAAGAAACCCTGGAGGTTGTTCAACATAAACTTCCTYTTGAAGTTTTCCATTAAGGAAAGCGCTCTTTACATCCATCTGAAAGACCTTGAAGTCTCTATGGGTAGCAAAGGCTAGAAAGAGTCGAATTGCTTCGAGTATAGCCACTGGTGCGAAGGTTACGTCATAGTCGATTCGTTCTTCTTCTCTATAACCCTGGGCAACAAGTCGAGCCTTGTTGTGGGTTACCACAACATCTTCATCTAAATTGTTGCGATAGACCCATTTGGTGCCTATCAATGACTTGTCAGATGAGCGTGGGACAAGGTACCAGACTTTGTTCCTATCAAACTCAATGAGCGCTTCTTGCATAGCAAGAACCCAACTAGGGTCAGCAATAGCATCATTGGCTTTCTTGGGCTCAACAAAAGAAAGAAAGTTTACGAAGAGATAAATATTACTTAGACCACGAGTGTCTTGATACCTGCATCTGGATCTCCAAGAATTTGATGAATTGGATGGTTTTTAGTCCATCGCTGAGCCGGTAGAGGAGCTTCATCTGAATAAGCAAGTTCAGGTATAGAAGATGAGGCTTCAACAGTAGTTTCTTTACCAATAGGAACTATTGCTAAAGGAGCCTCAGATTCATCAACTGAAATAGGTTCAGAAACTGAAGGTATTTCATTCACTGATGGATCAGTATTTGAAGTTGAAGGAGGAACACAGCTAATGGGCACTACAGCGATCTCTGAAGAATATGCGGTAGAGTGACTAGCTGTAACTGGAATGATGAGTAGATCATCTTCAGCTTTGGGAGATTCAGTGTTAAGAGGAGCACTATAAGAAGCTTCAGGTTCTTCATAGTGAGAGATCATCCAGTTTTCTAATTCATTCTCATCATTTGAGATGGGTTTTGAATTAGCTGACTGAGATTCATCAAAGGTGACATGAATAGATTCCTCTATTTTTTGTCTTTCTTTGTTGAATACTCTGAAAGCTTTGGATACAGAAGAATATCCAAGAAATATTCCTTCATCAGCTTTGGGGTCGAACTTTCCAAGTTGGTCGCGGTTGTTGACAATGTAACAAGTACAACCAAATATATGAAGAAAGCTTATGGAAGGCTTTCGTCCATGGAAGAGTTCATAGGCTGTCTTCTTGAATCTTTTCACAATCATCGATCGGTTTTGAGTGAAACAAGCGGTGTTGACAGCTTCAGCCCAAAATTTAGTAGGTAGATGGGATTCGTGAAGCATTGATCGAGCAGCCTCAATGATTGTTCGATTTCGTCTTTCAGCGACCCCATTCTGTTGAGGAGTTCTCACTAAAGAAAAGTTGTGAGAGATTCTCTTGTCCTGAAAAAAGTTATCCATAGTACTGTTTTTGAATTCAGTACCATGGTCACTTTTGATAGATCGTACTTTAACATCGTTTACTACTTCTATCTTTTTGATGAACGAAATGATTTCTTCAGGTGCTTCATCCTTGGATCTGAGAAAGAATACCCAAGTGTACCTGGCATACTCATCAACAATGACAATGTGAACTTCTTTCCTGCTAGGGATTGCACGTTGACTGGACCAAAGAGATCCATATGCAATAGCTGAAGAGGCGCAATCACTGATGAGATTAGCTTCGACTTGAAGCTGGCTCTTGTATGTTTTCCTTTTTCACATGCGGAGCAATAAGATTCATTTGCAAACGAGTGATGAGGAAGACCAGTGACAAGGTCATTTCTTGACAACTCACTGAGTGTCTTGAATTTGAGATGAGATAGTCGTTTGTGCCATAAGCAGTCAATATCTGATGAGGCTTTGGAGAAGAAGCAACTATTCTCGGTGAGGGAAGAATTCATGTTGATGATATATATGTTCTCTAGACGAGAGTTTGTTAGAGCAACCTTATCATCTTTGTCAAGAACTTGAGATGAATTCTTTGAGAATTTAACTGTATAATATTTATCACACAGTTGACTGATGCTAAGAAGATTGTGCTTCAGTCCTTCAACATATGCAACGCGTCTGAAAGTTATTGCACCATTGGTTAATATACCAAAACCTTTGGTATATCCTTTTCCATTTCCACCGAAAGTTACAGGAGGTCCTCTTTCTTCCTTAAAATGAATTAGAATAGATTTATCTCCAGTCATATGTCTTGAACATCCGCTATAAAGATACCATATGCCTTTGACATCCTGTACAAGGAAATAAAATAAGAATGCTATAGGTACCCAGCTATTGGGGTCCAGCTTTGTTAGAGGCTTCATCATCTGATGTTGAGGAACCAGTATCAGTAGATGGCATCACTGAACCTAAAAAGGTTTGAGTGGAAAGAGGAACAACCCCAAACACTCCTGAAGTAGTTTCAGTGGAAGTCTTCACTGAACCTAAAGATGCTTCAGGGGTAGGAACTACAATGTATGATGCTGAAGACTTTGCAGCAGGAGTTGACTTCACTGAGCCTGAAGAAGAGGCTTCAGTGGTTTTCTTCACCTGGTTGCTAGTGCAGCCTTTGTGGATGATTTCGCCTTCGTTGATTTCTCAGCTTTGGCTACTTTCTTGCTCTTAGCTGGCGAACCAGCTTTGGCGTCAGAAGGACACTTGCAGGCAATATGTGTTTTCTTACCACAGTGTTTACACTTCCTAAAGCTAGTAGTAGCTTCCGGGCCGGGAAGTATCACACTAGAAGCGGAACCAGCTCCAAGAATTCCCTTCTCATCGGTTCTAGGAGGAACCTTTGAGGAATTGGATTCCTTAGGTGAAAATTTCACCTTGAGCTATGACTTGGATTACTGATGGTATTTAGATTTCCTAGTCCCTGAAGAGGAAGAAACTTTACAAGCTGAAGAAATAGACCTAGATCTATTAGACTTGTTAAACTTCTTGCGAAGGGATGCAGTTGTTGATCCCAAATCTCTCAATAACACTAATAATCTAGTTATGAATAACCAAATTAAAGTGATTTGATGATGGAAGTTATGAAGACTCGAGAAGAAAAATACGAATATTTATGAACAGTCTTGAGCTTCAAAAGTTTCACTTTATAAACTGAGAAACATAAAAGCGATTCATAAAAGCGACTATTTTTACAATAAGANAACTGAGAAACATAAAAGCGATTCATAAAAGCGACTATTTTTACAATAAGAATATTTATGAACAGTCTTGAGCTTCAAAAGTTTCACTTTATAAAATCACTATAATTTGGTTATTCATAACTAGATTATTAGTGTTATTGAGAGATCTGGGATCAACATCAGTGACAATGGATTTACCTTTGTCTTTGCACCCAGAACTCGAAGGAGTTCCTTCAAGATGACTCTCAATTAAAGAGTAGGATTGAGAGGAAGAAGTGTT
Source organism: Cynara cardunculus var. scolymus (assembly GCF_001531365.2). Taxonomy (NCBI): domain Eukaryota; kingdom Viridiplantae; phylum Streptophyta; class Magnoliopsida; order Asterales; family Asteraceae; genus Cynara; species Cynara cardunculus. The sequence continues at coordinate 29,902 of NW_020200572.1, read as the reverse complement.
GGGAATAGAAAAGACGAAGGTACTAAATTTGAGCATGGACCTGTCTTTAACTCATTCTTCCTGATCATAGGAGAATCCTAGACCAGTCTTTATCTTGGTGAGGATCTGAGCATTAATGATCTCACAGGCCTTGATGGAAGCTTTGCACCATCCTTCAATGGTAGCTTTCCCGGCCTTGACTTCAGCGATTGTTCGCTCACACTCAATGATAGCCTTCTCACGTTCAACAGTGATGGCTTGGTTAACAATAACCTGATCTTTTAAGATTTTCCTCGACAGAGGTCATTTCTTTGATCTTAGAATGACAAATCTTCAATTGCTCTTGAAGATCAACGTTATGCATTTCAGCTTTCGATTTGCCATTGACGGCATTGTAAAGGTCAATCGTCAGCGTAGCTAGTGTAGGAAGAGTAGAAGAAGAATAGGGTTCATTCAGGAGACATACCTGAGTAGAAGAAGAAGATGGTTCAGAAGAAGTAGACACTTCTGAAGATCCTTCATCTGCTTCTATGGCTATCAAGCAGACGTAGGCTTTATCCTCCTCATCCGAAGATGATTCATCGGATGACTCAGCCCAGTCATGCTCTTCAGCAATAAGGCCTTTAGTCTTTCGCTGGTTGTTGTTCTTCTTCTTCTTCTTGTATTTCTCTTCAGTTTTGAGTACTTCTCATCTTTGGTCCTGAAGGAGGATAAGGCGTCACAGTCTTCTTTGATCTACATTCACCTGCAAAGTGTCCGGCTCGGTTACAGTTGTAGCAGACAGCTGAAGCCTTGTTTATTCTTTCAGACTTTGGGTTTTCCCTGAGGGACAGCTAAGGAGATCTGCGAAAGTTGCTCTTACTGGCGATCCTCCTAAATGACTTAGTCAGGAGTGCCAGGGACTCATCAAAATCTGTTAAATCAGATTCTGGAATGTCCTCAGAGATAGAAGAATCTATCTCCGTAATAACAACGGGAGGAATAGAAGAAACAAAAGGAGTAGAAGAAGTTTCAACAGAAGAAGCCTCAGAGATCAAAGCCAAATGAGAGCTTTTCATTTTTCTGGACTCTTTTACAAGATTTATCTTCAGTTGATGAGATTGCTCATGGTTAAGCAGAATCCCGTATAAAGCAGAAAGAGAAAAAGTGGACATGTCATTTGACATCTTGAGACACATGGAAAAGGTGTCCCAAGACTTAGGAAGGCATTCTAAAAACTTAGTTAGAGTTTCAGAATTAGAATATTCCCTGTCGACAACCCTAAGATCAATAAGAAGGCAGTTAAATCTTTGATGTACTTCAGACAGCGTCTCAGACTTTCCACAGAGAAAGCTTTCATACTGTCTTTCTAGATTGATCTTTCTGGTCTCTTGAACCTGAGTGGTTCCTTCATATTGGACACAAAGTGTGTCCCACATGGATTTACAAATTTTGAATTTCATCCCTGAGTGATAAATCTCATCAAAAAGAGACATAACTATTATAGACCGAGCACGCGTGTCTATAGCTATTTTCTTCTTGTCCTCATCGCTCCATTGCTCAAACAGCCGAAGCAATAGCAAATGGAATATATGGTCCATTTTCTATATAATGTGGAATTTCAGGATCCACACCTTCCATTAAGAGGGACATCCGGTTCTTCTAGAGACTAAAACTGTCACGAACAAACCGGGAAGGTTTGGCAAGAGAGCCATTATCTTGTGTGTCTGTGTGTGTTTGTAATTTGTAAAGCCGTTTGTAAGCGGTAAAGTTATCTAGGAAAGGAGATAAACTAATGGAGAAAACAGCTAAATAAACATATAGAGAGAAAACACTGCTCTGATACCACTTGTTGGTCCCTTGAGGGTCTACAAGAATAGTAAAACAGTTTGTAGAAGGAGGGGATGAATACAAACACAATATTTTCAAATTTAAAATATATATTGATAAAGAAGATCAATACAGATTTTACAAGACCGTTTGCGGAAAGATAAGGTGATAAAAACCTATCTAAACAATCTTTAGTTACACACTAAGTCTTAGCAAAGACAATAAAAGAAATGTTGTAGAGAAGATCCTTTACTTAAGCTATAAAATGCTTGAAGTAAAAAATTAGGGTTAGAGAGTGAGTTACGCGTACTCTGCATGGAGAAGAAACACTTCTACTTATACCCAGTGCATTAAATGTTCATTTAATGTAATATGGTAGGGTTAGAGTGTGTGTCAAGCCTTAAGAGGAAGGCTTGTCCTTTGCTACAGTGAATAGTACAAAAAGCACTACTCAAGAGTAGACATCCATAGCTAAAGTTAGTGGACAATAGAATCGACTAGTCAACTCCATACTGTACCAACTTTCATAAGGGTATGGGTTTGTCCTTTGTGTGCATTAGGATAAGACAACAACAATCATGCTAAGCAAGTTTCCTTTCATCGCTGAATGCTGGAATGACCTGAAGGTCTCTTCATCATTCGCTGAAGCTTTAGCAGTCTTCACACATATGTAGACAAGCTTGTAATCACTGAGTACCGCATCAGATCACGTACTCGCCAGTCTCTAATCTTTAGTTTCGGTCTTCGACGTGTGCTGAAGGTTATTTGGTGTGAGTGTTGTCTTCTTGGAATATTGTTGTCTCCGAGGAATTTACAATACAAGTTCTTCAGCGATCACTGAACATACTCAGTGAAGATCGCTGGAACTGAAAAGACAAAAACATAAATACAACGCATAAGTGAAAAGGGATTATCATCAAATCACTGAGAGAGAGGATCAACAAGTTATCACTGAAGAAAAGTTGTGAGAAATTCCCTTGTCCTCAAAGAAGTTATCCATACTACTGTTTTTTGAACTTAGTACCATGGTCACATCTAATAGATCATTTCTTAATATTGTTTAGTACTTATATTTTCTTGATCAACGATATGATGTCTTCAGGTGCTTCTCTTTCGGATTTGAGGAAGAAGACCCAAGTGTACCTGGAGTACTCATCAACAATGAAGAGTGTATACTTCTTTTTAGCGATAGATTGCATGTTCACAGGATCAAAGAGATCCATCTGCAGTAGTTGAAGAGGCGATGTCACTAAAGAGATTTGCTTTGACTTAAAGCTAACTCTTCTTTGTATTTCTTTCTCACATGTTGAGCAAAGAGATTCCTTTGCAAAGGAGTGTTGAGGAAGACCAGTGACGAGATCATTTCTAGACAATTCGTTGAGTGTCTTGAAGTTGAGGTGAGAAAGTTGTTTGTGCCACAACCAATTGACATCTTACGAAGCTTTAGAAAGGAAACAACTATTCTCAATGAGAGAAGAATCTGTATTGATAATGTAGACATTCTCTAGACGAGAATCGGTCAAGGCAACCTTATCATCTTTGTCATAGACATAGCATGAATTCCTGGAGAACTTCATTGTGTAGTCTATGTCACATAGCTAACTGATGATGAGGAAGTTGTGCTTCATTCTTTCAACGCATGTTTAACACACTTGAATGTGGTACCACCGATGGTTCATATACCAAAACATCTAGTATATCCTTTTCCATTACATCCAAAGGTCATGGAAGGGCCTCTTTCTTCCTTGTAGTCAATGAGCAGGGACTTGTCTCCGGTCATGTGCGTTAAGCATCCACTACCGAGATACCATATTCCTTTGACCTTCTACACAAAGGAACAGTTTAAAAATGCTTTTGGTTCCCATCTATTTGGGTCCAACTGTTATAACCGGGTTTCTGCAAATATGGGTTGAGTTAATTTTATTTGTTCAATATGTGAATTATGTGACAACATGCCTAATTATGTTAATATTTGCATGAATTATGTGTATATGGGTAGAATCCAATATAATGCATACCTGATTTATATGTGCCTAAATGCGATGTGAATCACACATGAGAAATTGAATATTTTAATATATGAAGATGAGATACCTTCACTGTTATGAAAGAGTTTTTAAAGTAATATCTTGCACCGCCCAAAACATTCTAAAATTATATAATCCTCCACCGCCTTGTGAGGATATATAAATATATATATATATATATATATATATAAAGAAAGAAAAAGATAAGACTAGATTATCACTTTATCTTTTGGAAAGGAAACCTGTTGAGAAAGAGAAAAGTTTAAAGGCGGTGAAGGTGTTCTTGGAAACTATTCTTGAAGAATATTGCTGTTTAAAGATTCTGATTATTTGAAGTGTATTATTACCTACAGAATCTGTGATTTTAAGGTGAGTTTTGAATTATCCCCTATTTATAAAACTGTGAAGTTTAAATCTACTGTTTGATCTTGAAAATTTGAGTATTGACGGTTGAAATTTAAGAAGAATTTGGTAAAACTGTTCTAAACAGTTTTAAAGGAAATATTTTGAAATCTTGGATTTCAATCTGTTTTGAAAAGATTAAGCAGAAACTGCATTTTAAGAAACAGTTTTGGATTTGATACCCTGTTTTGAGGATTTAAGCAAAAACAGATGTTTCGATAAATCATATGTAGAACAGATTGTTCTTATGGCTTGAAAGGTTTGAATATAAACATGTGTTGAGATTTTGATTTGGTTAAAAACTATGAATGTGGTTCACTCTGACAGTAATGTCTGCAGCCTGTCATTGGATGAAATAGTTCATATGAATTTCATGGGAAACAAGGATGGTCGTTGTGTGTGATGGATAGCTATTGCTATAAACAGGGGATTTATGGATGTAATAAGGATGGTCGTTGTGTGTGTGCATGGTATAACTCTTGCTATTATATCTATTAAGATTACAACAGATTGGAGTTCTCTCTTCTTGGTGATTTGAGAATTCAGAGATGTTCTTCTTATTGGAAATAATAGTATTGATGTTATTGTTATGGGAAAATATGGCCTATTTATTACTTGGGTGTATAAAGTGTATTGGAAAAGAAGGTATATTTTATGAGGAACTAGAGGAGCTTTGGTTGATCCTCACTATCAGACCAGAGGGTTCTTGTTATTGATTTGAGGAATATGCAAGTTTTTACTAAGTATACTAGTTAGACTTCAGGCTTTGTATCTATTGATAAGAGCTTCTATGACAAAATCACATTTTAAGAAGTTTTAAGAAAAAGGATTTTATACTTAGTATTTTCTACAAAAGACAGACCAGAGGGGCTCTAGTCGACTTAAAAGTTGAACCAGAGGCTCTGGTTGGTCATAACTCTTAAACCAGAAGCTCAAGTTAGTACAACCAGAGGCTCTGGTCGAGTAAAAAGGCTATCTTATTGATTGAAAGCTTAACTAAAGAACTTTATAACAAAATTATTTATGAGCCAAAAGCTCTAGTAAGTACAACAAGAGGCTCTGGTCGAGGAACCAGAAACTCTGGTAAGGAGAGCAGAGGGGCATTGGTCTTGATTATTGAAATATATTCCAAGTATGGTTTAGAACCAGAGGCCCGATGGACCGGAACAAAATATGATTTTCAGGCTTGTTATATGGAATGACTTATTTGGAATAAATGTTTTGGAGATCTTCACCCTGCATTACATAAGAAGGGAACCTCACTAGACATTCATGTCAAACCCTCATTTTTGTGTTTTAAAAAATATGTGTGCAGGTAATGATAATAAGCGAAAGAGCATTATATAAATTACTTTCCCTAAGTGTTTAAGTTGTACGAAGATCTTATTTAGCCATATTTGAAGTTGAGATATAGAGATACAAGAACATGTACTTTTTTTGGAATTTTTGAGTTGTGTATTTTACGTTATTGACTCTTGTAATATGGACCTTTGAGGGGAAAACATGCATTCTATGTATGAAATATTCGTTATATGCAATGTATGGATTTGGAGGCGTTACAAGTTGGTATTAGAGCCTGAGTTTAAGAGTTTTAGGTATTCACATGCATGATACCTAGACTTAAACTGTTTTATTGCATATTACGGTCCCAGACATACCTAGCACCTTTGGAATAAATATGATAAGTTAAGAGATTAGTTTGTAAGGTATTTTCGGATTACATCTGGCCAAAGTAATCTTTAATTTACAGGTATATAACTTAGCTTGGACATTTTATTATATTTGGGAAAGTGAAAATATGTTTAATTAACTCTGAAATCTAAAGATGACAAGTAGATCTAGAAGGTCAGAAAGGATCACCAGCCCCAACCCCACTAATGAAGAAGAGGAATCTCATATTCTTGCTCCCATTGGTACCTCTGAGGGCAGAGGCAGAGGCCAAGGCAGAGGGCAAACCAGAGGTAGAGTTGGTTATCCAGAAAATAATGCAGATCAATCAGAATCTAATATGAATCAAGAACATATACCACAACCAGAATATGTGACTAGAGACATGCTAGCTGAGGAGATGGGAAAGCTAAGAGAAAGTTTGACCCCCATTATGGGAGTACCTGCCAGAATCGGGACTGGCAGAGTTGAGATTAATCCAGCCGTTCTAGTTGTCAATAACAAGGAAGGAGATATAAAGATGTTTCTGACTTGCCAACCACCAACTTTCTTGGGAGAAAGATATCCAATTAAAGCCATGTGTTGGATCAAGGAGATAGAGTATGTGTTTAACACCATCCGATGCGCAGAATCAGATAATGACAAATTTGCAGTCTATGTGTTAAAATCAAATGCGTTATTTTGGTGGGAAGTAGAATCCCTGGCAAGGACAGACGTTTTGCAGACTTTATCTTTGACAGAATTTGTAAACAGATTCAAAGAGCAATTTTGTCCTAAAACAGCAGTCAGACAGATGGAAGAAGACTTTCTAAAATTGGAACAGAGCTCTGGGTCAATCAAAGAATATACAGAAAATTCATGGAGTATTCTATATTTGCCAAGCATTACATCTCGATAGAAGCTAGAAAGGTTGAAAGGTATATATAAGGTCTGAAGCCCTCAATCAGATAATTTGTTACTACAATGAATCCTGCCACTTTTTCATTGGCAGTAGATGGAGCAGAGATCACTGAAAGAAACAAGAATAGAAGTGAAAAAGGGAAACAAATCGAGAAAAGAAAATGGGAAGGGTCGTCGGCAAGTTATAAGGGATCAAGAACCACCAAATTTAATAACAAACCAATGCAGAAACCAATGGAGAGAGCCTATCCCTGATGTCGACAGTACCACCAAGAAGAATGCAGAACAGAGCCAATAAAATGTTTTAATTGTGGTGAAGTTGGGCATACTTTGAATTTCTGTAGACAAAACAGAAAATGTTTTCATTGTAATTCGCTAGATCATTTCAAAAACAATTGCCCACAATTGAAAGCTCCACAGCTTACCATGGGAAGTAATACATTGACTGGCCGTGGGAGACCGAATATGGGCAGAGGAGGATCGGGTGGGTGCACGGGGACGATCTTTTCAGATGACCAAACATGAAGCCAAAACTACATACGATGTAGTAACAAGTACTTTTCCCGTAAACTCATTCCATGCTAAGTTGTTATTTGACTCGGGTGCAAACTTCTCATTTGTATCCCCATCATTTGCTTTATGTGCTCATATGAAATATGTGCCCCTTGACGAAAAATTAGCAGTTGATACTGCTAATAGTTATGTATCTGTGAATAATGTATTCAAAAACTGCACTATCGTGATTGAGGGATGTGAGCTACCCATCAGACTATTTCCTATGCCTATGAAAGATTTTCATGTAGTAGTGGGAATGGATTGGTTGGTCGAGAATCAAGCCAACATTGTTTGTGATAAAAAGATGAGTAAAATAACATTGCCAGACAGAGGGACAATTAATTTTTTTGGTGATCATCAAAGACATTGCACCACTCTATTATCAGTTATGAAAGCCAGAAAAAGTATTCAAAATAAATGCCAAGGATTTTTAGCCTACATAATTAATGCCAAGAAAGAAAAGAGCAAGCAAGAATTGATTCCAGCTGTCAGTGATTATCCTGAAGTCTTTCCAGAAGACTTGTCAAGATTACCTCCAGATTGATAGAGTTACAGATTAGCTTCATCAGAGTTAAAAGAACTAGTTGCACAATTAAAGGATTTATCAGACAAATGATTTATCAGGCCGAGTACATCACCATGGGGAGCTCTAGTATTGTTTGTGAAAAAGAAAGATGGTACTATGCATATGTGTATTGATTGTCGGGAGCTGAACAAACTGACCATAAAGAACAAATATCCATTAATCAGGATCGATGATTTGTTTGATCAATTGGTAGGAGCCAGTTATTTCTCCAAGATTGTCTTACGATCAGGTTACCATCAGTTGAAAGTTAAATAATATGATATTGCAAAAATGACATTTCGAACTAGATACGGGCATCATGAATTTTTGGTTATGCCCTTCGGGTTAACCAATGCACCTGCAGCCTTCATGGATTTACTGAACAAAGTATGCCGAGAATATCTCGATAAGTTTGTAATTGTGTTCATTGACGACATTCTGATTTACTCAAAAACAGAGGCAGAACATGCAGAGCACCTCCGTCTGGTCCTGAGTCTTTTAAGGAAAGAAAGATTATACGCTAAACTATCAAAATGTGAGTTATGGATACGGGAAGTTCAATTTTTGAGACACATGATATTAGAAAAAGGAGTACAAGTAGATCCATCAAAAATCGAAGTGGTAGAGAAATGGGATGCACCAAGAAATCCTTTAGAAGCCAGAAGTTTTCTAGGTTTGGCCGGTTATTACCGCAAATTTATTCAAGATTTTTCTAAAATAGCAGTACCACTTACCAAGTTGACTCGAAAAGATATCAAGTTTCATTGGGCCGAGGAACAACGGAAAGCCTTTCAAACCTTGAAGGTTTGCTTATGTAGCGCACCTGTTTTATCTCTACCCGATGGAACAGAGGACTTCATCGTTTATAGTGATGCATCGAAGCTTGCCTTAGGTTGTGTTTGGATGCAAAGGTTAAAGGTAATTGCATATGCATCGCAACAATTGAAAGATCATGAGAAGAAATACCCAACACATGACATGAAATTAGCAGCTGTAATATTTGCCTTAAAAATATGGAGAGACTACCTGCTAGGAACAAAGTGCAAATCTACACGGACCACAAAAGCTTACAACACTTGTTCAACCAGAAGGACCTGAACATGAGACAGAGGTGATGGATTGAACTCGTTAACGACTATGATTGTGAAATTCTCTATCATCCAAGAAAGGCAAATGTGGTGGCCGATGCCTTGAGCCTAAAAGAAAGAAGTGGCACGATCAGAGCAATGAAGATCTACTTGACTACAGACCTTCATCAAGAGATTTTGAAAAACCAAAAAGAAGTTGTTAAAGAAGAAAACCAGAAGTCTGAAAGAGTGGGAAAGATGATTTTTACCATGAAAACAAAGAATGAAGGAATACTATGTTTCTAAGGCCGAATATGGTAACCAAGCTATGGAGACACACGGGAAGCCATATTGAATGAAAGTCATAAATCTTGTTATTCAATCCATCCTGGTACTAAAAAGATGTACAAAGACATGAAATCATTTTATTGGTGGTCAGGTCTCAAGAAAGACATCGCAAGATAGTAGAACAATGCTTAACTTGTCTGCAAGTTAAAATTGAGCATCAGAGACCCTATGGAAATCTGCAATCACTGGAAATACCCGTTTGGAAATGGGATCACATTACTATGGACTTTATCATAAAGTTACCCCGAACCCCAAAAGGATATGATGTAATTTGGGTAATAGTGGATCGTCTATCCAAGTCTGCACATTTCCTACCAATGAAAGAGACTTATTCATTGGAAAGATTGGTTCAATCTACATCAAGGTAATTGTAACTAGAAATGGTGTTTCATAATCCATTATTTCTGATCGAGTCTGTCGTTTCACCTCAAAATTCTGGGAAAGTTTGCAAAAAGCTTTGGGATCACAAATCAGATTAAGTACAACTTATAATCCACAAACAGACGGGCAGAGTGAAAGAACCATTCAGACTCTTGAAGATATGTTGGGAAGTTGTGTAATCGACTTCGGGGGTTCATTGGAGGAACATCTATCATTAATAGAATTTCCCTACAATAACAGCTATGTTATAACCAAGTTTGAGACAACCTGGTTTGAGGTAACTTATAAATGTTTATTATGTGGATTACGTGAAATATGCATATCTAAGTAGAAATGCATGAACTATATATGTGAAATGTGAACATGATATTGTGCATGCATATATGTGAAAAGATGGCATGATATGTATGTAATTTATACATATATGCATGTGGTGTGAAGCATACATGAGGTGGTGCATTTTGTGATAAGATGTTCGGGTGGAAACATTATTCTATTATTTAAAAACTTATATATTAATGGTTAAGAAATCATGAATTTTATAATGCAAAACCCACCACCCAAGGTTATTTCTATTGGCTAAAGCTTTCACCGCCTATGAGTTTTATAATTAAAATAATCTTCACCGCCTTGGTGGGAGTATTTAAAGAAATAAAAAGATAAGATTTTACCTTATCATTTCATTTGAAGAAAAATCTGTTGAAAGAGAAAAAGAGTATTGTGGCGGTGAGAAGTGTTCTTCAAGGAATCTTTTGTTCAAAACTATTTGAAGAGCTTGTGTTTTACTGTGTGTTTTAAATCTGCAAAATCTGTGATTGTTAAGGTGAGTTTTTAAACTACCGTTAATTATAAACTGTGAGTTTTATAATTACTGTTGATTATACACTGTGAGTTTTTGATGACTAGAATCTTTATATATTTTATTATATAAACTGTTGGGTTTTGATATTGGGTTTGAAGAAAAGATGGTAAAACTATTTTGATAGTTTAAAGGTGTTATTGTTATATAT
>NW_020200572.1:10206-18096 GCF_001531365.2 Cynara cardunculus var. scolymus | reverse complement strand
TATGTGTGCAGGTAAAGATAATAAGGGAAAGAGCATTATGTGAATTACTTCCCTATGTGCTTAGCTGTTTTGGAAGCACAGATGCTAGGATATAAGAGCATGTACTTTTGAAATTTTTGGGTTGCGTATTTTACATTTTAGACTCTTGTATCAAGGGCCTATGTGGGGGAAAACATGTATTCTATGTATAAAATATGTGTTATATGCAAAGTGTGAATTTGGAGGTGTTACAAGTTATCACTCCAGCATTCAAGAGTCTTGTATGGAAGACAATGTCGAACGTCGTTGTGCTGGAATGAGGTAGGTGAAAAGCAGTTAACAGATCCTAAAATGGTGCAAACAACTTCCGAAAAGATTAAACAAATTCGTACAAGAATTAAGACTTCCCAGGATCGTCAGAAAAGCTATGTCGACAAACGAAGAAAACCGATTGAATTCAGCATTGGTGACTTTGTAATGTTAAAAGTATCTCCATGGAAGAGTGTAATGAGATTTAGGAAGAAAGGAAAGCTCAGTCCAAGGTATATTAGACCATTCAGAATCTGCAAACGGGTTGGACCGGTAGCTTATCAGTTGGATCTACCATAGGAACTTTGTTTATTTCATAATACCTTTCATGTATCGAATCTACAAAAGTGTTTGGCAGACCCGAGTCTAGTGATACCACTTCCTGAGATTAAACTTGACCATAAATTGAATTTCATCGAAACACCAGAGGCAGTAACTGACAGAAAGACCAAGCTCTTGAGAAATAAAGTGATCAGTCTAGCAAAAGTACAGTGGCGTTTTCACAAGGGTTCAGAGGCAACATGGAAACTAGAATATGACTTGAGAACCCGATACCCTTGGTTATTTGAATGAATTCCAGGACGATATTCTTTTAAGGGGAGAGAATGTTATAACCGGGTTTCTGCAAATCTGGGTTGAGGTAATTTTATGTGTTTACGATGCGAATTATGTGACTGCATGCATAATTATGTTAATATTTGCATGGGTTATGTGTATATGGGTAGAATCTGATATTATGCATACATGATTTATATGAGCCTAAATGGGATGTAAATCACACACGAGATGTCGCACCCCGCTAAAGCGGAAACACGAGATGTTACAGGCAAGCGAGTCATAGCAACATTTAATAAATAACACCATTCTGAGTTGTGCAAAAACAAATCAAGTTTATCGACATAACCGAAATTAGAATGAATACAACTTTTCTCAAAATACTTCAATTTCGGACTTAATCGATCTTGCCACGAGTATGCTCCCAAAACATATTCAACCAACCTTACGTAAATCCTGAAAAGCATGAAATAAAACAAGGTCAACTACAAAGAGTTGGTGAGCTCACGGGTTTCCAAATGCATAAAATATTTCAAATACATAAACAAAATAATTGCTAACTTATGCGAATTATTTTCACTTAATAAATGTAAATCTTTCACGATGTAAAACTTGAGACGCTACTGAGCCTTACCTGACCAACTTGCCCCATTAATTTACTAACAACCATAGGTAGCCCGTACACTACTTAGGTCCCATAGTTTGTAGAAGTACTAATTCAGCGGTGGTCCAAATTCCACATGATTAGATAAGAAACATAGGTAATGTGCACCCCTTTCGGGATGGGACTGTCAACACAATAGCGGCTATCCACAATACCACGGCCCGGGGATGTACCCGAGTTAACAAGTAGCGTTTACGGATGGGGACTTTTATTTGGAAAATTACACTCCCAAGCACATCAATTTAGCATTTATTCCAAGTGCAATAACAGTTAACAAAAATAACTTAAAAAACCCGACTAAGCAGTTCCTTAGTCCAGAGGTTTCAAGCAAAACTTGACTAAGTAGTTCCTTAGTCCGAAGGTTTTGAGCAAAACATCGACTAAACAGTTCTTTACTCCCAAGGTTTCACATAAAATAAATATGCATAGTTTGCTCAATCTCATGCTTTTCCCCCATAAAACAATCAAAAAGCAGTAAAAGTTGGGCCGTAAGAACTCACTAGTTTGATGATGAATATCCAGAGGTTGCCCTTAGAAGCTTTCAAAGCTCGCCCGACCTTCCTATACAGACCAACAACCAGCACTTAACTTACTTAAAGGTTTCTTGCCCAAGATAAAGCAAAGTTGCTTTCAATGCAATGCCATCAAGGTTTTTATAAAATAAAGCCGATATTTTATTATTTATTTTTAAAAACGAACCTTCCAAAAATCCACCTAATGACATCATCTTAAGTCATCCAAAACAATGATGACAGCCGTCAATTTCTAATATCAAGAATATTTAAGTGGGTTTGAGTCTCTTCTTAAATACCCTACAATCTTGAGTCACACGCCCCCAAAACAGATTGCATGCACCAAAAATGACAGCAATGATGGGGAGGGGTCTCAAGCTCATCATTTACAAGAATTTAAACTCTAGTTTGAGCCATCATCCTCGAACAAACTCCAGAAAAATATTTTCCGATTCCCTCGAGTTTTAAAGATAATAAATCTGATTAAAGATGCATGCAAGATCCTACCATACTTAAAATATGATCAGATCTCACATGCAAGGACTCTCTYYTACTTTCTTRGAGATTAAAGAACATGGATCACAGATTATCACCCTTTYGAAGACATTTGCAGGTCTTTGATGAACAATCTCCCCTCTTTAATTCTCATAAATTTACTAGAGGATCGAGTAGGTGAAGAAGGATGAAAACTTTTGAATTTTTATGAGAATAGGATAGCTCAAATCATACCTTYTCTTAAAATCTTGAATAATCCTTAACAACAACGGAATCCTTTAAGGCTTGCGAGAAGATGAAATCGGGTGGAGGGTGAATGGGTTTAGAGAGAGATGAAAGATTTAAGCTGAGAATTTGGAAATGAGAGTTTTTCAAAGAATGAGGGGTATATATATGAGGATTTTTAAGGATAAAATGGGCTGGCCTCTAAAGGCCCAAGCCCAAAATATTTTTATTTTTCTAAATAATAAAACCCCACTATAATTTGTTCAAACAAAACAACTTGATATTAGATTTTAAAACTTCACCCTTTAATAAATTAATTGGCCAATAAAATGGGACTTTGGAAATTTTAAATTTTTTTTTAAAATACAAAACTTAAAACATGAACTTTATTTTATTTGAAGCATTTCTAGACTATTTGGCATTGCACAAGTTAAATTTGTCAGTTACCCGCTGAAACGTGATCTTTCGAACTAATCTTGGGAATTAAGCAAGATGATCTCTAATCATCATAGCTAAATCCTAGGAAGACTTAATTCTCAATAAAGATCCTAAAAAAATAAGGTGCTAACCTGAAATTCTGAAATGATGGATTGTCACAGTCTCCCCAATCCAGAAAAATTTCGTCCCGAAGTTTATGCGTCAAATTCAGATCATGACTTGTTCGAGAATAAGTGGGGATACTTGCTTTTCATGAAATTTTCTCTTTCCCACGTATATTTCGGTCCATGCCTGGAGTTCCAATGAACTTTCACAATTGGAATTTTGTTGGGCCTCAACTGCTTGACTTTACTATCAAGGATTTCGACCGGCTCCTCAACAAAACGTAACCGTTCATTAATTTGAATGTCGTCCATGGGTAAGATCAATGTTTCATCGGCTAAACATTTTTTAAGGTTGGATAAATGAAATGTATCATGGATGGCACTCATTTCTAGGGGTAAGCTTAGTTTGTAAGCCACTGGTCCGATTCTTTAGAGAATAACAAATCGACCAACATATCTTGGACTAAGCATCCCTTTCTTACCGAAGCATACAATCCCTTTCCACGGAGATACCTTCAAGAGGACTTTATCACCCACTGGAAATTCCAATGGTTTCCTTCGGTTATTGGCGTAGCTCTTTTGACGGTCTCTCGCAGCTTTAAGTCTTTCTTGGATGATTGAGATTTTTGTCGATTGTCTCCTGAATGATGTCAGTTTTAATCAGCTACCTGTCACCAACTTCCAAACAGCTGAGTGGTGATCTGCATTTACGCCCATACAAGGCTTCATATGGTGTGCACTAGATACTGGTGTGATATCCATTGTTACAGGAGAATTCAACCAATGGCAGATGAGTATCCCAACTGCCCCCAAAGTCTATTACACAGGCTCGTAACATATCCTCCAGCATTTGGATTGTCCTTTYCGTTTGCCCATCCGTCTGAGGATGATAGGAAGTGCTCAAGTCCAACCTTGTGCCTAGTGCCTTTTGGACGGATTGCCATAATCGTGAAGTAAAACGACCATCTCTGTCTGATATGATAGTAATAGGCACTCCATGTCGCGATATGATTTCATTGATATATAACTGCGCAAGCCTTTTTGTACTAAAGTCTTCTCGAATAGGTAGGAAATGTGCAGATTTCGTAAGTCGGTCCACTATGACCCATATTGAGTCGTATCCATTCCTCGTTCTTGGCAACTTTGTAACGAAATCCATTGATATCTGCTCCCACTTCCATTGGGGAATCTCTGGTTGTTGAAGAAGACCAGATGGTTTCTGATGTTCAGCTTTTACTCTTGCACAGGTTATACACTGACTCACGTACAAGGCAACGTCCTTCTTCATTCTTGGCCACCAGTAATAATCTCTTAGCTCTTTGTACATCTTATTGGTTCCAGGATGAATTGAGTATCTTGAACGATGTGCTTCCTCTAAGATCATTGACCGGAGACTGTTACTCTTTGGTATCCAAACTCTTTTTCTGAAGTAAAACACCCCATCTTCTCGAGTTTCGAATTCCTTTTCTAGGTGATGTAGGGTTTCATTCTTTAGGTTCTCTGGTTTCAACGCCTCTTCTTGGGCTTCAAGAATTTACGTTTTTAGATTTGTTTGGACCAACAATCCCATGGCTCATACTCTTGACGGTTTCACTTTTTCTTTTCTGCTTAAGGCGTCCGCTACCACGTTAGCTTTCCTCGGGTGATACTTAATTTCGCAATCATAATCGTTGAGAASTTCAACCCACCTCCGTTGCCTCATATTCAACATATTTTGATCAAATATATGTTGAAGGCTTTTATGATCGGTGAAAATGGTGCATTTGGTGCCGTAAAGATAGTGCCTCCATATCTTAAGTGCAAATACTACTGCTCCCAATTCAAGGTCATGCGTAGTATAATTCTCCTCATGCACTTTAAGTTGTCTCGAGGCATATGCAATGACCTTATCTTTTTGCATCAATACGCATCCTAAGCCTTGATGCGATGCATCACAAAAGACTGCAAAGTTTTCCGAACCCTCTTGTAAGGATAAAATAGGTGTATTGCATAGTTTTTGCTTGAGAGTCTCGAATGCTTCCTCTTGTTTCTCACTCCAAATAAATTTCTTTTCTTTTTGGGTTAAGGCTGTGAGTGGTTGTGCGATTTTCGAAAAGTTTGCGATGAATCTTCGATAATAACCTGCCAAACCAAGAAATTATCGGATCTCGGTTGGGGTTCTTGGGGCTTTATGATTCCTAACAGCCTCGATCTTGGCAGGAGCTACCTGAATTCCTTTTTCATTAACTATCTGACCAAGAAATTGTACTTCTTGTATCCAAAATTCGCATTTGGAGAATTTTGCATACAATTTTTGGTTCCGAGGTAGCTCCAATATTATCCTCATGTGTTGCTCATGATCCACCTTGCTTTGGAAATAGATCAATATATCATTTATGAAAATGATTATGAATTTATCCAAGTAGGGTCGGTGCATTGGTTAGCCCGAATGGCATAACCATAAATTCGTAATGACCGTACCAGGTCCGAAATGCTATTTTGGGAATGTCCTCTTTCCGAACTCTCACTTGGTGATATCCGGATCGTAGATCAATCTTGGAAAAATAAACCGCACCTTGGAGTTGATCAAACAGATCATCGATTCTAGGGAGAGGGTATCTAGTCTTGATGGTCAACTTATTAAGTTCTCTATAATCAATGCACATTCGCATTGACCCATCTTTCTTTTTAACGAATAGAACTGGTGCACCCCATGGTGAGTAACTTGGTCTTATGAATCCCCTATATAATAACTCCTGGAGTTGGTTCGACATTTCTTGCATCTCCGATGGTGCCAAGCGATATGGTTCCCTTGCCACTGGGGCAGCTCCAGGAATTAAGTCGATATCGAATTTGACTTGCCTTTGTGGGGGTAGACCTGGTAAATCCTTAGGAAATACATCAGAGAACTCCCGAACTACAGGAAAATCCTCAATACTCTTCTCCTTAATACTTTTCTCCTTGACCTTTCCGTCAATCACATGTGCCAGAAATGCAGTGTAATTCTTTTTCAGATACTTTCGCATCTTCATGCAGGATACCATCTTAATCTTTCGATCCAACTTGTCTCCCTGGACCACAATTGGTTCCATTCCATCTTGAGGAATCCAGATAAACTTCTCTGAAGATACAATCTCAGCTTGGTTTTTGGATAGCCAATCCATGCCTATAATTATGTCAAAACTTCCTAGTTCGATCGGTATAAGGTCTATGCTAAAGTCCTTATTGGCTAAGCTCAGAGTGCAATTCATAATTATGTTTCTAGCCTTGAATTCTTGACCATTGGCAAACTCAATTACAGAGGCTTCTTTCAACCACTGGGCTTTAGGTTAATCTTCTGCTTAAAGTCCAGTGACACAAAACTTTTATCTGCCCCTGAGTCAAATAGGACTGATGCAAATTCATTATTCAGAAGAAACGTACCTGAAACCACGTTAGGATCCTCTCTAGCTTCTCTGGTTCTGATCTCAAATGCTCTACCCCGTGCCTGACTTCTTGGGTTTCCAAGACTGACCTGCCAGGTTTGCCTTGCATTTGCTCCTGATTTCCTCTTTGGACAAACATTCCTCATGTGATCTGGACTCCCACAATCGAAACATAATCGTCTTCGACAATCCTTTGCTGTGTGACCCCCAAGATGGCATCTTTGACAAATGATGCAATTCCCCTGATGCGGATATTTGCACTTATTACACTTAGCCGTGTCTCCTTGCCTTACCACCTGCGTCTGTGCTCCAAAATTCCTTACTACCCTCCTGCTTCTGTCAAATTTTCCCCCAACTCTTCGATCCCCATGCTCCTCCATCTTTCTCTTTCCCTTAACAAATCCTCCAGATCGAATAGCATTATTCGTGAGCTTAGTGGCAATGTCTATTGCCTCCTAAAGAGTCTTTGGATTGGCCGAAGTAATGTTTCCCCGAATTTCTGAAAACAATCCCCAAATATACCTCTCTATGCGAACTTCCTCTGGCGTTACTAGATGTGGCACTAGATTTGCCAACTCAAGAAATTGAGCCGTATATGCAGATATATTATCCCCTTTCATTTCAAGATTCCATAACTCCATTTCCAGCTTTTGAAGTTCACTTCTGGGGCAGTATTCAGCCTTAAGGAGTTTCTTGAACTCCTCCCACGAAAGTTGGTTGACCACTTCCCGACCTCTAGTCTGTACCAATGTATTCCACCAGGTAAGTGCCATCCCTTGTAACAAACATGCCGCATACTCCACTTTGTTTACTTCAGAGCACTTACTAATATGGAGAGAAAATTTGGCCATTGAAAATTTTTGAAGAGAGAAAATTTGCGTTTTTAGTGAAGAAGTTTTAGGAATGACGTGGACTGAGAAATTTTAGATGATCGTTTGATTGGAAGAACAATCAATTTGCTCTGATACCAATTGTTGATCCCAGATCTCTCAATAACACTAATAATCGAGTTAAGAATAACCAAATTATAGTGTTTTAATGAACAAAATGATGAACACTCAAGAACAATRTATGRACATTCAAAGAATAATCTTGAGTGCCAATGATTTCACTTTATTCAATATGAAAAACGTAAAAGCGACATTTTTAACAATAGGCCTAATCACCTATTTATACTAGAAGGCTAATTAGAAGATAACTATCTA
>NW_020200572.1:0-10201 GCF_001531365.2 Cynara cardunculus var. scolymus | reverse complement strand
AGACTATTTAGCTAATCTTCTACTAACGGATAAAGTTTATCTAAACTATGGATAAACAATAAATTAAGATAAACATGAAATCTAGCTGCTGATTTGTCATCTCCAGCTGTCTTTCAAGGGATGATGATTCAACCTTATCTTTATATCTTCATCGTATGCCTTTGGTTGAATTGCTAAAGAAAACTCTAAGTGTTGTTGACCAGAGGACTGATGAAAATGCTCTTTCCATCGCATCTCTGGTTGTTCATCGATCCTCGGGTTGTTCTTCAGACTTAGTCAATTATGCCTTATTGTCTTCATCAGTCTTCTGGTTCTTCATCACTTATCGTTCTTCATTACTTTTACACTTATTAATTATGGGGTCTAACAATAAAGGCTTAGGATCAGTAGTTGTCTTTACTGAGCCTGAAGAGGAGGCTCTAGTGGTTTTCTTCACCTTTCTTTCTTTAACAACTTTAGTGGTTGATTTTGCTTTGGTTGATTTCTCAGCCTTAGCTACTTAGTTGCCCTTGGCTGGGGGACCAGTCTTGGCGACAGAAGGACACTTACTGGCAATGTGTGTAGTTTCATCACAGTGTTTACACTTGCTATAGTTGAAGGTAGCTTTAGGGCAAGGAAGTACCTGATTTGGAGAGGGACCAGCTCCAAGGATTCCTTTCTCATTAGTTCTTGGAGGAAGTTTAGAGGATTTGGAGGTGATCTGAGACTTAGATTTCTGAGAGGCGTCAGATTTCTTGGTCCCTGAAGAAGAAGAAGGTTGCAAGCTGAAGGATTAGATTTAGATCTATTTGAGTTGTTAGCCTTCGTGGCAAGAGGTGCTATGACAATGCATTTACCTTTGTGTTTATGACCTAAACTCGAAGGAGTTCCATCAAGATGACTCTCAGCAAAAGAGGACTGGGAGGAAGAAGTGTCAGGAATAGAAGAGACAAAGGTGCCAAACTTGAGCACGGACCTGTCAATGACACTGTCTTCCTGATCATAGGAAAATTCTAGACCAATCTTTATCTTGGTAGGGATCTAAGCATTAATGAAATCAGAGGCCTTGACAGAGGCTTTGCACCATCATTCAATGGTAGCCTTTTCATCCCTGAGTTCAGCAATTGCTTGCTCATGCTCAGCTATAGCCTGTTCACGTTCGACAGTGATGGTTTGGTTCACAATGACCTAATCCTTAAGATCTTCTTTGATCTTAGTCAGCTCTTTGATCTTTGAATGAAAAATCTTCAACTGTTCTTGAAGATCAAGATTAAGCATTTATACTTTAGACTTGCCATTCAAGGCATTGTAAAAGTCCACCGTCAGTGTGTCTAACGCTGATAGGCTTGCAGAAGAAGAAGAAGAAGAAGAAGAAGAAGAGGGTTCATTCAAGAGACATACCTGAGCAGGTGAGGATGATAAGGGATCATGAGAAGTTGATGTCTCTGAAGCTTCTTTTTTGACATCCTTAGCCATCAAGCAGAGATAGGTCATGTCTTCCTCATCAGATGATGATTCATTACATGAATCAGCCTACTCGTGCTCTTTTAGCGACAAGACCTTTAGCCTTTCGCTGGGTACTCTTCATCTTGTTGTACTTCTCCTTCAGCTTCAGGTATATCTCATCCTAAGATCTGAAGGAGGATGGGGTTTTAGAAGACGGCGTCACAACCTTCTTAAATTTGCATTCACCAGCAAAGTGACCCTTGTGGTGACAGTTGTAGCAGATCGCTGAAGCCGTGTCTATATTATCAGACTTTGGCTTTTCCTTGATGGTCAGCGAATAAGATCTACGGAAGTTACTTTTTCTGGCGAACCTCATAAAAGATCTAGTCAATAGCCAGTGATTCATCAAAATCTGCAAGAGCAGATTCTAATAAATCCCCAGAGTTAGTAGAATCTAACTCAGTGATAACAACAGGAGGAAGATAAGAAGAAGAAGATGGGAGTTTCAGATGAAGCATCTTCAGAGATTAGAGCTAACGGAGAGCTCTTCATTTCCATGGAATTCTTGATTAGATTCCTTTTCAGTTGTCGAGACCACTCATGATTGAGTAGTATCACATATAAAGTGCTGAGAGAGAGAGAAAGAGAGAAAGAGGACATGTCATTGGACATCTTGAGACATATGACATAATTATTCCAAGACTCTGGAAAACATTCCAAAAACTTCGTTAAAGTTTCAAAATTGGAATATTCCCTGCCTACAGGCCTTGGATTGATAAGAAGACAATTAAAACGTTGATGTACTTCAGACAATATTTCAGTCTTTCCACATAGAAAGCTTTTGTATTGTCTTACTAAATTAATCTTCCTTGATTCTTAAACCTGAGAGGTTCCTTCATATTGAACACATAGAGTGTCCCACATGGCTTTCGAGGTTCTGAGTTTCGTAACAGAATGATAAACCTCATCAGGAAGAGACAAAGCTATTATAGACCTAGCACGAGTGTCTATAGCTATTTTCTTCATGTCTTCATTGCTCCGTTTATCAGGAAGCTTTGGAATCTGCCATTCAGGAATCACGGCAGTCGTAGCTGTTTCAGAAACAACCGAAGAAATAGCGTATGGAACATATGGTCCATTTTCTATGTAGTGTGGAATTTCAGGATCCACACCTTCTAGAAAGAGGGACATCCGATTTTTCTAGAGTCTAAAGTTGTCTCGAATAAACCGGGTGGTTTGGCAAGAGAGCTATTGTCATGAATGTGTGTGTTTGTGTTTTGTTACGCCATTACAAAACAGTAAGATTATCTAAAGAAATAGATAATCTAATGTAGAAAAACAACTAAAGAACAAGAATAGAAATACACTGCTTTGATACCGGTTCTTGGTCCCATTAGGGTCTACAAAATATGTATAATAGTTTGTTGAAGGGGGGGTGAATACAAATAAAGTGAACTTTTCAAATTTAAAATATATATTGATAAAGAAAGAGGAATACAGATTTTACAAGATTGTTTGGGGAAAGATAATATAAAGATAACCTATCTAAACAATCTAATGTTACACACTAGTTCTTAGCAAAAAGAAATAATTTGATGTTAAAGACTGAGAAGAAAGTAAGTTCTTTCTGGGTAAGAACTACTTAGAATACTTAAAAAGGGATTCTAACTTGCTTTTGAAGATAAGCGTATTGTGTTCTTTAGATGTGTGTTCTTTTACATATGAACGTAAGAGTTAAGGTTCAAGAGTTAGAGTATCTCTGCATAGAGATGGAACATATTTATTTATACCCATTGCATTAAATGCACATTTAATGCAATGCAGTAGGGTTTGAACATGCGTCAAGTCTTTAGTGAAAGACTTGTCCTTTGCTATAGTGAATAGTACAAAATCCTATTCACAAGCAGATATCCTTTCATGGAGTTGGTGGGTAGTAGAGTCAACTAATCGGCTTCGTACCATACTATGCTCTAGTAAGGGTATGGGTTTGTCCTATGTGTGTGAAAGGAAAAGACAAAAACAATTGTGCTCAACAAGTTTCTTTTGATCACTGAATGCTGGAATAACCTGAAGGGCTCTTCAACATTCGCTGAGCCTTGAGCAGTCTTCAGACATATGTAGACAAGGTTGTAATCACTGAATGCCGCTTCAGATCACGAACTCGCTAGTCTCTAATCTTCAATTTCTGTCTTTGACTTTTGTTGAAGGTTTTTTGGTGTAAGTTTTGTCTTCTAGAAGTATTGTTATCTCTGATGGATTTACATTACATGTTCTCAGTGATCACTGAAGAGACTCAGTGATGCTCGCTGGAAATAAATGACAAAAACAAAAATACTTCGTATAAGGTGAAAGGGATTATCATCAAATCACTAAGAGATAGGATCAACATGTACTTTGTATGTAACTTTTCTTTACTGCTATTTGAATAGGCAACTTTCTTTATGATGCTTTGTTATCATCAAATAGGGTGAGATTGTTGATCCTCTCTCTTATTGATTTGATGATAATCCCTTTTACCTTATACGAAGTATTATTGTTTCTGTCTTTCATGTCCAGCAATCATCGCTGAGTCTGTTCAGTGATCGCTGAGAACATGTAATGTAAATCCATCAGGGACAGTGATACATCAAGAAGACAAAACTCACACCAAAGAACCTTCAGCGAAATTCGAAGACAGAAATTAAAGATTAGATATTGGCTTGTTCGTGATCTGAAGCGGCATTCAGTGACTGCAACCTGGTCAACATATGTGTGAAGACTGCCCAAGCCTTAGCGAATGCTGAAGAGACCTTCAGGGTTATTCCAGCATTCAGTGATCAAATGTAGCTTGTTGTGCAAGATAGTTTTTGTCTTGTCCTTCCACACACAAAGGACAAACCCATACCCTTTCTAGAGTATAGTATGGTACAGAGCCGATTAGTTGACTCTACTACCCACCAACTCCATGAAAGGACCGATTAGACTAGTTGACCACTTTTGACTTTTTCTCTCTAAGATGGTGATCATGGTGAAGATCTTCGTTTCTTGGATCTTGTTGGGTTGATTCGCTTGCGTGCTCGATCCTGGTTGGTGTTTTGTTTTGGTGTTCCTCGGGATTTGCTAGGGTTCTAGCCGTCAACAGCGTTGGTCGTGGCTTTGGCTGCTGTTTTGGCCTCCATTGTTGATTCGGTTGTTTTTTTCGGGCTGTTTTCATCCTGGTAAGATCATTCTTTTGTTCCTTAACTGTCGGTTATTGCTTGATACGATATATGGTTCTTATGATGTTGTTCGTATCTGGTAGTGCGTCGCCTGTATTGGGATTTTTCCTTGGTTGGAATTCGTTTCGAAGATTTAGGCAGTAGGGTTGCCGATTAGGACGTTGCTTGTTTCATTCCAGATTTGGACCTTTTTCTTGTTTTGTATTATAGGGTTTGTGCCACCATAGCCGTTTCAATTATCTTATTCTTTCTGCCTGATGATTGTAACTACTTGGAAAGAGTTTTTCTTGTTTGTTGTCTCTTGCACAGCCATTTAGGGTTTCTGGTTGGTCTATTATCAACACATGTTGGTTATCAATGATCTATCCTTCTATTCGTGTTAACGCTTTGGGTATTCTTTGATTACTGCTGCTGGATTTCAGTGCTTGTTTCTGGATTAATGTGGTTGTGGTTACTGCGTTGGCTATGATTTTATGTGCTGTATCAGATCTCAGTCCTGCTGCCTGCTTGTTTTCATATTGGACTGCTATTTATTAGTTTGTTGGATTTTACTTCCTGTTATGAATTTCCCGATCTCGCTACTAGTTCTTTATTAGTTTTTTTTGTTGTTGCTGTTGTCTGGTTGAGGGTATCGTTAGGGTTGGATCTCGTTACTGCACGTCTGCTGTTGTTATCGACTGCTGTTGCAGCCGTTTTAACAGCCGTTATTTGTTGTTTTTTTCCTCGTTTCCTTGACTGTTTTGGCTGTTGGTTAGCCGTGTTTTGATGTTGGTGCTTCAAGAATTCTTTTGTGATTTTATGTGAGGTATTACATCTGGATTTTGATATAGCGGTTGTTTTATTTCAAGTCGAGGTTGTGGATACCGTAGTTGTTTGTTGCTGTTGTTTCTTGTTGCTGATGTTTTATTTTTTCTGTTACGGGTTTTAGTTTGTTGTTTCTTCATCTTGCTGTTGCTGTTGGTACTCTTGGGCTTTGTTGTTGGTTGCTTTTGATCCGATCGGGGTATTTATTATACTGTTTTTACCCTCAGTTTTGACTGTTTTGTTGATGTTGCTGCTGATTTGACTACAATTATGTCACTTTTTGTTATTTAAGGTACACTGGTTTTTCTTGTGGTTTGCTTTCTCCTTTCATTTTATGTTTCCTTCTCACGTGTTGAGTGTTTCTGTCGTCTTCGTTGCTCTCTTAGAGTTCCTTGGTAGATATTCAGCACCTCGGTTACAGGGGTCTTCGTCTATCCTATCAATGTCACTTAAGGAGGGCTTCAGCACCACGACTTCTTAACGCGTGGAATCGGAACGGTTGATGATTCTGTCGCCATGCCTGTTGAACCTAGTAGGGTTTATGTTTTTGAGAGACTCTCGTCTCTTGAAGAGGATTTGGGTGGTAACCAGTCTATTGGTACGAAAGATATGGTTGGAAAGCTAAATTTTGTGAAAGCGGTTGGCCGTTCGGTGGCCACGGACTTGAACTTTTACCCGCTGGCCGATGAAAACCAGGTGAGCGTGAAGATTTCGATTGAAATGGCCAATGAGGATGCAAAATCTTATAATTCGGTGTTAAATGGTTATTTTTTGGGCCCTTACATTCCTTTTGCCTTAGTGCAAAAATTTGTCAAAGATGCATGGGAAAAATATGGGTATTTTGACGTTATGATGAACGAGAATGGTACATTCTTTTTCAAATTCAATGATATAGGAGGGTGTGATCAGGTTATTGAGGCTGGCCCGTTAATGATCTGTGGTATACCTTTATTTGTCTAACATTGGGACCCATCTAAGGGGTTACGTAAACCGGAGCACACGTCTTGTCCTCTATGGGTGAAGTTGCATAATATCTCATTGGTAGCTTTCAATAAGAAGGGTGTCAGTCGTATTGCTAGTGCTTTGGGTGTACAAAAGCAAATGGATTCTTGTACTGCAGCCATGTGTGATAAGGCTTAGGGACGTCCGGGTTTTGCAAAAGTATTGGTTGAGGTATGGGCTATGGGTGATCTTAAACATCAAATTGAGGTTGTCATTCCGAACCTCAACGGAGGGGAGGATGAAAAAGTAAATATCCAGGTGGAATATATCTGGGAGCCGCTTTAATGCTCCCACAGTCATGTCTTTGGGCACAAAATATCGTTGTGTGTGAAGGCCGTTAATCAGAGTAAAGGGAAGCAAGTTGAGGGGAGAAAAGATTTGGAGGGGTTTGTTAGGGTGGAGAAAAAGCAATGGAGAGCGAAATCCGGTGGTAATACTTATTCTTCGATTCCTGGTTCTAAATCAAATGTGAAAACCGGTAGTTCTAATCCGGCAACCAGGGAAGCAAGCTCTTCTAGGAGGGAACAAACTATGAAGCAAAATGGGGATCTAACATCAGAAGAATCGTTTGGCCAGTCTGAACAAGATGTGAAAGCCGTCTCTAAGGGTCCAGGTAAGGGTACAGTTGGGGCAGTCAAGCATGTGAGTTATGGTACTTCTTCTTCTCAATCAAATGTTAAATTTGCCCCTCTTATAGCGTCCGTTGTCAAGTCTTTCCGACTGCCGTTGAGAGGGATTATGATCGATTCCACGACGGCTTTTAACAGAATCCGAGTTCTAGGAAATATGGGAGGGGAGGAGACTCAGGACGGTATAGACAAAGAACCTACCGCGAGTACTTTAAATGTGGAATCTAGGGACCAAGGGGTGGAGATTCAAAATAACCCCTCATGCTGAAATTCGCTTCTTGTAATATCCGGGGGCTCAACTCCCCTATAAAAGAAAAGGAGGTGAAATTTTTAATACATTGTAATGATTTAAGTTTATGTGCAATTCTAGAGTCTCATGTTTCCAAGGATTCCCTTAAGAATGTTTGCTCTAGTACTTTTGGTCCTTGGTCTTGGATCTCTAACCAGTTGGCTTGTGACTCTGGGACCCGTCTAATTCTTGCATGGGATTTACGGATTCTAGATGTTATGATTCTTGAGCTCCATGAGCAATTCTTGATCTGTGAATTAAACCTTCAGGGTGGCCAAGACCCTATTTTCTGTTCCTTTGTCTATAGGGCAAATAATTGCAATGCTAGGAGGGAGTTATGGTCGGGTCTTCGGGAGTTTAAAGTGTTTATTGGTTCTAAACCTTGGACTGTTATGGGTGACTTCAATGCAATGTTGTTTCCCCTTGACAGTTTTGGGGGGTCCTCTCGCCGTAATACTGATATGTCAGATTTTTTTTCTTGTGTGGAGGATGTAGAAGTCTTTGATTTGCATTACACGGGTGTACATTTCTCATGGAACCAAAAGCCAAATCAAGAGGGGAGAATTAGGCGCAAACTGGACAGGATTCTGGCTAATTTAGAATTTACTTCAAAGTTCCATGATGCCAATGTTCACTTCTTACCTTTGGGATTTCAGATCACTCTCTGGCAGTTTTGTTCTTGAAAGGAGGAACGCGGAAAAAGAGTTGGGGCTTTAAAATTGATAACTTCTTAGTAGAACACCCATCTTTTTTGCAGGTTGTGAAGGAAGAATAGTCAAAGCATGTAGAGGGGACCTTTATGTTTTGGGTGACTAGTCACTTGAAGGCCCTCAAGACCCCTCTACGAAAGCTCTGGAATTCCTATGGCAGTCTCGCAGCTCGGGTGTCCTTCTTGAAAGCAGAGTTAGATCGGATTTCAGTTGAAAGTGGACAAAGACCCCTCTAATGTGGATTTCGGCCTTGATCTTGGTCACCTTCGTCTTGCTTATAAACAAGCTTGCTGGGATGAGGAATGTGCCGCCAAGCAGAGAGCTAAGGTCAAATCGTTGAATAAAGGCGATATGAATACTAAATTCTTCCATAATGTGATAAAAGAACGGCATCATTCTAACTTCATCCAATCCATCTGTTCTGGCCAAGGTGACTATGTTTACGGGGATGATGTCCCTAATGTCTTTGTGGATTACTTCAAAGGTTTTTTTGGTGTACGGGATGCTTCCCCTGATCCAGTTATGTCATATGGTCTTTTTACTCTGAAACTCTCCTTGTCTGAAGCCAACCATATGATTCAGCCCATTTCTAATGAGCAAATCAAAAATGCTATGTTTAGTATTGGCAATTATAAGGCTCCAGGATCTGATGGTTAGTCGTCTCGGTTTTTCAAAGCTTCTTGGTATCATCGGTCGTGATGTGGAGATTGCTATCCACAATTTCTACTATCGAGGTAACCTCCCAAAATAATTAAATCATACCCTCATTTGCCTTATCGCTAAATCTGTTAATGCTTCTAAGGTTTCGGATTACCAACCTATAGCTTGTTGTATGGTGCTTTACAAATGTATTAGTAAAGTCATTGTTAATAGAATGAAGGGTCATTTGGATTCATTAATTGATGGGGCCAATCGGCTTTTATTCCGGGTCGGAGGATTACGGATAATATTCTTATGGCTCATGAGCTGGTATAGGGCTACCATTCTAGGGCAGGCCCTCCGAGATGTGCATTCAAGATTGACATCAACAAAGCTTATGATACGGTGGATTGGCGATTCCTATTTATGATGCTTCAGGGAATGGGGTTTCACCCGGTTATGGTCAAATGGATCAGGGAGATGGTTTCTACTACTTCCTATTCGCTTGCGATTAATGGCAATACTTATGGGTTTTTTCATGGGGGCAGGGGGTTGAGGCAAGGAGATCCGTTATCCCCGTATCTATTTACGATCGTGATGGAGGGGTTCTCTATGCTCCTCAAGCAATGCATTCGGGAAGCTGCTGATTTTGGGTATCACAGAGGTTGTGAAGATTCGGATTTGACGCACCTATGCTTGGCTGATGACCTTTTCGTGTTGACGAAGGGAGATGTTCAATCGGTTGAGGTACTTAAAAAGACACTTTTTCTTTTCCAGAATCGCTCGGGGTTAGCGCCAAGTCTTGAGAAAAGCGAGATTTTCTTTGGGAATGTTCCTCCCAACATTAAGGAGGCCATTCTTGAGTGTCTGCCTTTCAAGATTGGTTCTTTTCGGTTTCAGTACTTGGGAGTTCCATTGTCCCATACCCATTTGAAGATAGGTGATTATGGCCCTTTGGTTGCTCAGATTAAGGGTCACATTCTCAATTGGAAGTCTAAGTTCCTTTCTTTTGGAGGGTGAAGACGACTAATTATCTCGGTCCTTCAATCCTTACAGCTTCATTGGATGCCTATGTTCATGTTTCCTTCTGGGCTAAACATATCTAGGATATTGTGAGGCATCGTAACTCGTTGTGTACCGGAATACTCTTCAAACTTTGCACTTCTGGATCGTTTGGAAAAACTCCAATTGGTCGTGGGTTTTACGCAAGCTGTTGGACTTACAACCTCAATTGCGACGATTTCTGATCTCCCAGTGTAACACCCCGCTAAAGCGGAAACACGAGGCGTCACGGGTAATAGTACATTACACTTAGGATATAAATACATCAACCACATGATTAAATTTACAAACATTTAATTTACAATTTACAAGTCTCCCAAAGGAGTTCTTAAACAAAAGAGTTGCCCGATTACAAGATTCATTTCCAAAACATTGAACACATTAAAAACGTAAATATAATCTAATTTATCCTGCCACATTCTTCTTATTCCCTGAAAAGCACGT
>NW_020200571.1:232353-301575 GCF_001531365.2 Cynara cardunculus var. scolymus | reverse complement strand
TTAGCAATATCTTTTCTTATATTTGCTATTCTTTGTGTGTATCTTAAGATTGTTTAGATAGGTTTCTTATAACTTATCTTTCCGCAGACAATCTTGTAAAATCTGTATTGATCTTCTTTATCATTATATATTTTAAATTTGAAAATTGTGTTTGTATTCATCCCCCCCCCTTCTACAAACTGTTTAGTATTCTTGTAGACCCTTTGGGACCAACACTTTCAATTTCTACCCATGTCCGCAATCATTTTTTGCTCTTGTCCTCGAATTTCAATTAGTCTCGCGTGTCTACCGTTTCGCCACCAAGGCATCCTGAAAGTGAATCGTATTCCATGAATATGTCTATCTAGTGGAAGAGGATCAAGTTGGCCCTTGCGAACAGCTTCCCAATAAGGTCGTCTATCAAATCGTTGCAACCCTTGACAAGTAATCCTAATGTGGGCGGATTGGTCACGTTTAAGTTCTTTACAAGTACGGATAATTACAGCTCCTTCACCTTTCATTGGTTGAATGAGGAACAACTATTATGTGATGTTTTTAACAACTTTAATGCTTTAAAACCATTTACAACTATTATCGTTGAAACCATCAATCGATGCTCATCAGACCTTCACGAAGAAACCATGGGATCGATGCTCACCAGATCTTCGTGAAGAAACTGTGGGTCAACGTTCACCAGATATATAGACGTTACAGAGGAACCCCCCCCCCCCCAATCGATTTCCTCCTTAATGCTAACCATCTTTTGCAAACGATGATGGTCATTTTGTATTTTTAAACTGTAGGGATGAAAAGTGTTATAATCGGCAAACCACAGGACAAGTGTGTGTAAAAAGTGTAGACAA
Source organism: Cynara cardunculus var. scolymus (assembly GCF_001531365.2). Lineage (NCBI taxonomy): Eukaryota > Viridiplantae > Streptophyta > Magnoliopsida > Asterales > Asteraceae > Cynara > Cynara cardunculus. Next base: position 300,733 of record NW_020200571.1, on the reverse strand, counting down.
TAGGGACCAAACTTGTAATTTACTCACTTTTATAGTACATAATTATGGATTTGGTCTCGGTGGTTTGTGAATTGTTATGGATCTAGTCCATTTTCTTCAACCGTCATCTATGCAATTTCTTGTGGCTTTCGTCGTTCCCCTTAACGTCTGTCTATCATCTCCATTAATTACAAGGGCAAAAGGGTCAATTCATATATTTTTTCTATTTTATAATTTTCAGTTACCTTTTCTTAAAAATCAATGCCACGAGGCATATTTTTTTTAGTTAAAAAACAAATTAAAAAAACGTTGTCATCCACGATTGTGTTGTTTCCGTCGGCAATGAAAAGTTTTTTAAGCACCAAATCAGATACAGATTTGTGCTTGATGATGTCGTGAATATATTGAACCACCACCAAATGGTGATGAAAGGTTCTTTAACCATCGCCATCCACGATTGTGTTATTTTTCGGATCTATGTTCGATGTATATTTCTCTCAAGACGGCGGCATAGATACACCACCACCAAATAGTGGCGTTCAAGTCGGTTGCTCGCCTAAGATCTTACAGGTGTCRGAACCCCRACCATTYCCCCTCGCCAGAGATCTTGCATCCTCCTCTCACCATCTTCGGTTTCTACATCTCAAACCACCACATGGATCTGGATCTGCTTCTGCAACCTACAACCACAAATCCAGTTCGGGTTTTTTATTTCCGATTCAGGTTTTTGTTTAGGGGTTCATTTAGGATTTGATTCAGTTTTAGATTTCGGTTTTTGATTTGGGGTTTGTATTATAAGGTTTTATAACGAGAATTATGTTCTTGATGTTAATAGTGATTTTCTTGATTTTATGTTGATTTTCGTTTGAATTTTTCATAATTTTGCTGTTAAATATTGTTGGTGTTCTTGATGTCCTTGATAGTTAGAGTTATGAGCAGATGAATATTCAACAAAATATTATAATTAATTAAAAAAAATTCTAAAATAAAGAAGAAATGGTAAAAAGACTAATTCACCATCATAGTTAACAGAGACAGTGGAGAAAAATTAGGAGAATAGACCAAATCCAAGGCAAATTGCACAAGTGGAGGTTTATCATATAACAAATGAAGAAAATGGACCAAATCCGTGATTTATTCTAATATATATAGAGAGAGAGGTTGGTTATTATATAACACTTGACATTTGTGCAATCAATACAACTCAATCTCAACCGTCCATTTCATTTGATTAATATGTGATTTCATAGAAGTTTTGATTGTTTCTTAATATAAAGTATTAATCATAATTAATAAACCATATTTATCTTCCATAAATATTCAAATCATAATAAATGAACTCTCATCATTTCCATAAATATCTCAATTTATTGGGTTACATTGGTTGTACAAATGCGACGGGTTGTATTTGAAACAAACTCTCTCTCTCTCTCTCTCTCTCTCTATATATATATATATATATATATATATATATATTAATGTAGGAGTTAATTTTAGTTTTCGTCCCAATGATTGTTAAAAATACTTGGCTCCAAAGGTCAAAAGTACCAGGAGGTCCCAAGTTCAAATCCAAGAATGAATAAAAATCCCCTTGTGGCCACAAAGGTTCAAATGTGGTGACTCCAGGCTATCTGCAAAGCAAGTGATCGCCCTGAGATTAGTTGGCTTGCATAGCGGGTTGGATATCCAGATTAATTTAAAAAAATGACAAAAACACCCTCACATGAGGGCACATGGGGATATTTAACGCCGGTTAAAGAAAAGGACAAAAGGCAAAACAAAATACAAACAGTAAAGAAAGAATTGTAATAAATAAAATTCAAGGGACGAAAATGGTTTTTCCACAAATCACATGGACAAAAAGTGTAAATAACTCCTAATATAATTTTAAACCCCTTATATATTGATTGAAGGGTTGGGTTGGGTTGGGGCATTGGGGTATGAACGTTTGACTTCTGCTCAAATTTCCCCCTATTGACCGGCTTTGTTTTATGTAAACCAACGAACCTGTGATTCTTTCTTGGGGAAGGAAAAATAAAAGGGAAGTTAAATCGAACCCTTTTTGTAGACCAATTGGAATCCAATCCATTAACCGCAATTAGGGTTAGTTTTTCTACAGAAATTCTTTAATTGCGACGTAAAATCAGTGGTACGTTTTCTTTGATTTCTAACCCTAGCTTTCAAAGATTGTATTTCTTGAATTTCGTATGGTTTCTTTATAATTTGTTTGTTAAATCTGTTTGGTTTTGAATTTCATCATCGCATCATTTGGATTGCATGCTGATACGGAATTGGTATATGAACTGATCGTAAGATTGTTGTTGTTGTTGATGTTGGTAAACGTTCTTTTATGTTTTTTTCGGTTGAGTCTTACGATTTCAGGTTACTCGTCGATTGTTAATTTACCATTGATTGACGGAATTATAAGAAAATTGATGGGATATTCAAGATTTTAATGGTGGATCAGTTGAGTTTTAGTTTGAATTTTCGTAACTTCTTTTGGTGAAAATGATGAATTAATCAGGTGGGGAAACTGGAACCGTGGTGTTTGTTCAGCTGAATACAAGTTGCTTTTGTCTGTGTGTTACCGCTTTGTGAAATTTATCAGCTAGGGAGAAGGTATAAGAAGCTTATAGTTGGAGATCATTAAGGCTAAATGAATATATATCAAATGGCAGCTAGAGATAAGATGGCATGAAAGTGTGGTCATCATAATATTTATTCTAGACTTGAGGATTGGTTGAACTCAAGGGATAGCTAGATAGTTCATATTAATGTTTATTCTTATACAATTCAAAACAAAAAGCTTCATAGGGTTATATCTGTTGGCAGTTGTCTTTTCTTGCTTCATAATTATTCTTCACAATGCTTATGTGTTCCAAGTTATCTTAATCTTGTGCCAATTATGGGAATTTAAAATAGTTTTCTTGATTAGTTCTTTCTCAGACAATTACAATTTAGTGGAGTTCTTTCTCTGATTGAAATGAGATGGGTAACTGTCACCTAAATTTTTGTTGTTGAAAACTTATACTCTGGTATTTTTGAAATGCATGCATCATAGATGAGTTAGTCTGTGCATTTGTGGGGTACTTATTTACCCCACAATAAATTATTTCTGTAAGGAAATGCTATTTCAAATGATTGTGAAGTCTGCTGTATGATATTACTGTGATTGTTTAACATTCTATCCATCTTACATATTGCAGGAATCATTATTTGCAGTGGACAGTGTTCCTGAGGGGACTAGCATCTATTTTGGATAGCACCAATTATGCAATCGTTTCCTCCCAAATTTTTGGCATACTAGGATGGCTGTAATCCCTGAAGAGCAGAATATAGACCATGCAATGGACAGTTTCCCGTTGCTTGTGGAGAGTCGAGGAAACCATGAAAATCAACATGTCATTGATTTAGAGAGAGGAGGTGATGATGACACTTCCTCATCAGATGCATCCAGTAATTCTCCTTCTCATGGGCACTCTCATAGCCCTAGGGTTTCCACTTCTCAACTAATTCGTGCTTCATCCAGTGGATCAAATGCACTTGGGAGAAGAGGGGAAGGATTTGGTCGTCGTCGCTGGAGCCCGTTTGACACTTTGTTATGGATTTCAATTGAGCTAGTATTCACCTTGGGGCAAATTATTGCATCCATTGTTGTTTTATACATATCACGACATGAAAACCCACAGACTCCTTTGTTTGCTTGGATTGTTGGTTATGCAGCTGGGTGTGTTGCAAGTCTTCCATTTTTATACTGGCGTTATCTTCATCGTAATCAGGCTACTGAACAGGGGTCAACTCAGGTTCGACAGACACCTTCTGAGGGTAACCATCCACCAGAACCAAATTCTTACATAACAATCTCATTTGCTCGCTCTTCAGAAGAGGAAACTCGTCCGACCACATCTCCTGACACTTGGAATGGTCTAAATGTGGGTTCGAATGCTAGGTAATTGACTGTCTACTTGCTGTGCCTGTTAGCAGTGTACACTAATTTAATTTCATCCACGGTTTCTGCATATTGTTACCCTGAAATCAGAATAATCTGGTTCTATTTATGGGAATGGTTTTGTTCTCTGGTAGTATTATAGTCCCACAGTGACAACTAGGGCAAGTAGGATGATGACAGATCATATGGAACTGGAAGGAATTTAAAAGGATGCCTCCTTTGATTCTTCAGCAGCTCTTAGTTAAAATATAGATGCATGGGACCGTATTGTTATAACTAGCTGAGGTGATGCTCTATTTGCATACAAGTCTTCAAATATTGGCTGAAATCCAAACTTTGCTGCTTAAGAATTACATGGCAATGGCTTCTATTAGTTTTCTCTACATACCATAGTTGAATTTAAACGATCTTTTCCCCTTTATTTGTGTTTAATACTTCATATATGCTAACACTATGAAACAAAACTGTACTCTTTTAGATCTTTCTACATTCTAAGTAGAGCTTGATTTGAAGGACCGCATTTATATAAAAGTAAGTAGGTGTCAGCTTTACTTTTATTGCATCTTTATTTTGGGGAAAAAGAGCTTGAGGATGCTAGTCTGTTAAGTCATTTCATGTTATCAATTGGGGATTGGGTTATAACTGTGCAACATATACACCTGGAATCCACGTGCTGCCTTCAACTCGGAACCTCGAAGTGGGATGTTTGCATTTATCTGGTTCTCACATGCATGCACCATTTTTTTCACATTTGTGGAACGGTTTTTATGTTTACATAGGACACATTTATCATCCCTGTTGTGGTCTTAGTTTGCAATAACTGTGATTCACTTCATCGTATGTGTTCTTTTGGCAGGATTACCATGCTTGTGGACCATTTCAAAATGGCTCTGGATTGCTTCTTTGCTGTTTGGTTCGTAGTTGGCAACGTTTGGATCTTTGGAGGTCATTCATCTTCTGCCGATGCTCCCAATTTGTACAGGTGCTACTAACATATTACATATAGTCTGGGAAGAGGCTTTCTATCCTTCTACCAAATAAGAAACCTTATGATTTCTATTGCTATAATTACAGGCTTTGTATAGTATTTCTTACCTTTAGCTGTATCGGCTATGCCATGCCCTTCATTTTATGTGGGATGATATGTTGTTGCCTGCCTTGTATCATCTCCATCCTTGGTGTCCGTGAGGATATGAATCAAATGAGAGGAGCAAGTGAAGATTCTATCAATGCTCTGCCAACACACAAGTTCAAGCTAAAGAAGAATGGGAACAATGACACTAAAGATAATGATTCAGGAATTGATGAAGGTGGGATTCTAGCAGCAGGGACAGAAAAAGAGCGTGCCATCTCTGGGGAAGATGCTGTAAGTTCTTGAGCTATTGCTGTACATTTTTATTTGTGACTTTGTTCTTAACAACTTGTCTTAGATTGCTTGTTCCTTGATGTGTCTTTGTTGTCCAAAGGTTAGTGAAAGCTGACCTCTAGTATTGTGCTAGTTGCACATTTGCCTTTTTATATTGCATGAAAGATTATTCCATTTGCTGCACATAGTGCTCAAGTGGGGTTCACTATGTTTTGCAATCTGAGAAATGATTGGATCTGCTTATTTAGTCTGTCAACATCAAACATATTCTAGTAATTTTTATCCTATAACTCCTCCTTGTAAAAGCAACCATTCATACATTGTTTTAAGAGTAAACTTCATTTTTGGTCCCTGTACTTTTTTAGTTTCTTGGTTTTGGTCCTTATAACTTATTTAATACAAGTTTGTCACTGCAGTTCATTTTTGTCTGGTTTTGGTCCCTGTCCCTCTCACTAATTGGCTGTTAAAAAGTTCCTTAAATTAGGGAAATTTTGGTCTTTTTCCTTCTTTTTATATCTTAACATTTATTTTTTTCTTTTTTGTCTTTGTGTTCTTTTATCTTTTCTTTTTATCAACCACTTCAACCCTACCATCTTCTCTCTCACCCATCTCCATTACTCCTATCACCAATTCAGCATCCCCCTGTTAAGCCGGAGTCCATCTCATTTGGAGTCAAACCTCCATTACACCTTATGATTGTTCTGAGAGGGGTCAATAATGGTCAAACCTTTCAAGTCAACGATGGAGCTTGGTATTTCACCTTAAAAAAAGTGGAGCTTGGTATTTTAAGTCAAAATAGTTGCTCAAGTTTCAAAAGCTTCCCGACATCATTCGGAATCTCAATCTGTATAAAAAGGTGTAGAGATGAATCAAGAACAATCAAGTCTGTAAAGTTTCCAAGAACAGGAGGGAGACTACCCAAGAGCAAGTTGTTGCCAAGATTAAGAGCTTGAAGGTTCAGTAACAACCCATCCATCTGGGATCTTTCCTTCAACATGGTTTTTGCTCAACTTCAACTGAGAATTATGATCTGTCATAGTGCCCCAGATGAGGTTATTATAAAGATTGAGAGTTTAAAGAAGAATGCTGAGAGAGATGCAGAGGAATAGGTTGGTTAAAGAAGTTATTAGCCAAGTTAAGGTTGATTATTTGATGAGATTAGAGAGTTGGCAAATGGAAGGTGAGATTTTACTTGAGAGATTAAGATTTTAAAGGGTGGGAGATGAGACGGCGGGGCGGTGGTGCAGGCAACACCAGTCCAGTGACAGTGGTGGACAAAAGAAGATAGGTAGGTCATGAGATCATCAATGGCGGATTTGAAGGTGAGTAGGATATCTGCTTCTGATGTTGAAGATAAAAATGAACAAGCTTTTAGGGTTTTTGATTTCTCATGACTGCAACCCATCTCCGACTGGAACCCATGTGTTTTTTGTTGTGTCCAAGGAGTTGATTGGGAAATAGGTGCAGGAGATGGAGATGAAGATGGAGATTTAAAAGGGGCGGTGGGGAGGGGTGGCCGGAGATGGTTACTGGTCTTTGGGGGGAGGAGTGATGAATGCTAGAGAGAGGGTGTGTATATATAGTATATACTTTTAAGAAAATAAGCTTTTTAAATATTATAACTAATATTTTAGGTTAGTTTTTTATTTCTTAAAAGAAAATAAGCAAAAAAAAGGGAAGAAACACCAAATTACCCCTTATTTAACGGAATCTTTTAACAGCCATTGATGGGTGGGACAAATATGCCAACTGCAGTGGCAGTATTAAATAAATTCTGGGGACCAAAAATGAAGTTCACTCTTGCCGTAACCTTTCATGCGAGTTACTTTTTTTGAACATTTGTTACATTTGCATTTGTTAAGCGGAAATGTCACTTTATTATTTTAAAAAGATCAAGTAACCATGCCTGGATTGACCCTGAAACCTGCGAAGAATTATGTCTCTTATTTTAACAGATAGATGGTTGAAACTGATGCAGGTGTGTTGCATATGCCTGGCAAAATATGCAGATAATGATCTGCTGAGAGAGCTTCCTTGCACGCATTTCTTCCATATAGAATGCGTAGATAAATGGCTGAAGATCAACGCTTCTTGTCCATTATGCAAGTTTGAAATTGGGGGCAGCAATGAGAATTCATCTTCTACAGAAGACTCAAATCAGCAGCAAGCATGAAAGGAATTATGTTGATTGCATAAAAATCAGAAGTTAGAAAGAAAGATATATAACATTCTGCTGTCCAGTTGATTATGACTGTAAGTCTTTTACCATTTGGCAAATTAAGGGTTGTATAGATGAATCAAACCAAATGTGTTGTTATAGTAGTTGTCTAATAAAAATACAGTTTTCCCAAAGCATCCATACAAGTTGAAAAGATTTGTAGGTCCTCAAGTCTTTGATGCACCATTTCACATGGGTCCCACATGCATTATGAAGATGTGTTATGATCACAAATTCTCAAGGCATTTTAGCTCATCTGTCCTAATGGTAGAGGTGTGGGTGTAATCCATATGTGTAAAGTCCCGGGTACTAGAGATGTACAAAGCCCGGGATTTTTTGGGCCCAGGCTTTCTCAAGTCTGTTTTTAGTCAACCAAAAAAAAGCCCATGCTTTTTTAGGGCCGTGCTTTGGAGTTGAAAGAGGGCCTTGATTGGGCTTTTTGTGGCTCATTTTTCTAGGCCGGGCTTTAACCGTGCTTTGAAAGAAAAATTGGTTTGATCGGGCTTTAACCGAGCTTTGAGAAAAAATTGGTTTGTTCGGGCTTTAAGGCTAGGCTTGGGCTTTTTTGTCCATATGTACCGGTAAATGCCCTTCTACAAATGGATGCATGTGCGATTTACCTCGTCTATGATGACCGTGGGACTGGTGCACCAGGGATGCTCCAGAGTGTGTGGAGTACCCTTTTTTAAGCCAATGGTCGGGAGATGTTCATGTTTCTTGGAGCAATCCTTTCATATTTATGTTTTATGTTCATGTTTTCTTTGATCATCTTTGTATGATTTGAATTTGGTTTGCAAAAAGGTAAAGTTAGAAAGGGGCGAGTACCTTGTTTTAGTGGTTGTGGGCATTGCTATATCATTGTACAACTCATCAATGCATTGGTTCACTTCATCAGGTGCCACTCATGAATGTCATGATGTACGATAGATTTACGGGATGGTCCTCTCGATTGTCATTGTTGTCTTGGATGGTGGTGGTTAGTGGTGACTGTTGCCAAGACTGCCACCGTCATTAGATCTACTGATTAGTGGTGTTAACGAGTCAATCAACATTTAATTACTTGAGCATTAAAAAAAACTTATGGAGCTTCACATGTGAATATGAACAGATTCATTATTTATGGAAATGCTAAACATATTCACATGTGAAAGGAAGTTGCATAGTAGAATCTATTGTGAAGTTACTTGTATAAAGATGGACACCATTTTACACAACACACACATTCACATGTAAATCGACATAGCAGAATCAGGTGCAAAGTTACATGTTTGCAGATACACACAATTTGCAGCAAACACATACAACTTCATGTGTGAATATGTTTTGAGATAGACATCATTTACTTCACATGAAAACATTGTGTGTTTCCTAAATATATACACTTGGTGAATGTGGTCATATCCTTCAATGGGATACCAAATATCCCCTAAATACCCTTTTCCCTTGGATTTGTTCTTGTTAGAGAGAAATCATCCTCAAGAAATCTTGAAGCGAGTCCGAATACACACAAGGTTTCTGTATGCTATTGAGTCATTACGTCTAACTTGTATTGCTATTGAACAAGATTGGTGCACTCACCGATGAAACCTTTTAATGGGTTTTCGTCTGTGTGAAGCAAAGATCGATCATCGATAAACTTGGAAAGATATGAAAATAGCTGTTATTTTGAAAGGAAAAAAAATGAAAGATTGCATTTTGAAATAAGTTGGTTGGCAAGAGGAGTGCAATCTCCATATTGCCCCTTCAACCTCTTCATTTCATTTGTACAAAGCAACTCTCATCCAATATATGAAAATGCCACAATTAATCTTGTCCCTTGATGAAAATGATCTGATGGTTGAAAATTGTTTGTGCATCTTCAATCTTGTTGGTGTTTTCATTTGAACCTCTCTATTTTCACTTCATTTTTGTTACTCTCTTTCAAAGGCAGAAGTAATGCATAATTCCTTGATTACTTCAAGAAAATGTTCTTAGAGTTTGTTTGGTTTGTAGAATTTTTGGAATTCGTAATCGGATTCCATTCTCATATCGTGTTTAGTTTAAAGTAAAGTTCATAATCGAATTCCCACAAACATTAGATTTAGAGATCTCACACGGTAGTTGTTATTTCACGGAATTTTATAGAAATGGTTTGTAATAATGTTTTGAATATGTTAAAAACATTCGTTTTGTAATAATCATTAATAAAAAGTAATTTATAGTTATTTATAATTTGTTTTTACAAAATAATCTATAAAGAATAAAATTAAATTCCATTTCAAATTCCACACACCAAGGATTTCAAATATTTCAGCAAAATTCAAATCCCTCAAAATCATTCCATCAAACCAAATAGCAAACCGTTATCATCAATTGTTTAAATAGCAATTGCAACTTCAACGGTTCCATTTTTTTCTTGGTGTTGCAACATTAACAAAATAATAACTAACGGGGAATTTTAAGTATATAACCATAGAGATTTTAATTAAATCCATAGCATTTTCACGAGTATAAAGCCATTTTTTCTTAAACTTAAGTATAAAGCCTTTTTTTCTTGAATAAGCCAAAAGGTCATAAATTTAATCAAAAACTCATTTAAAGTTAATTCCATAAATTTACCTTCCCCCTCATTAGAAGAAGTCCAAAAGCAAACCACAAGAGTGGCGCCTGCTTAGTTTAAGCTTGACTCCAAAGGTCAAAAGTACCAGAAGGTCCCAAGTTCAAATCCCAGGAAAAAAATCCCTTGTGACCACGGAGGTTCAAATGCGGTGACTCCGGGCTATCTGCAAAGCAGGTGGTCGCTCTGGGATTAATCGGCTCGCATAACGGGTTGGATATCCAGGTTAATAAAAAAAAGTCCAAAAGCAAAATAAAGCCAAGAACACAAAAACTGCAGAATTTCCTCTTCAAATCAAAGCAACATAACATACAAACTACAAATAGAAAACCAATGTTTGAACACCAAAATCAAAATCACCTCAACTATCTATGCAAAAAAATTGCATCAAAGGGTTCTTTACATAAAAACCATTTGTCATCTCAAGAAACATCCATCTCTTCCCATAGAGACAACTTCTGTACAGTATGCTATACAAATAAACAAACAATACAACCTGCCTGCCTGTTATTTCTTCTGCTTGCTGTCCCCCCAACACATCTGTATTCATTATCACACTTTTCAAGCTTTGATTGCTTCAATTTGTATTGCCATTGTTGGTTGTGTAGTACAATTTACTTGATTATGATCCATTGAACTCGGATGGGATAGCAGCAGCAGTAGGAGAAGGAGATTTTGACGAGTTAGGGTGTGGTGGAGGAGCAGTTAAAGAATACGTAAGCCTTGATGAAGAAGAGTTCTCGATTAGACCAGCAATCCCAGCAGTTGCTATTTGAGCATTTGAAGGAAGAAAAAGATCATGCTTCTGATCTTTATAAGCTGCCCAAACCTGCCATAATGAGCTTAATAAATCAGATGAAATCCATACACAATATCAACTTATATACATTTAAAAATTAACTCCATTTCAGGGAAGAAAGACTAATTTCTTGACCATCCCCTATGATAAAGTCGGCTTTGTAGGATGTCAAATATGTCTAAATAACCTAATAGATACTTATACAATAAGACTTGTGTTTATAGGATCAAACAATTAGGCGTCCTATGTAAAAGTGTTACAATAAGTTGATAGGACGCTGCATCCTTTACAAGTTTTTTCAGACACTTGGGAAAAAAGGCGTTCTATTAGTATTTTTTATGACATTATTTGAAAAGGCAACTTATCAAAACAAGTGTCCAATAAAATGACGAGTTCATAGGACATTTCTGACACTTGTCCTATAAAAAAGCTAACAAAGACACTTTATTTGAAAAATGTCTATTAGGGTGCTCATCCATTTGGTTTTTAACACTTTTACATAGGATGCACAAATGCTTAATCTTATAAACAGAAGTGTTATAAAGCAGTCTACTAGGACATTTAGACATATTTGGCGTCCTAAAAAAGCCAATTTTGTTGTGGTGATCATGCTTGGTTTTCTTGATTCAAACAAACCATTGTTCATGCAAAATGAACATTACACTTTAATCACAATATCTGTATCTATTTTCTATTTGGCAAGTCATATTATATATAAAGCGTCAATCAGTTGAGATTTTACACCACAACCAGAAAGTAATTATATCATAAGCATGGTAGTGACTTACTTCAGAGGAATCTAGTATGTCACGAACTTTAGTACAGTGTGCTCCTTCTGTTGCAAATGCATGCAAAACCTAGATCAAACACATGTCAAAATCAGTAAAAGAAGAGGGAAGAAATGGCGAATAAAGACCATGACATATTAGGGCATCTCAAAACCACCACTAAAACACTACTTATTTTTGTGTAAATTGAAGGAGACCTTTATATTTAGAGGTCTACTATTCATGGCCTCTAAAAATTGTGTGTAGTTTTTCGACTGTTCAAGCAAATTGGGTTTTTCGGCCAACCCGTGTGCATACAACTGAAGCAGTTGAATGATGAAACCAGAAAGAGTATAAATGCAAACATTATTTGAAGATATTGATATATCCGGCTTCTTAATTTTCTTCTCTTTTCTAAGATCATCTCTAATAAAGACACCAAATGTACTTTTTTGCACTATTTCTGTCTCCAGTGAGAACACTGGTTGACACTAAAATGGTGTAATGAATAGTAAAACACCAGATTTGGTGTAATAACACTATTCATAATATAGTTAAGGTTTCAAAGTTACAAATTGGTCCTTCAAGTTTGAGGTTTTATATTTTTAGTTTATTTTATTGTATAATGAAATTTTAATTTTACATGTTACACATACTATATCACAAATTAGATTTACATCATTGTTTAGTTTTAATAAATTTAATTTTTATGTATTCAACATTATAAATATTCAACTAAACACACCAATAACATATTTGGAATCAATTATAAACAATATAGTTCGGTTAAAATAGTATAATAATATAATTTATCAAGTTACTGTAGAAATAAAAAAAGTGGATATAATTTGCAAAGTTACAAGTATAGGAGTATTTATTGAGAATATATATTATCATATTAAATAAGAGTATAATGAAAATATTCTATTTTAGTGTAAGAAATGGTGAAATGGCTCAAAGAAGAATCGGTGTTTACACCAATTTTTTACACCAAAATAGTGTATTGGTTGGACATGGTCTAAATAGCATGAGAAATTGAAAAAAGAAACACTTGGCAACAACTCCACCATGTTCGGCGACCTAAAGTGAAATGAGCTAACCTCAATTGCAAGCACCCGACCGATTGATGCTTCAGACTCGCTCCACTTCATTTGAGAGGAAAGTCCGTTTCTCCCTCCTGCTCTCCAATCAAGAAGCCCAAGCAGTACTTCAATGAGCCCAACCCTACAAAAGATCATTTTTGCAATTTAGACAATTAGAAACTCTGGCCCTTCTATTAGCTTGCCAATCAATCAAAGTATCAAACTGAATATATTAAGGTACCAATTGATCATATCACCCTACTTTTCTAATATTTGTTATATGGTATTCAGTTTATTATTTAGGGACTGGAAGCTTGTCCTTCTGTTCTGTTACATGCACACATTTGTTAATGTTTTTGCACATGACCCACTAGCGAACTCACCTAAGACCTTGTGCAACAAGTGCATCCCGTGCTCTATTTCCGGCAACCACCACACGTTTTAGTGTCTCAAGTGCTAGTATGCTTCCACCTTGCCATCCAATAGCTTTCATCAACAGTGGAACAACCTGGAATCAAAAAAAGCGAAAAGACAAAGGTCAGGGAGATGTTGATTTATGAAGGTGCATATTTCTACTCTGCAAAATGGTGACAGGAAAAGATCCCCTCCACCCACCCCAAGAAAATAGCAAATCACATGAAAATGCAACATAATTTGCTCTAATGCCTATTTCATGCAATGTACTTCAAAACCTTCATTTTTGTACTTCATATGTGACATCTCAAACATTTAGGTATCTACTTTACATATGAGAAAGCATGAAAATGCATACTTTGGTCTAAACGTTAGAGATATCACATCTGAGATACCTAAATGAATTTGCAAGTACATTACACAAAATAAGAACCAAAATGAATTCGCAAGTACATTACACAAAATAAGACCAAACGGAAGTACGTTGCATTTTCATGCAATTTGCCAAAAAAGAAAGAACAAAGCTTGCAGCTATTAATATGAAGAAAAAATTTGTATCAAGTTTAAATCAAGCATAAAGGTTAGTAACAACTCGTAGGTCCACATAAAGAGAATAACAACTCAGATTTTGCTCAAAATTCCAAGAACTTTGAGAAACTTTGAAGTATTCAAGTACAAGGGGAAAATGGGCAAAAAAACACAAGCATGTACCTGTGTTGTCCCAACACTAGTTGCTGCCATGGCTTCTGCGCATGTTGTGCTAGCTGCCAGTTGATGCAGCACTCGTAAGCAGCTGAGACGCACACGCTCTTGAGGAGTTTGTGATGCCTGGGATGGATTCTCCTCGCCTTCAACTGATGCATCTGGCATTTTTGATTCGTCTGAGGATGGACCTTCACACCTTGCCTCAAAGGCTACTGCAGACAATAGTTTGGGCACATACCCAAGATATCCAACATGATCTGCCAGTGCAGGGTGTACTCGCAACAAAGACACCAAAGCAGCAGACAACAGCAGCGGGAGCTCTGGATCAGGTCCGATGTCGTGATGTGTAGCAGCGATTGATGAAAGATACTGATCTAGCAGCCCTTCCAAAAATCTCTTGGGATTTCTAAGCGGGAATTTAGGATCCTTCAAGAATAGCCTCACATAGATTCCTCCAACCTATTGGCGAGCATTTGACATCATCATCAGTACAAACACATATACAAACCCAATCTTTCGAGTGGGATATACTGGGCTCGCTTGGTCTGGTTTTGTTCGTTTTGGTTGTCGGTACAAACACATGCATAAATAAAAATGAGCATAGCAGGTGCCTATAAATACCTGAGGCTCGTCTCTCATTTCTTGTTGGCTAGACGCCTGTTCAGGTACATCCCAATCCAAAACACGACCTTTCATCTGCTCCTGGTAAACATCTGATGCCATCGTTGAAACTTGTGCAGCCAACGAAGCAGCCATTGCAGGTGTCCATACAAGTTCTGGAGTTTCTGTGGTTTGTTCAAGAGCACTTATAACAGCCTCACCAGGACCATCTCTAATAATAGATACCAATCCATCTGGCAGAAATCTTGCCAGTGTAATTGCCACCCTAGGCCCATGCATTGGTTGCGCAACAAGCTTCCCCAACAAAGAGGCAGCCGCTGCCCTTTGAGGTAATGGGACTTCTTCTGCACAAGAAGACAAATGTTCAATAACATATATATAAAATATTAACCAAACAAACCCAGTATATCCCACCTGGAGGTGGGGTCTGGGAGGGTAAGATGTACAGACCTGACCTCTACCCTGAAGAGTAGAGCACCCAGTTCAATAAAAGATATACATATATATATATATATGTGTGTGTGTGTGTGAAATTCTAATCTATAGTCAATAAGCAGCACGGGAAGAAATATTACCACGCAACGGCAGGAGAAGTTCAAGAATGTACACAACTCCACCATGCTTGGCCGCTGCCCATGCAAGTTCTGGTGTGCTGGCTAGGGCATAAAGAACATGGAGAGCCCCTTCACGACAATTGGGGGAAGAGTGAAGCATTTGTAGTAAAAGGAGGACACTAGACCCATCTGCAACCATAGCCTCCAAGCAAGGAGCATGGGTGGTTAAGCGTGAGAGCACACTCAAACATAGTTGTGGAATGTGGCTTCCGGATGGGACAGGAACGGAAAAGCATTCAAAAAGAGGTAATAACTTTTCTTTAGAAGAAAATACAGATGCCAAATTTGGGTCACTTGTTAGCAAATTCTGCAAACAAACAAAAAAAGGTGTAATAAGCCCCCTTTTTATTTCATCACCAAAGAAGAATTTTCTGAGGATTCAATTCTCCATTCTAAATAAATGATGATACATAGGACAAAAATCATGATACCTGAAGAGAAGTCAGTCCAAGTTGAAGGTTGCCAACCACACCCAAATCCTCCTTGTCTGTTGAGTTCCCATCAGATGACGTTACAGAATCATGTACGGTTTTCTCCTCGCTATTTGATTCAAGCTCCAATGTTTCATGGGTCGAGCCACTCGTCTGAGTGTCAGGCTCAGTAGCAAATTGATTGTGTACAATGCTTGATATAAATTCGACAAGGGCAACACAAAAAGATTCTGGTTCACTGATCTCAAAGTCAGGCTGATCATTGTAGACCCTTAAATACACATTGCCAATGAGGATCTCTTTTGATAGAGCTTCATAGAGAAAGGTATGTGAATCCTTCAAGCTATGAGAACCATCAGGTGCTAAGGTTGCGCGCTTCTGATCTACAAACTTCAATAGCTCTGCTCGGGTTGAAGAGTTCCAAATAATCTGCCACCATATGACACCATGAAAAAATGATTATGCTCAATTGTCAGCACAAATAGAGATCCCCATGTATAGAGGTCATGTCATATAAATATTGAAACAAGCTTTATCTTCCAGCAAAATGGATGAACTTTCACAAATTCAGTATAATTGAAATATCACCAGCTCATCAGTTTGACACTACTGATATTGCCAAGGAAAGAGATCATAGCATAAATGCAGATAATCTCCTTACATATCTAAAAGGAAGAACTGATTTACCTCTGGCAACTCCAAATTTGAGTTCAATTTTATCAAGAGGTCCTTCGGTAGCTCGTCTTTCAGCATGCTGGCAAGCTTAGGAGTTAACAAAGCTTTGAGAGCATCAGCTGCATCCTGGTTATAAGGTGTTGGACTTTCAGCAGCCATGCCACTAATCCTTGACAAGGCATGAGCAGCTCGTATTGCATGCAAATTTTTGGCAGTTTGCACGCTAGCACCAACTCCGTGAGCCTCTGCAGCATCAGGTTCTTCGGCTGTTGAATCATATTCAAGCAACAACGGAAATAGGTACCTGAGCACAAAGAGAGAAGTAACCCAGATCAACAGAACACTCCAGAAATCACAAAGGATTATATGAAAGATAAAATAAAAAGAGATGCTGGACAATTGATCATTTCTTGGATGCACATAGTCAAGGTATTTTAGAACAAATAAAAACCGGCACGAGGTAATAAATTCCTTTGCTTTAAGCAAATGCATGCGACAGTATTTCCAATTCCAAGCAGACTATAAATGCGCATCTGGGATGATATTGAAAATTGGTGTTACCAATGGCGAAAGAACAGCAAGATAAATAACCAAGCACATACAAGCAAGATGATTATGCAACAACAAACTATACGATTATTATACAAAGATATGAACAAGGGTTGCTGCAGCTTATAGCATGGTTATAAGTAGAAGGCACTTCCAGACCTCATGCTAAACAGATTGTATAACAAACAGCCATAGTAAATCAAAGGAATGAACTGAAAAAACAAAGCACAAAGTTGGAAGTATAATGGATACAGCATAAAATGCACAATAAACTTACCACAACACCCCTGCCTTCAACAAAGCATTTTGTAACTCCGAGGACACACAAAGATGAGCAATGGTTTGAAGAGCTGCATCCACAGCGGCCGGTACAAGCTCAAGTTCAGTACAGTGCACAATGTCCCCAACTAACCCAGATATCTCAAACACCTCCGCTCTGGCACTCTCAAACTGGCTAAGGCTAGAAAACGTTCGCATCACATTTGTCACGATAATTGTGGATGGTTCATTTCCAGGAGTAGTTGGTTGAACAACACACATGCATCGTGATAGAAGTATTGCAAGAAGCTGTATGCCACCATCCCTCACAAGCTCTTCCCCATTCAATGATGAAGATACACACCTAAGGGCAGCAAATGCCAAACGACAACAGCTTCACTAAAAGAACAACAAATAAAACAGTAGATTCCATAATGCAGTTATGGCACTTACGTCAGCCACATGAGCTCTGAGGCTGCAACAAGTAAAGGTGCACGTTCCAAGGACAAGAAATTGGTATCATTATCATCCACTGTCACAGCATTTAACAGCATTGGATACCCAGCATATTTAAATGGCTCCAGGACATCTCCATACCGTCTATATAAGATGCACTGTCCCTTCAGCAAAAGCAGCAACCTCCAAGGTTGTGGGCCTTGCAACCCTTGCATTGTGGCCTATGCAGAATCATATTAACAGACTTCTCAAATACTTGCAACAGCAAGATAACAATGGTATAAATTTTCAGAAGAAGAAAACCACACAAAATATGTATATGAACAGGACAATCTCCATTGAAAACAAGTTGCTCTATAAGTTGATGAGAAATGAAAGTGATGCAATTGAACAGTCTCTTTACAATGTCAAAACTAAAATCTCATTTTCTGCACTTTCAATATCCCTAGGATTTTTTTTTATGTTGTGCTTCATATATGTTACATGGAGCTAAAATTACTCTTAACTGCAGATAGAACTAGAATACGAAAGAGCTTCAGGCATTGATAGAACACGTATCAACCATCAAGACAAAACTTTCTGAACACACTGAAAACTAAAGCATTTTACATTCTTAATCAAGGCAGTTAAATATGAATGTGATCCCTGAAAAGGAGGCTGGACAATTTGGCTATGGAACGCTAAAATGTCCAAGCTTAAAAATAGACCTTCTAAACATATTGATTGCACCAACATTGGAGCAAAAACAAGTATCTTACCTGTAGGCGCTCGTATGCTTTCTGCACTGCAAGAAACTTCTCTCTCCCTTGAGGATTTTTGTCTGGATGATATTTCATTGCAAGCTTTCTATACTGTCGCTTAAGCTTTTCCTCATCAATGTTCTCAATTCGCTTTGTTAGGCTAGAACTATCCTCTGAGTTCCCATTAGAGTAATTTTTATCAGAGTCATCTCTAGACACATCACTTAAAGAGATCTGTAATATGTTACAAGCTTCTTCCTCAGAAAGATCCATAGGTTTCCTCGTCAACTCCTCGCGCCACATTACAAGCAATGATTGCAAGAACTCAACATGTTCAACAATCGGCCAATTGGGAAATAGAATCTCATCGCATAAGTTGCGGAGGTAATAGCGGTGGCACCACATCTCATCTCGAAGCTCAGGATATGTAACTGGTGGCATAGGAGCATAATCATATAAACAATGACAGTGCTGGGATAACTTCTGGGGAAAATCACCAAGATGCTGCAAAACCTGGATGAATAAAATTGCATGAACTTCTGCAATTTTATAAACAAATAGTTTCTGAACACATTATATATCATATTGCATACTGATCACATCAGAATTAATGACTTCGAAATTTGAAGCCAACAATGTGCAACTAAGCATAGTCATCAGTTTGAACTACCTGATGAATGAGATTGTCTGCTCGCATTTTGTGCGTCCATATAATCTCAGGAGTGTCAGAATCAGAAACCATTGCTGCAGCAAATGCAGTTGGACCACTACGCTCCAGAACATACAGTAAAGACTCAGGTAGAAGCCCTCCGAGCACACTCCGCTTTGCCAAGGGCAATGACGAAGAAACTGCAGCTTCTTCACCTCCATGAAAAGCTTGGTGAACATGGGTACTAGAGAAGAGTTGAGCAATTGAAAGGAGATTAGATCCAGGGTATGCCAAAGCAAAATAAAATATGCCAGTACTGTATAGTCTTATCATCGCCTTAGGATTTCTAGTAACAACAGCTTTTATCAAAGCAGCAGCAACCTCCACAATAGCTGGTTCCCCAGAAAGCATGGCCTACATTAGAGTAATGCTATTATAGCATATGTAAAAAATACAGCCAGATACCCATGGAATATATCATTATACAGCCAGCTCTAAACACAGATGTCATTCATAGATGAAAATGTGATTAAAAGTATATTATTAAGATAGCTTTGCTTGGAAAAATAGAAGGAACATGTATCACAGGCGCAAAATCTGCCTAAAATAAGTTAGCTTTTGCTTATTCTCATAAGAAATAGAAACATTAGATACCACAATCCCATAATGGGCTAACATTCAAATCTGCAAAAGAAATAAACTATTAGAAAGAATATTTGAGCACTTGGGCAGGTTTTCTGGAGAGGGTAATATGCAACCTTCGCTTTAGTTTCTCATGCAATATGCATACAATCATGACGTTACGTAGTTGCCCAAATACTAAATCCATGCAGTATCTAGATCAAATCTTACTTTAATCTCAAAACAACAGTAATATCACTGTAAACAAGAGAAGTAATAATAATTAGCTTAGAAAAGCATTTGAACTGAAGTATCATCCATTCATCCTAAAGCAATATAGCATTTTGATACTAAAGGTAGAACAGTTTCTTGTACAATAGCAAATGGCACATGCTCAGATATCGCAATTGATGCCAATTAAATTCATATTTAAGCTTACAGATGTTGGCTACAATGCCAATCAAATTCATGTTAATGCAAAAATAGCCGTTACAAAAAAAATCCGCTATTAACTTCACCACTCAAGCAACAATAGGTAGTCAACTAATACCATGGCATCATAAATTTTTTCACCTGTGCAATATGGGGAAGACATCGAAGACTTGACAAAATCCGTTTAACTCTAGGTGTTGGGGTAACAATCTCTCCAGCATCATCTATATCTGAATGTGCAGATACCATACTGTGTAATATGGACAATGCTGCCTCGCCTACCTGCACAAAGAAATCAATATTTGATATGGAAAATAAGAAGTAATAGAAGATTGATTGTAGTACTGGATACCAAGAAGATCTTGTAAAGAGGGAAAAACAAAGAAAATATATTAGTACGAAGACAAGAAGGTTAAAACAAAACAGCTCAGACGGAGCTAGTGAAGCTAAAAGCTACAATCTATATGCAATAATAATTGCAGGTTAAAGAGGCAAGAATGCTAAGTTTTGATCATTCTATCAAGTTAAAATGCTCCCTCTAATTTCAAACTAAATCAACCTTTTCACGTTTAGTTTTGTACCAAAACATATGTGCCAGAAGGTTCTCCAATTTTTTCAACAATATCCACAACCTCTTTTTCGCAGATTTTTATTCAAACTCCCATGTTAGTTCATTCATAATCATCAAGTTTGCTGCAAATCATTGTCTTTCTAATCATATTTCACAATTCAATTAAGTATTGTGGTTATACAACTTGCACATGATAGCTCATTATTTTTACATAATCTACAGAATCACAATCTTTTGACACTAATGTGACGAGATTTTTATATCCATCTAAACAATATGTTAATTGTCTGATGGTGATTCACCCCTCAAATTGATAAGTAATTTCCTTACATTTTTATATCTTGAGAAAGAAGTTATTTATTCTTGGAACCGAGTATATATGTACGTAAATCTCAAAGGACATGATAACAAAAGATGGTTATTTGGCCAAAAACCTTTTAGTGACAGAAGCAATTTCCAAGAACAAGGAATGTTGACGGTGATCCGTTTTTCAAACTCAACAACAGAGCCATACAGAAATTTCCAACCAAACTACATCAATTTCATAATATTATAGTTATAACACATTTGACACACACTGAAAATTCAATGGTTGGAATCTCCCCATTCATCAATAATCATCAGGGGAAAAAAAGTTATCGATAACAGGCAGCAAGTTTGCATCAGACAAGTCACATCTTAATGTTCTAATTTTTATCGTTAATCATATTTACTCAACATATGCACACAAAGCATATAAATATACCTGGGGAGGTGTGAGAACAGGAACCCGGACAGCCAGTGCCCAACGAAGTTCACGAATATCACGCAACCTCTTCCAGTCTGGCATTCCAGAAGACCAACACTTTGTTGTCCAATCAATGGCTTTCTTTGACCAAAACCTTCTGATAGCATCTTTCTCCACTGGGCCAGCTTGTGCACCATCCTTGTCAATAAACAACCATTCCTTCAACGGTTCCATGAAAGCAGAAGCAGCTATCAGATTAGACTGCAAAGGAATAACGGTTCTTTCTGAAGCTTCATGAACCGTTGTCAGTAAATCAACCGCCAGAACACACCCCCCAACCAGGACACAAGCTTCCACATTTGAAAGAACCTTCATTAAAACCTGAAAAAGAAAACAACCTGTGCCTTAACAACAGCATTGAGTAAGGAAAGCAGATATAAAGCTGTATGCCAAATTGTAGCATAAAATTTTTCTTTTCTATAGTAATGAGCTACCATGGAAAAAACACAATTCTGTCTGCCAAGACAGTAGTGCTTGTCCTATCTGAAGTTACAATAGAACCTATATATGTTTCTCACTAACAAGCTATATTAGCATCAAGAAAATTCATGAGTGAATCTTAAGTAGGAGATGATACAAAAAGTAAGCTTTTCACTCAAGGAATGAAAATGGAAAAAGAAAAATCAACCAACTTTAAGCACTCACAAAGAATTCAGTCAATCAACGGGATATTGCCTTTGTATACAAGCATATCAACAGTGCTCATATGCAAGCAAGCTCGAGCTTTGGGTCAAACACTATAATATAGGATTAGTTAAGCACATTACGGTTTATCCAGTAGATTAAAATACTATTGTGGTGAAATTGAAGTGAACTATAATCATATCGATCTCCACAAGGATATACCATTTAGAAAATATAGAAAATACTCAATCAGGTTGAAGTATTCTCCTTAAATGGCCTCTCAGTAGACAGAAAGAAGAGTAGCTCGGCTTCACCAACACAAATTGCTCTAGTGGTCTATATGACTAGATATTTTTGTATTCAGTAATAGACATTAAAATCAGTTTACTGCAACAAGAGATAATCTAATATCAAGTCGACTCCAGCATTGAACTGATCCTTTTGTGCATATATTAGCGTTCTTTATTTTCGTTGGGGCGAGGGAGGGTATGACTGTAGTGGGTACTGGGTAAAGATTTTGATTTACCTTAAGAAGAAGCAGCAGACGGTGCCTTAATGCTCTATCGTCGGTCCTGTCCAAGAGAACTGTAATGTGTGCTGTACCTTCAAAAGGACCAATGGTATTATGATGTTGCTCATATACAATCGCCATCGCTCTAGCACAAAGCTCTCTGACGGAGAAGCCTCCACCACCACCGAAACCATCTAGTCTTCCCATGTCGCACCAATCATCAGAAGCTCCCAGTTCATCAGGAACAGCACCATCAACAGTAAGTCCCGTGTCTGCATCACACAAGAACCGATGGTACAATGCTCGAAAGAAAGCAACTGGATCACGCAGAGGAAATTTTTCTGCCCTCGCATTGCTCCCACTCTCAAGAAGCAACCGTAGATAATATTGGCCTACACAAACTTCTTTGGACAAGCTAGGATATCTGACACAGAACTCAGTGTAGTTCCAAGATATCTGAGGAAGGCTATCTTGCCCACTCGTCTCTGAGGATGCACTTCCAGGAACGATATCTTCAGTTCGCTCCTTCTCAACGTCAAGTTTATGAACCTCTGCCTGCAGAGCCCCTCGCAATTCCTGCCTGGTGCGCTCATTCCAAATCAAGTCAGCACGGTTATGATCAAGACTAAAAGCTCTCCAAAATTCTGGCCAGTTCAATAGCAATCTTCCAGATCCCACTGGTGTACTCTCTATAACAACCTGAGCTGGAGCAGTAAGATCTGAATTCTGAATCCCAATCGCATTGGCATCTGAATCAGCTGAGATAGAAACTACTGATTCAACTAACGGCTTATCAGCAGCAGATGGCACATCAGGAGAAGCAATCCCTATGGGCTGATCAGATGGTTGAACTCCTGTAAAGGGCAATTCACTTGACAAGTTTTCACCGGTGTAAACTGCGGAGGACTGAATGGCAGGCACCTGTTGAGTGCTGAACACACCTGCACCTATCGGCTTTGACGGATCACCAACATCATAGTTAGTAGCAGATGACAGAGTATTTCGAGGTGATGATACACCTTTTCCTGCATGATGCTTCCTTTGTTGAAGTAAGCGTCTCCTTCTACTACTCATAGATGATACTTCTTGATTAAAGTAATCTTCGGGTTCTCCTTCAGAACGAGTGTGTAAATAAGCAACCAGGCCTGGCGGCAAAACTCTAGATAGTAATTCAAGAGCAGGTTGATAAGAGTCTGCCCAGAGTGCTACAAGTTGTCGACTAACTTCTCGTCGTTCACCAGAAGGAAGGAAAAGAGCACTCACCAAATGTCTCAGCAAAGCACCATCACGCAAAGCAGCATCACGCATGGACTCTGCTGCAATTGCATCTTCCTCGGCAATTGTACGCATGATCACAGCCACTGTTTCCCGTACACTTTCTGCAGGGTGTCCAAATAATGCAAACAGCCGACGTTTCAAGCCTGCCACTTGGCGTAACAATTCAACAAAGACAGTATACTGTGTAGTTTCACCATGTGGGTCACATATCATGGCCTCCAAAACCTCCACAACAGACATTGATAATAATGGTGAAACAGACATCGACTTCAATCGGTTTACCAGAATAACAAGATTACCCTGATGAGCAAACAACACAGACTTTGTGTGCATGATTGTAGCATGCTGATCACCTTTTGAGTCCATCAATAAGTTGTTATCCCCAGGACCGCCGCCAATAAGTACTGCAATAAGTTCTGCAGCTTCAGCTGCTACTCCTTCGGAACCATTTCTTAGCAAACCCATAATTCTTCCAACAGCTGCAGGAAAAGACATCACATGTGAGGTAGCAGTTCTTGATGCCAGTAATCTTCGTAAACAGGCAATGAACCCTGTAACAGTTGCAGCTGCTTTAGGAGAAGGAGGTGGTAGAGGAGGAGATTCTGGAGGCAGATTTGGAGCAGCTGGGAGCATTGTAATCAGAGCCATCAAAGTTACTTCAGGGACTTCAATATTGGGAGGCACTCCAATATATGGAATACATGCATTAAACTCCCTTATTCTGCGCCAAAGTTTAGCTCTTGACCCAGGGATGGAACCTCCTTCAGCCACAGCATCTTTGGCAGATGCTGCCAAGTGTTTCAAATGCATGGTAGCAGTCTCCATATCAGCTCTAGAGCGTTGTGACATACCAGAGACTTGTTGAAGTTGCAAATGAGCTCTACCACAAGGCGGATCAATTGGATGACCAGGCATAGTGAGTCTAGGCAGCACAGGCACTGAACACTGACCCTGTACAGAGTATTCCACATAAAAGCATGTTTAGATGGAAGTACAGATAAATTCATTTTTGTGTTGATTACATTCACTGATACTCAACCCAACCCAACCCAACCCAACCCAACCTAAACAAGCATGTTTAGATGAAAGTACAGATAAATTCATTTCGTGTTGATTTCGTCCGTTGATACTCAACAACCTAAACAAGCTTATGTATTTATATAAAAAGGTTTAGTATAGAGTCAATGTTTATTCATAAATAGAAGCATACAGTGAGCACATATTAATACCTCCGTTTGTATCATATCCCGAACTGCTGCAAGTAAACCATCTCTAGATGTGCTAGAATATACCTGAAACAAGAAAACTTGCTCTTAGATGGTCAACTTGAATAATATAGCAAAATCCTTGAGTGATAATTCTCACATGGACAGGACATCCGTCATTGAATTCAATGGCAAACATCTGTGGCTCCTCAGCAAATCGGACAAGCGAACTCACTGCAGATAAAGGACGGACAATAACAGCCTGCAGCATTAAATATATAGAAATCAAAAGATTAATCTATGAAGAGAATATCAGCGGTAAGGATTACAAATTTAGATGAGTAATGAATTTTGTTCCTCCATTATTTGAAAGCAATGTCATGTTCATGTGGGAAATCATTGTAATGGCTTACTAGAGTCTTTTTCATCGATAAGTGGTGACTTAAGGTACTTGAGTGCTTTGACTTGTTTTCTTACATCAGGGATTCAGGCTCCTGTTAAATTTCTTGCTTAAATTGAACTAAGATATCTGTCCTCTAATGACTAGTATAGTGATATAAACTGTAAGGTCGTCTGTTAATTGTGTGAAGTCCATGACTATGGCAATCGATCAAATGCGATTACATCATTGATATTTATTTGAACTTTCAGATTACATTTGTAGAATCTCTTTAGTATTACAATGGATATCTCTTTCCATTTGGATTAGGAGTATAAATGATTCTTTTAACCTCCAATTTCCTTTTTTAGAGCCAATTCATATATCAATGCAATGTAACTTTATAAGCAGGTTTGAAAGAGATAATCAAGAAAAGTCAGCATTAATAGCCAATTAACTATAATTCACTTATTTAGACTTAGTATTTCAGCTCCAAACCTTACTCTAGAATCTCCTTGATAATTTCTTATTAACTAAACCTCTTTTTATATTTAGATTACAACTAAAACAAGTTTCCTTTTAGGATCAGAACTTATCTGATGAGATCTCTTTTAAGACTATTACAGGATCTATCACATGCATCATAAATGTTCTGTCCTGCCTAAAATGCAACTTTCTTCATAGCAGATTTCCAGGCAATTTCACACAAATAAACCTTTGCATTAGATACCTCCTATATATTCACATAAGCATCAATTCTACATAAATAAACATTTTGCACTCAATGTAATAATATTTATAAGGAACTGCAAGTAATAATGGAAGTGATTAACTACTTTGCATGGTAAGTGGAGATCTATAGATTTACCAGGGAAGTGTAACAAAATATGACACCAGCTTACCTCATAGTTCTCTGGGCGCCTCTCCACAAGTGAAACCTTTGTTAGGATAAGTTGACGAGGTACAGCATCACCTTGTTCCCCAAGTCCCCCTTTTGGTCCAACTATCAAACCCAGTCCAGGTGCACCAAGTGTCCCGTGTGCCGCAGTTCGCAATCTCATCACAGACCAACCCCCACAAGGAGTTTCTTCCGCCCCAACACCATCTTTAGCTGCATTTTACATGAACTCTTAGGATTCTAATATGTATCTAACACATGCATACATTAGATGTATATACACGCAAAACTATATACCAACTAGGTGAAGTTCATGACTTACCCCTTCGTTGTAAGTACTCACCAACAGTGAGTGATTGAGACTTTTCAATAGATAGTGTTACTCCAACTGTTGACTTTGCTGTTCTTGTCTAATCAGAACATTAGAAAAAAGGTCAACTAAATGCAAATTGTTAACCACTCAAAAGAAATAATTGAGAAAATGGATGTAATACAGTTTATGTGGCATGCATATTGTGGAGGTAGGAAGGGAGCAAAGGAAGTTAGAACTTAGAACCCATGTAAAGCAAAAGATAGTGCATAGAAGATAGACTAAATGTAGAAAAGAGCTCACCAAATTAGCTATGATGGATGAATTTGAGGTCCCTGAAGCAGCTTGAAAAGATTTAGATTTTCTTCCATATAGAGTACATAGAACAAAACCTCCAGGATCGGCATTTTTCCGCCCATATGCATCAGATAGAAGAATAATAGCAGGGGAATCCATGTCTCTAAAATCCAGACACCATCGTAAATCTCCAGATTTTGGATCAATAAGTTCAACTCCAACATATGTCACTTTCAGTTTCTGTTGACACATGTAATATACCAGTCACTATGTGGTACTATTTAGACAACAAAGCAAACAAGCATTTTCTACCAAATGATTAACGGACGCCAAATTACAACTCATTTAGAGCACATGCAATTGAATATAAACAGGCACATTCCTAAGCATATGAACACAATGCTGAATCATCAACCATGCAACCTTAATATTTTGAGCAATTTCTTACAAGTTCTAAGTGATACTTCCAGCCATAATCTTGTCATTGGCTTAATAGAATTTAAGCAATGTTCAATTATCTACTTGAATTTAGTAACATCTCAAGAGCATCCGTTATGTACATTCATCAGATAGTGCATCCATTTGCTTTGAACAAAAAAACATCAACAAGCACAAGGCTTTTTCCCTTTCTTAGTTGAGATGCCTTGAGGGCACATACACACCTACCCTGACTAATTTTATAACAATGTCTCTAACAGCAACTGGAGTTCAGAAGTGGTGGCTGGTGGTGTTATATTAATTATAATTTTGATCAAGTGAAATGCCAGGTATGTTCCAAATGTTTACCCTTTCATGGACTCCACAATCATACGAGCCTTGATGGACTCGAACTAACCTCTTAAACATAAATTTAGGAAGTATATGTGATTCTTGTTGGCATTGTCTCCTCCGGGAAGCATGTGTGTAAAATCTTCAGCCATGTTGTATTAAGAAGGACCAGCGCTTAACATCATGATTCATAAGAAGTTGAGTAACACAAAAAACTTGACAGCATATTGATCCTTTTTTCGTGATTCACTAAAGATTGACGGAGTTACTTGCTGGAGGATGGTGAAATCAATATGGGCATCCTTGGACATCCTTCAGCCGTGTATTATACTAACTGAACTTTCAGACAAGACGAGAAGGCCTTTTCGTGATTAAAATTGGGGGAAATGCATCAAAATGCAACAAAGTGTGGTTTAATTCCCATTTAGTCTAACGACTAACGAACTATTTCTGAATCGATGTAATACCCTTTAATCTTCCTAATTTGAAAAGAAGGTTACTAACATTCAATGGCGTGCATGTCAGGTTGTCAATTATATTGTGAAACTGATTACATAGATTACAAGTCAAATTATAGTTTTTGTACTTTTTCTTTTAAAAACTCAAGATTTTTATTTCACTTTTTACATTTACGTAGGTTGAGAACGGGTTAAATAGATAAAATGGGTACCAAATAAGAAAATTTGGAAGTTTGTTACAACGGTTGAGGAAAAGAAAATAGGAACTAAACCAAACTTTATTGCATTGTTGATGCATGTTGCCGTTAAAATCATTAAAATCTACCTAGTAGTATACATATTTCTCCTAAATGCACCTGAATTGCTCAAGATCTTCAAGTGATCAGCAACTTGCCTTGCATCAAGGAGAATAACTTATTTTTAGTAACAGACTAACAGTGTGGGCCAATCTTGAGGCTGAGTTTGGGCTTAAACAATTCCTCTTGCATGAGGCCACTGGATAATTAGAATTGAGCAGCCACATGACTAGCAAAGTAGTTAAAGGCTCAAGTCGCAGTTAGGCCCAAAAGGGTGACGGGGCCTAGGCGCAGGGTGAGGCACGGGCCTCAGGAATGTGAGGCGCATCTTATAAAAAAATGTATATATACACAGAGAGAGAGAGAGAGTTATACACAATTGAAACATGTAGCAAGTACTCCAGTGCAACAACCAGCAGTAATTCGATAGAGCAGAATGGAGAACAGTTTAAAGCGTGAGCCATGAGGGAGAAGTTTCAAAGTCTGGGTATTTATAGAGAAAGAGACTTGAAGTTATAAGAACTGGGTATTTAATATTAGGGTTTGACTTATGTCATCTATTTAGTAACTTTTTTTAAGAAGTCTAGGAGGTAAGAAGATGAGAGAACTTATTTAAAATTGGGGTTGACTTGGTATTTAATAACTCTTTATGTGGCGTGCCTAGGCCCACAAGGCGCCTCAGCCAAGGCGCAGAGCCTTAGTGAGCCTCGTGAATACACCTAGCCTCGACTTTAAAAAAGTCCAAAACCTTGAGCCTCAAAGCCTAGGCGCACCTGCGCTTGTAACAACTATGATGACTAGGTCAGATCTCATCCACAGTTAGCAATCCATGTAACAGGAAATAAACATTAACAGTTGGTTATCAGCCTGCAAGGGAACTTGGATGTTGGTAGTAGAACAACTGGTATGTCAGCTGGTTATCTGCCATGAAGGATCCTGAGGGGCCACGGATGAAGATGTCATATGGTACACGGGAAGTTTATGGCACATTTTTGGATTTTCCATATTGGACTTTTAAGTACTCACTCCATCCCAAAATAACGTTGTGTTATCGAATTTGGGGAAAAAAGAAAAGAAAAGAAATGGAAGGGAAAGAAAAGTAAAATATTATTTTTATTTGTGTTTTCGGAAGGGAAGGAAATGGAAGGAAAAGAAAAGAAATAAAATAATCTTTGGTGTTTTTGAACAGGAGAGAAAGTACAGAAAAGATGTAACCTTTACTAACATACCCTTTAAAAATATATTTATTAGAATGAACGCTTGGGTAATTTTGTAATTTTAATAATTTTTTAAAGGGTTTTAATTTCTTCCCTTACATTTCTGTCCCTTTCCTCCCATATTTGGATGGAAACTTTTGGGAGGAAACCTATCATTATTTTCCTTCCCTTTCCTTTCCTTTCCTTTCTCTTCTAAAAAAATTTCAAGAACACGAGTTTTTTTTTAATCTTTCCTCCCCTTTCCCTCCCTTTCCTTCGTAAAAAGGGTTTCGAGAACAGATGCGTAAGTGGCCACACTTATATTTTAGTTTGTCCCAAAATAGGTGCCCACTTATAAAAGTAAATGATTACTATCCCATTCTACCCTTAATATAAGATGGAGAAAGTCTCTCTCTATTATTAAGGGTACAATTGTCATTTAGTTAATTAAAAAGTGTAATAATTACACATTCCTAAAACTGTGTCTTTTTCATCACGGACACTTATTTAGGAACGGAGGGAGTGCATGCTATCCTGGCACTAATTGCAAAATTATATCACATAGCTTGTGAATTGTGATGAAGGTATCCTATTTTCAAAACAATATCAAGTATCACCGTCAAATGTCACTACATATCCGACGACCTGATGAGACTACTGACTATTGGGTTCAAAACTCAGTTGTTGAGGTTATAGATCCTACATGTAGTAAACATAGTCTTGCATCATAAAACCAAGACCAATAGTTATATCATTGCTTTCTTCGGCCAAATGATTATCAATTGGAACCCTACACCTTGACCTAGATTCTAAGCTGACCAATCTTATAACTCTAGTTTGCTATGTTTAGTCAGGGCATATGCACTCATTCCAAATTGTTTATCTAGCAGTAAGAAGAGGTTGCAAGTAAAGGTGGTATGAATCATAATGTACATTATCTAACCTTCTGTCTAGTACTTAAGCCTTAAGATGAGTTGGTTGAAGTAACAAGCAATTATCTACAAGTGGAGCGGCCTCAACATCCATTATATTTTAATGCAGGACTGAATACACCAAGATGCAAAAGATAATGAACATTGATCAGCAGCAGTAACCCCATGTTTAGTAGCTCATGCAAAGAGATCACAACAATTGGCTGCAAATGGAATCAGCTATTAATTATTTTAAGAAGAAAGATTATGTTATAATAAATATGGGAATTATAACTTATAACCTCATCATACCACTCCATCCTTATAGCTAGCTTACAGCTAACGCATACAAAGTTTGGATTAGCTGATGAGTGAACAAATGAACCAATGCACCAAGTGTAAGGCAACAAAGTGTGTTGTTATACCACATTAAATCACAAATCCTCACTGTCAAAGAAGCCCTAACAATAAAAGGTGCTTAACATCACCAATATGGTATAACCTTCAGTGTGCGCTATATTATTTCAGTATGCAGAAGGTTTACATGAAAACTACAGTCATATCACCAATATGCATCAGCTTTCAGCATTTGAGACAAGCTACTAGCAGGAACACTACTGCTATTAACACAAGCATCATATATCAACAGAGTATCATAAATCAATTCATAAATATGAGTGGAACTTACAAATGGGGCCCACTCGGAAGTCTTTCTTCGAAGATGAAGTACGGGATACTCGGCAACAGTGCCAATTTTACTCCACCTTATTCTGTGCAACTCAGTTAATATACTCGCTCTGTACCTAGATGAAAACTTTGTTCCTTTGAACTTCCCACGCCCATCAGTTCTTACATTTATAGTAAACTCCAGTGAATTCTCGTCCTTCCCTGGGATCGGAGATGACCCTTCATAATCATTGCTCACATCATAAGAATTGGTCACCGATAAGGTTGAAGGATCTAGAGTTGTTATAGTGTGATTTGATATACACAGTATCCTCTTGTATCGACCACGCCATGAATGTTTAACGACAAGGTACCGCGCCAAGTACTCGGGCTCTTCTAGGGAAGACGGTGGGTGTGATGGAGGCTGGGCGGCTGAGGATGATGATGAGCTTGTTGATGTTTCCGGAGGCGGATGGTGGGTGTGATCAGATGTGTGACGAAAAACGAAGTCCATTTGTGGGAGATATTGAAGGGAATACGGTTTAGGAGGGCTAGGTCTAAGAAATGACCATAGTCCCGTACCGGCCGCAGCCGGCCTGGCCGACGGTCTTTGGCGGGACTGTTTCGCACCCAGTTCTTCTGAAAGGTCCCCAGAAAGGATGGGGGAAACAGTAACTTTAACCCCTGCGGATCAAAACCTCAAACTCTCAAACAAATTAATTTCAAGATTCTCCATTGCAAAATTGATGGTAAACTGCTTTAACAGCTTTTCACGACAACCTCAACCCTAGAAATTCTACGATAACATATCAAAACCCTATATTTATCCCCAATTGCTCAACCGATCAATCACAATCCTGTTCAAGAAGTTGACAGTAACTCGATCAAAACAAAACCCCTCTGTTTTTCCAAGAATATTTCAACGCAGAAATCAAGGAAACAAAGATCAAAACTCTAGTAATGGCTGAATTGATTACAAGACGGAATTATAAGTAGGGTGTGGAGAAAACAGATGGAATTTTGACATACATTTGTGATCGATTGGAAATGGAATTGATGAAAGATTTAGTGGAAAGAACAGTACGATTAGGGTATGGATTAACCTGTAAATTTATTGATCGGAAAGATGAAGAGATATAAAGAGGGAGAGAGAAAGAAATTGGAGGTACAAACAACGATTTCCTGCTGCTGCGAGTATCCTTTTGCCCTGTGACAGCTACTTTCAGAGCACTCGGTTTCGTTAAAATAACAAAACGATGTGGGATTGCTTATAAAAATATGTTATTGAGGTAGGGTACCGGTAGTAAATATTTTTGAGTATTTAGATAAATAATTTATATTGGTGTCAAATTAGTAATAAAGATTTTTGAAAAAATTAAATCATTTTAATTTATAATAAGTTAATAAAGATTTTTATAAAAAAATATAAGTTATTTCAATTAAGCAATCTTATACGTCCTTAAAATAGGAATTATTATTTCACGTTTAAAATGATTTTTATATAAACAAAATGTAATGAAGTGACTTAATGGAATAAGATGGAATAAATTTATTTTTTTTTATTGAAATATTTTTAAAATAAAATTTAATTCTTTTTTAAAACATGGAATATGTCTCTTTTTACGTTGTATTTTATTCTTTTTAACTTTCATTTTATTGTCATAAAATATTATTGTTTTCTATAATTTGGTTAATATATTTAATTTATTAAATATTAATAATGACAAAAATAATATAGAAAAAGATATAAAATAAAAACTGTAAATTAATAAACTTCATATGTTTCATAAAAGAAAAGATTAATAATATATTTTTTGTTGTGAGATATATTTATTTTATTATAATTAAATAAATTAATTAAAATATAGAAAATATATAAACAATCGATTAGAGATAAGTGGTCAATTTAACAGTCTTGTTTTACCAAACGGTTGAACAATTATTATGTCATGTCATGTTATGTCTTGTGTTGTCTGGTATGGATGTTCATGGATTGAGTTGATCAATTTGAAAGCATTTGAACAACCCAACTTAATTTGAAAAATCTCAACCCAGTTCAAGGTGCAACCCAACCCAAACCGTACAGGTTGGTCGAGTTGATACTTTGATACATCAAAATATTCTCCTAATAACATTGAATATGTTGTTTTCTCTATTCTATTCATAATTTTTTTCATTATTAATCATTTGGTACAAATTATTCATATTTTTTAAGTTTTAAGTATATCGCACTCAATCAATTTTCTTAATTTGCATTTATGTATGTTCATAGTTACTGAACATATATACAAATGAGTCATATACACATGGAGAATAAATTGAAAATATATGTATATGAAGAGGGTATGCAATAGCATAATTGTTTAATGTACATATTAATAGAGACTCAACAATCATATTAAATACAATAATATAAAAGGATATCGGGTTTATTGGGTTGGGTTGGGTTCAAATAAAAGCAACCTAGTATCAACCTAATACCGATGGTTTGAAGATTTTACAACTTGATTAGACATTGTATTACTTCAGATTGAGTTATTTTGCGATTGGGTTGGGTTGGGTTGGGTTGATCGGTTGATGATGGGAAGGAGCAAGAGCCTGAAGGTATAAGCGAACGCATATAGGGTCTGTTTACCAAATTTTCCATTAAGTTTTTATACGGATAAATTTGTCTGTTTAGATAAATTTTACTGTCTAGATAAAAATTTGTTGTTGTTTACTTTTTTACCTAAATCAATCGTTTAAATGACAATAATGACCGATCTACCCCTCAAACATGTTTGAACTTTACAGCACTCAATCAAACTCAAACCAAAAATCTATTGTTCATCAAACCAAAAAGCTAACAATCTATCAAACTATTTGAACATTAAAACATACTAATCAAACATTTGAACATCAAATTATCAAAACATAATAATCAAACCATTTAAACTTAAAAAAAGCTACTGCTACAAGAAACCTAACATTTTGTCATCAATGATGCAATGGGGGAGGGACAGAGCAAAGTCGACGTTTTGTAGGGCAGCAGCGACGAAGGAGGAGTCGAGCTGCAACGACGAAGGAGGAGCAACAACAGAGGAGGTGCAGTAACGAAGGAGTTGGAAGGATGAAGGAGTTGCAACGACGAAGGAGGTGCAACAACGGGGTCACTGGTCGTCGGAGATGAGCAACAATGATGGAAGGAGAACTTTTTCTCTATGGCTAGGGAACTTTGAAGGGAAGCACTGGAAGGAGGAATCAACGGGGAAAATTGGTATTGTGTTGATGAAAACCGAAAGAAGAAGGTCGTCGGCGGAGAAAAGTTGTCGGAGAAGAGGCGTAGCGATGGGGAGAAGTTGACGGAGAAGAGGTGTAGCGTCGGCAGGCTAAGGTTTGAAGTGAAATGAAAGGGGGAGTGGGATTGAAGGGGGAGGTATGGGATTGAGGGGATACAATTGTCAATATTTTGGCTTAATGGGGACAACACACCCCTTCCATATGTGCGAATAAGCCCATATATTTATCATTAAGCCACAAGTAGACATCTATATATGCCAGTGTCTCCTCTAACATAACTTTGTACTTATTATATGATAAACGAGTCTATAACACATAATTAAAAAACATTGGACGAGATTAACCAACCCAACTGTCAGTCAGCCTGTATGATCCATCCATTTTACAGTATTTCCAAAAGATATGCTATATTTTTTCTTTATTTTTCTAAATTTAGAGATTTATTCATTTTCTTTCACTTTTCTCTATTTTAGAGAATAATTTAGCATAGTTGTTGAAGCAAACTTTTTCCAAATCCTCAAATTTTATAAAATAGCATAGTTGTTCGAGATGCTCTTATTACCAACACCAATAATTATGAACGGCGTTTAAAATATTTTTTTTATTAAATTAAGAATTTTTTTTATATAATTTGCAGTTTTTACATAAAGGGAGGTTATAATATTTAAAATATATTGGTAATATTTTTGATGAACAAGAGTCGTTTTAGATATCCAAGCCGTACTTGAAATGTGTTATCTTTCGTTATCAGTAACGATAAAAAAATATAAAAATCTTGCAAATAGTATCACCGTCATTTTTATCATTTCGTATGGGTCCTATACTTTTAAGCCACTAGGTTCGTTACTTTTCGTAGTCGATTCAGCCCATGCCCTATATTGACTTATAATAATTATTATTTTTATTAATCTGGATATCCAACTCGTTATGCGAGCCGAATAATCTCTGGGCGACTACCTTCTTTGCGGGTAGCCTGGAGTCACCGCATTTGAACCTCTGTGACCACAAGGGGATTTTTATTCCTTCTTGGATTTGAACTTGGGACCTCCATACACCCTTTAAAACTCAAGCTCAAACCAATCAGACACCACCCTTGTGATTAACTTATAATTAGTTTTAGAGTATTTGGATAACTGGATATGTGATTTAAAAGCAATTATGTGATACTGAATAATGAAAACAGATAATCGATTCAAATGAATTTGGGCCCTAAATGATCAAAAACAAAAACGAATCACTTAATACTAAAATATGATATTGATAATCGTATAATCGCATTCAAAACACTCCAAACTGTAAGAGTCAGCAGTAGATCCCAGGCTTTTGGAGATCAAACGTTCAAACTCCATCAAATGTGAAGAGAGTGTGTAAGTTTTCGTAAATAAATATTATATTTAGAAAAATACAGAAACAACCCTCTATTTTGCTAGTGTAAATGGTCTAAGTGGATATTTGAAAGCGTCTTAATAAGCATTTTCATTGAAATAGTATGATCGAATCAGAAGTATATGGTGGCGTTTGCTTTTAAATAGGTATTGAAGTCTGAAGTCTTATTTGATAAATAAGAGGTGGTACTGAAGTCTGAAACCTAAATCAATAAGACTGTTTCTTTTTGTAAACTGACAAACGTCTGAAGTCTGTAGTCTTAATCAGTAGGTTGTTTTTGTAAAACCAAGTGCAAACATTTTGCAAAATTCTCTTGATTTTTATAAAATTTCCATTGCCGAAATCCATCTAAACAATTGTTTAACAGATGGAACACAGTAAGAACTTTTTGGATACCTTTCAGACTTCTTATGCTATCGGGAATGTCGTCGGTTTGTTTGTGGAAAGTTCGATACTTATGATAGGGGATAGATCGCCGATAGAAGTTCTTGTTTCACATTAATATTTTAAGTTAACCTGTATGTACAGAAATTATATATATATATATATATAAATATATATATATATAGAGAGAGAGAGAGAGAGAGAGAGAGAGCGCTTGGTTCAAATACTAACCAATCATATTCCATCTTTACTTTATGTTCAAATGTAACTCATATATTAAATACAAGGGTAATTAGGTAATTTGACCTTTATGTAACCACTAATAATTAATTGGGAGTTACAAATCTTTAACCACTGATAATTAATTGGGAGTTACAAATCTTGAAGATCTCACTAATTGATCATGATGTAATTCTGAATTTTATCTTCATACGTGTTCATGATCGTAATTTTCAAGTGATGTTCTACATATAATGATACTATTTTTGTAAGTGTAAAATATTTCCGTATCGTCTGAGTAATATGGATAATCTTATTGTAAAACATATTGACAACAATAGAAATGACAAAGTTAAAATCGTCTATGACTACGGTCGGAATTCGAATTCCGATAATGAAGAAGATGATCAAAGCGTTCCTATTGGTAAGTGATTAGTATGACATTTGAATTCGTTTAAATGAACACATATCAAAGGCAATAGATGTTCATATCGATACATATGYACAATCACATCACATGAATATGAACAGTATCTGTGATTCATGTGAACACAAGGTTCGTAGGTGTTCATGTATATACAACAGAGTTGGTTCCTGAATATACAGAAGATGTTCATATGGTTCACATGTTTTTCATATGTCTAATCTTTTTTGTTTGATGTGTTTTGAGGATATACATAAGTTGTTCATATGTCTGACAACTCGTGTATCAAAGATAGATTACTTTTTACCTGAATACTCTTTGATATTTTGTTCATATATGTTAATTGAAAATATTAATTTAATAATCAATTTTTAAATATCATTAAATCACAACCGTTTATTATTCAAATTATACATATATATACACACACACTCACTCACTCACTGGGGTTTAACTTACCAATGATTGATCATCAAACAATTGATAACCATCAACAACCAGAGCTTTCATTATCAGCCAGTTGTGTGAAATTGAGTTCAACAAAGTGGTATCGGAGCCATTCGAAGGGGCTGATCAAGTAAGCAGAGGATTAAGAAAGAAACACCAAGTGAGGAAATAAGTGAGATGGCAAAATCAAGCAACTCTATGTAGCCATGTCTTCCTAAATTTGATGGTGATTACAACCTTTGGAGTCTTCCTATGGAGAATCTACCACTCCATTCTGTTGTGGTGTGAACGCTGTTGTGAGTTGTCTTCCGATGCCAACTTCCTTACAGAGTGATTCAAACTCATTTGAGTGGAAGAACGCAAGACTCATACCATTATGAATATGGTTTGCAGTGTTCTTGACGACAAAAAGGACCCCAAAAGTTACTGGTTACACATGTGTTGAACAGAAGTCCTACAACGTATTTGCAGGGAAGGACACCCGAAGAGATGTGGATTGGAGTAAAGACAAATGTATACTAGTTTCGAGTATTTGACTATTTAGCACATGTTCATGTACCTAATCAAAAAAGGCAGAATCTGGAAGATAAAGAGTATCCCTTGTGTGTTACTCGGAGTCGGCAGCGAATCCAAAGCCTATCGTCTGTACAACCCAACAACAGGTAAAGTGATGATAAGCCGAGATGTCATCTTTAGTTGGTATTCAACACCAAAGTCAATGAGAAAGGGGAAGTAGAAAAGTATAAAGCCCGACTTGTGGCCAAGGGCTATGCAGAGCAACATGGAATAGAATACTACAAGGTATTTGCACCTATGGCTAGATGGGATACCATTCGACTTAATGTATGTGGTATGTTTGCTAAGCAGGTATATCACAGATCCATCTCAACAGCACATGCGAGCAGCAAAAAGAGTCTTATGTTACTTGAAGGGTTCTATGTCATTCGGGTTGTTCTACTAGAGAGGAGAAGGGAAGAACTAACTACATATACGGATAGGAATTATGCAGGTGACTTGGATGATAGAAAAAGCACAAGTCGCTATGTTTTCTTATTAAGTGGGACAATAATATCTCGGGCATCCAAGAAGCAGTCTGTCGTGAGTCTATCCACAACTGAGTGCATGTCAGTGTGTTTGGATGATAAGAATCCTTGAACGGTTTAGGCTGGTGCAATCTCAAAGTACAACAAATTTATGCGATAAAGTTCTGCTATGAAGTTGTCAAAGAATCCCGTGATGCATGGTTGTAGCAAGCACATCGATGTGCGGTTTCATTTTCTAAGATATCTTACAAAAGGAGTAGTCGAGCTTAATCACTGTGGCACTGAACATCAGCTGGCAGACATCATGACTCGTTAATACTGAAGGTGATCACATAAATTGTAGGCAACTGGAGTCGTAATTTGTTCCAAGCCTCAAAGCTTATTGAATAAAATCATCCGGTACTCTCCAGTCAAGTTACTGTGTATGTGTGTGAAATCTCTAAATTGAGTTCAACACCAGGATTAACAATCTCACCACCATTAAACCACCACAAGCCTCCACCATCAACAATTAACAGCCACCAACAACCATCATTAACAAGCACACTTCACCATCAGCCAGTATTTACAATCCCACCACCATTAAGCCACCACTTTCCACCACCTGTTTTAACTTCCTCCAAGATTCTCAAATAAAAAAACATAATGATAAAAAACACACCAAAAGAACCATCCATCAACCAAAATTCATGATTTAGTAACACATTCAAAGATGTCTCTACTCTCTACACAAGAAATCTTAGAACTACCAATAAAAGTACCGTAAAAATCCTAGATTTCTACTAATCTTTCAAGTAAAATTCAAAATATCGCGCTATGTAAAAAAGGAATCATCTTAAATTTGAAACCAAGATTATTCGATCCATGCTCACTTGCACCAGCACCAGCACCAGCACCAGCAGCATATCATATCATAATATCAGCAAGAAAGAAGCTAATTTACCGCACAGGCTGCTGGTTGTAGTGGTTCTTCTCCTTCTTCTTAGCGGCTGCAAGCCTTGCACTCCTTGCTGCCGCTTCACTAGCGGCAGCTCTGGCGGCAACATCCATCTCCTTGTTAGATTTCTTCTTTTTTGCAGCCACCACCTTTTTTATCTTCTCTTTCACATCGATCCCAGATAAACCTTCAACCTTCTGTGATCCAGTCGCAGCTTCTGATGTTGAATTTTCAGTATCGGGCCCATTGGAGACTACTTGTTCTTTGGCAGCATCCTTAAAAGACTTCTCTTTCTTCTTCTTCTTTTTAGCGTTTTTACTCTCGCCACCAGGGGGATTTTTGTCTTTCTTCTCTTGCTCTCCGTTCCGATTCTCCACCTTCTCTCGGGTGCCACCTGGAAAATGGATGCATGAAAGTAAAATAATCGATTGTCTACTATAAAAAGTAAAAGATGGGCAAGTCAAGAAGCTACCACAGTAAACGAAAAGATTGAAACTTGAAAGCTAGGCCAACTTTCCGGCCCAACTCATAAGCGAACACCCCAAGTCACCAATAGAGATGATGATGATGGTAACAGCTAAAGAAACATAAAGAAGCCCATCAACAGAGTTCTTGATCATCAACACAAAATCTTATAAATGAACTGGAAGTCAAAGTATTTATTCAAGGATAAAATGCATCAAAATACAACAAACTTCGATTTAGTTCCTATTTTGTATTTATTTTGACCGGTAACCTGATGATCATGTAATATTTACAAAAGCGTCACAGAGGACTGGACGATAAACTTCACATTCATATCATCAAAAATTATAAGATCAATGTTACTCAGGTAAAAAATGTTGAAACTTTATTACATTACATGGGAAATCTTGAAACATCGTTACATTGATTGGGAAAAAATATATTTGTTACACTAAGTAGGAACTAAGGCAAAGTTCGTTGCATTTTGATGCATCCTGCCAATTATTGGTAAAATGACATATACCAACAACTCGAGGTTATGAAGATGTAAATAGATGATTTTTGTTTAAACGGTGTATGTATAAAGAACATATGAGTTCTTACCACGGGAATCTTCTTGGCCGCTGCTTTCAGCCAATCCAAACTCAGCAAGCACTGCTTCAAGTTCTGCAAGTTCTTTCTTCTTCAGTTCCTTCTTCGAGAGTTGTCTGTCATCCTTGGGAACAACCGGTTCTTTTTCAGCAGGCTTCTGAACAACCGGCTCTTTTTCTGCTGCCACTTCTGCTTCATGATCATTTTCTTCATCATTCTCATCATCAATTTCATCAAGACCTTCATCTTCACTTTCACTTTCCTGCATTAAAAAAATTAGCAAATTATCGAAAATTTCTTTGAACCATAATTGTGGTGATATAGGATATTGTACATCAGAGTAAACCAGAAATTACCCACTTTGAAAATATAAACGCAATGATCATGCTTTTATACCTCAAAAAATAAGTAAAAACTCATGAATTAGAAAACAAGTAAAAACTCATGAATTGAAAGATATAAACTAATAAAGAATATGGTAAAGCCACACATACAAACTAATCAGGATCACAAAGTATCAAGGCATTATAGTATGTACATGCATTTATGCAGCCCAGGGTACGTGGAACTTTAAATATTTGAGCGTAAATATATGCATGTAATTTTATTTGTATTATAAAAAGCAAGTCTTGGATAGAAGACAAGATAAATACACTAAGCCACTAAGGAGCCCTTTACCAAATGCTTACCGGGTAAGGGCTTACCAGCTGTTACTTATATTACCGATGAGCATGACAATAATTAAGAATCTTACTCGGTAAGAGACATAGAAAGGACTGAGAATCTTATCCGGTAAGTGCGGTTGAAGACTCTTACCTGGTAAGGCACTTACAGAGTAAGAAAGCCTTCCAACAATCCATTTTAACAGCCAAGAATGGTAACCGATAAGTAGGTAAATGTGGTAACTCTTGTCAATACATGGTAAGAAACTTGCTGCATTTGGTACATGGCACAGGACAAGGCTCACTGTCCCACGTTTGGCGCAACATGGGACATGACAAGAACTCATCGTCCCACGTTTGGCATGACATGAGACACGGACAAGGACAAGAACTGGAACAAGGTGGATAATATAGGTCAAAAAAGGTTTCTTTTTGTTCCATCAAAATAGGTGGAACAAAATGGGACAAAAAATGAGACAATTAACTAAAATATTACTAATCTACCCTTGTTTAATGTATAAACTTAATATGGTATTTGTTTTAGTGGTCACCACCGCTACTCGCGGCCGCCGCTACCACCAACGGCCACCTCCACCTCTTCCACTACAACAACCTCCCCCACCACCGACCACCACCATCCGTCGCCATCTCCACAACCGCCATCAACCACCGACCACCACTACCATCGTTGGTCACCTTTACCCCATCCGCTATTATAACAACCTCCTTCACCACCTCCACAACCACCTCGGTCACTAACTACCACCGTTCATCGCTACCACTACCTACCACCATTGCTACCTCCACCTCCTCCGCCACTGTCAACCACCACCACCACTATTATCTACCATCTTCACATCCACCAACCACCATCGCCAATCTCCACCACCACTAGTACCGTCAGCCACCATCATCACCACCACAACCACTACCACCACCACTACTACTATCCACCATTTTCACGTCCTCTACACCCAGTATCGTCCACCGATCACCAATGCCCTTCCCTCTACAACCATTGTTGTTGAAACAATGTTCATTGTGCCTTCACCAATTGATAAGGATCTTTCAAAACAAAACGTAGTTTCTCCTTCGTACGAATGAGGTTTTTTTCGATCTACCATCAATTATATCAAATTTTTCATTCAAATTCGGTACTATTATACATGTATGTATTTATGTATATAAAAAATGTGTAAAAATATTTATAAATTAAATTATTTAATCATTTACTTATTTGTGTTAATTATAACTATTATATGTTAAAAGAAAAAATCATCAAATTACTTTTGGGGACAACTTGTCTAGTTTTGTTCTGTATAGTCGTAGTCTACCAAATACCAGACACACACTTGTTGTGTCTAGTTTCATCCCGTCCATCCTGTCAAGTCCTATCCTCTTGTCCAGTCATGTCTGCGTAGCAAGCGCTACCTTACCAACAATCTATTTTGATGGCTGAGAATGTTAACAAATAAGATAAGCATTTACCAAATGCTTACATGTGGTAACTCTTGCTGATAAGCATTTAGTAAATGACCCCTAAATTAAGGAAGCCTATTGATTGTATTTCCACAAAAGGAGTAGCGATTGCTAGAATTACATCACAAATATAGAATTATATATATTTTGAAGAAGATGATTGAGAGGAGCAAATCATGACCATCAAGAGCCGTGTCCTTGTCATTCATTTCTTCATTTCTTTTTCAATCTTATGATTTCTCTCCATCTATGTGCATTTTCAAAAGCTAAATATAATGTTCAAAGGGTACTTCAAGTAAGTATTTATTTTAATCATAGGACCATAATAAAAAAACAATTACGGGTAACATTATAGGCCTACAAACCACTTCAACTTCTGAAAGCTAACCCCTGCTAATTGATTTAGCCCTACACTAGCGTTTGGTAGACAACAAGATTGGACCGGTTAGAACTGGACAACACAAAAGGGCAGGACATGACATGGCAAGTTAGTTGTCTGCTGTTTGGTACGATTAAAACAGATCAGGATAAGTTACCCCTAAAAAGTTGTTTGATGATTTTATATATCATATAATAGTTATACATGACACAAATCAAGCACATACTGAAAACAATTTAATGTATAAATATTTTTGTACAATTTTCATATGCATAAATACATACATATAAAAATATAATAGTACCAAATGATGAATATGGAGGTAGAGGTGGTAGTTGTGAAGGCGGTGGTGGGCGTGGTGATTATGGATTATGGAAGTGGTTGGCAATGGTCGTTGGTGGCAGCCACCCTGGGTGGCAATGCCAGCAATGGGCGATGGTGACCATTAAACCAAATGTCATATTAGGGTTATATCAAATAAGGGTAGATTGGTAACCTTTTTAGTTCCGCCTCATTCTTGTCTCGTCTTATTCAACCTATTTTGGTGAAAGAAAAAAAGCTTTTTTTTGTCCCATCCAGTCACACCCGTCATTGTCCCATGTCGCACCATACGTGGAACAATGAGTTTTGTCATGTCCTATTATATCCAGTCCCATGTACCAAAGGCAACTTACAAGATTTAAATTATAATGAGTATAGAAGTATATATTAAATAGCTCTCTATCCATCCACTTAGCTTCATTTGAATAACACAGGACCCACAAAAACAGCACAAATATATGTTAAAATTTGTATTATATAAATTGAATGAATAACAGGATCGATGCATCAACATACATACATAATTGCATATACATGGATAGGAAATAAGAAACAGCTCACCAAAATGAAACTGAAATCCAGTGCAAAAATTCCCTTAAGATGCTCCCAAAAGGTCACAATATGATGCATGTTTTTTGACAGAAACCTCCAAACTAACAGAATCAAATTCAAACTGAACGACAGAATCATAAATCCAGACATCAAGTACTGATCCCATAATGATGATACCACAGTAACACAAACAACCTAAGATTATTCATGTAACTTACAAAAGGCAGGAAATGAGAACCAGCACCATTGAAAACCTCTTAACTTGGAAATAATCAATAATTAAACTACAAAACCATGCAAATATCCGGTAATAAAGATGATTTACTCTAGAAACTAGAGATAATCCACACAAATACTAGAAAAAGATAGTGTTTAACGTAGAAACAAAGTCAGGTACCCTGCCCTGCAATTAACAAAGCCCGTAACTATGAATTTAAAGTATCATCTATTCATCTTAGACATATA
This sequence comes from Cynara cardunculus var. scolymus, assembly GCF_001531365.2. Classification (NCBI taxonomy): domain Eukaryota; kingdom Viridiplantae; phylum Streptophyta; class Magnoliopsida; order Asterales; family Asteraceae; genus Cynara; species Cynara cardunculus. The sequence continues at coordinate 256,624 of NW_020200571.1, read as the reverse complement.
AGAATAAAAAAACCGATTAGTCGGCCCGCATAGCGGGTTGGATATTCAGGTTACTCAAAAAAAATGACCCTTACATCTTTCTACTTAATTTTTTCCTAACATGATTAGTTTATAGCTTAATATGCAAAAACCAACTGGATTATATTCAACCTCTCTATCATGAATTAAATCAAGATTTTTCAAAAAAATCGATCAATCATAAAGAATTTGTATTAGCATCTAATACCATCCCACATTCTCTAAGAATGATCAAAGCAATGGCACAACACACGTAACATTATGATACCAATTTAAAGCACCTTACAGCAATTAGATGCAAATGCAGTATAAAACTAGCAAAAATACTTAATTCCATGATCTTTCACCTCAACTGGAGTCTCGTTTCCTTTGACCTTATCTTGCTGCATCCCGGCAGAGGCACCCCAAACAGGAGGTGGAGCTGTTGTTGCATAATAATCATCATCATCTTCATCGTCCACATCCGCCCACGACTTCACCATTAACGGTGCCGGAGCCCAGAAAACCTGCTCCTTCTCCGCCTTGCTCTCCTTATCCTGCTTCTTCTTCGAACTACTACCCTTCTTCGAAGAACCCTGCTCTTTATCAGACTTTTTCTTCTTCTTTAAGCTTCCAAGAGCAGCAAAAACGTTGGTGCTGTTAATTGCAATTGGATCATCCTTTCTATTTCCACCACCAACCATTTTTCTCAGTATCAAATGCACTTGCAAACTTGGACCAGATCGAAATTCAAATTTTCAAAAAAAAAAACCAGGGTTTTGTTCTTTTCTTTTTCTTTCGGAAACGAACTTATATATATATGCAATATACACCTATGCACACAACTAAAAATTCCCGATGATTATTTGATCTTATGTAAAATTGATTTGAAATGGGGATCGCTAAGATCGAAACGTAATACACCAACAAAATTTATGGTACCAATTTGATCAAACTAAAACGTTAAACTGAGGTCAGGATAAGATTTCGACGGAACGATTTAAGTTTTCGTTTGGGGAAATGAGGAAAAACAAGATTTTCACGACAACACGAACAACAAAATTCCGACACGATAAAATTTGGATCGGAAACCCAGAATTAGAAATTGATTAAAACTAAGGATAATCTGGAATAATGAAGATTGATAATCTCTTCTCCTCCTCTCCCCAATCGATGAGGATTGAGCTTAAAGATGAACGAAATTTATTAGGGTTTTCAAGAATTTGATAATGGCAACGGATCTAGAGGTAACACAAAATTGAGATAAGAGAAGTGGTATCGTCTGTTTCCTGAATTAGGGTTCGGAAGACGAACAACTGCATCTATGAAAAAATTGAAGATTTTTGTGTTTGGGAGTTTTTAGGTGAGAGAGAGAGAGAGAGAGAAAGAGAGGGCGTTTCTTGGTCTGTGATCTTATGTGTTTCAAGATCTTCCAGTTAATCCTAGCCGTCCATTTTAATCTACGATCATGATACATTCTATCATCATATTTTGCACCAAAATACAAAATACAAAATACAAAAAAAAAAACAATCGTCCTTGATGTTTGTTGGTTTTAACAAAATTGGTCCTTTATAATTTTTTTACTACAGATTTGTCCCTCATGTTTGCGAAATATCTTCGGATTTTGTCCCTCTCAACATACACGAAGCCACCAACGTTCCTCTTTTTCTCCTTGTACCGTCGGGTCTTCTCTTGCCTTTGTCTACAATGCTGTCGCGGACCTTTTCCCCTACTCTCCTTCATGACAGAACCATGACTTCCAACATTGCTCAGCTTGTTCCTTCATCTGTATTGATCGACATGGTATGTGTTGGTTGACTTGTTTTCTTGATTGGGTGAACATGGTATCTTGGTTTTCTCCTTTCACCGTAGTCAAACGGTTGGTTATACCCGAAACAAAAATCGACAAACATGGTATCTTGATTGGGCCGAGACCCTCCTCGATAAATCCCCTATAAGAAGTTCCCGAATTGGTTAAAAGTTTTCAATTTTCACCATCGGTTTCAATTTCTTTTTGGCCATCCCTAGGAGGGAAGGGGGTCATGGTTGGGGGAAGTAGAAAGAGAGATAAATGGATTTCATATTATATTATATTTTTACAAAACGAAAAACGAGAGAAAACGATAAATTGATCAAGGTGTCCCTTATTAAAACGAGTTTACTGGAAAATACTAACGACCATTAGTGGGGAGGACGAAATCCAGCTTTTACAAACTTGAAGGACAAATCTGTAATAAAAGATTGTAAAAAACAAGTTCGTCGGAACCAACAAACGACGGGGACGAAAATGTAATTCCCTCTAAATAAAATGATTTATTTGCATTACGTAACAAAGCAAGTATTCATGGTTTCTTTGTATGTTAACTACGTTCTTCCATCTTTTATATTAATCTCTTAAAAACCATTCTTTTCAAATTCCGACATCGTAGTTGTGAATTCTATTTGTTTTACATACAATTTTTTTTTAAAATCAGGGTATTTCTAAAAACGTAATTCTGTATTTTAAAAAATACGTATAATCTGTATACATCTTGTTTTCAGATGTTGGATTTATTTGGTTTGCATTATAAATTATTTGGTTTGTAATAATCATCTTGTGAACACATATCCAACCACATCAATAACTATTAGATTTTTTTAATTAATTATTATTTAATATAATTTTCAGTTGCAATATTCTTTGGATTTCTATATGATGATTCAAAACCTGAAAAATAAAATAAAATTTTCGTTTTTTACTTGATTTTACGATTTCATTAAGATTTTCTTTTATCCATTCCACGTGTTTAACCGGTAAAAAATAAAAGGGGCAGGTCTGAGGATCAACTGATAGTTGGACGAGAGAATTGCTTTTTCCTTAAACTGTTTTTCTTAAAAAAAACAAATCGATCTGATTGATGAATCATACGAACACAATTCATGATTCAAGTACTTAACAATTAGAAGAAATTATTAAAAGAGGAGTAATTATTAGACATTTATGTTATACTGTCAATTTTAATTATACCGTCATAAAACGTATTAGCATATAATCTGATATGATTATGTAAATCATTTGAACGTTTATTAAACATCTTAAGGGTAAATAATTAAGGTTGGATAGATGTACAAATAAAACTTACATGATAAAGTAATGAATTAGTCAAATAAGACAAGACAACATAGGGTTGAGTTTACGTGAGACCACATTTTTACACTTGAAACTTCACTGCAAAACGCTGTAAAGGTAAAAAAAAAAAAAGTCAGACATTCACAGCAAAAACACTGTGAAGGTTACCTTCACAACGTTTTGCTGTGAACTTTCAGCTGTAAAAAAGTGGTCTCACGTGATTCCAAGACCCTCTATGTATGTCATTAAATAACAAATTTATTATTATATTATTTGAATGACACAACAAATCTTAACAATATGCACTAAAGATGGCTTACAAATGAAATCAACCTGTAAATAAAATCAATGAGTTAACTCAGAATGTTTAAACATATGACTTCTCTTGAGATACATGCACTTAGTCACTTTAACAAGTTCACTAAGCTCATGACTTTTGTGCTAAAATACTTCAAACATTTCTGCTCAATGACATGAGATTATACTGAAACCGTGACGTAAAACGTACGTCATACCGTTCAACAAACTTTCATGAAACATGTTATGCGGATATTATAACACTACTGAAACACATTACGTGCGTATTCTAAGCTATGGTTGGTAACACCTGATACGTTGGTACTTGACTGTACAGATTCCCTTGCAACATATACCGATCCTCACTTAGACTAGGGCTTTCATACATTCTGAAACTAAGGGGCCGTTTACCAAACACTTACCCAATAAGTATTTATCGGTAAAATTCAACACTATTATTTACTTACCGGGTAAGATTTAGTCTACAAAAACGGCATCATGTGCAACAATTTACCCGGTAAGTGCTAATCGTGGTAAGAGCCATTACCCTCACTTACCGGGTAAGACTCTCAGTCCTTGCCTCACTCTTACCGAGTAAGATTCTTGGTCTTTGTCATATTCATCCGGTAAGGTAATTTAATTTAGTTTGGTAAGCGCTTACCCAGATAAGAATTTGGTAAACGACCCCTAAATCGACGCCATGGCCTATGTTCCTACACATACTAAAAATATTGGTTTCATCCATAACATAGTTAGATACATTAAAATACTTTCACATGCCGGAGGTGGGGTTTGAGAAGGATAAGATGCACATAGACCTAAACTCATCTTTGACGACAATATAAACCAAAACAAAATGAGCCCAATAAATCCCATTCGGAAGTGGGATATAGCGAGAGTAAGATGTAGGCAGACCAAACCAAACGGGCAAGTATATTATCCCACCTGAAGGAGGGATCTGGGCCTGGGGAGCGTAAGATTGTATGCAGGCCTGGCCTCAGCTTCGACAACCGAATGACAATGCGACTAAAGTTTCTTGAAATGAGGATAACTATGTACTCCAAACAAGAATAGGATATGCGAAAAGACTCATTCTTTGTTTTGATCCAAAATTCGCACGAAATATTGTTATGCAACAAAGAATAGGAAAATCATAAGGAATGCAATCAATACAAAGAATATCTTTATCATGAGCCACCTGTTTGATGATATACCATTAAGGTACCTCATTAGTTGCCCTTGTGCCCCTTCTACATTTGCCAGTGTATCTTCCATGTTTTCATCAATCCTGTCACCCAATTACGACACTGTTCAAATCGAGTTTTTACTTTATTTTACGCATACCAGAACATTAACAAGAGCAAAAAAGGATGGATAGAAGATACTAGATATGAGCTCCATCCACCAAAAATACGTGTCCACATTCTATTTTAGTTTGTCCCAAAGTAAGTGTCCACTTTCAAAATTAAGTGCCTACTTTTCAATTCTACTCTTAAATATGAGATAGAGAAATTTATTACTCCCTCTGTTATTAAAGGTAAAATTGTCATTTAGTTTATTAAGAAAATATAATAATTACACATTTCTAGAACTGTTTGCCTTTTTCTTTTTGAGCACTTATTCTGGGACAGAGGGAGTACAATTTCTGTATCGATAGCTGTTGATTCATTGATCTAATTGAGAATTATTATGCTAATTTCATGCAAGTAGATTCAGTTCATCCTAGGATGCTGTTTTGTGAGAAAGAACCCTTGAGGAGAAAGGGGAGGTTCCAAAATATATACAGGAGAAATGGTCCAAGTCTAGCCGATGTGAGACTCTAAAACACCCCCTCCAACAGAGGCTAGATGGACACATTGTCCGAGAGTGTCGAGAGGGGTCCAAGTCTAGCCGATGTGGGACTCCAACACGCCCCCTCCAACAGAGGCTAGATGGACAGATTGTCCCAGAGTGTCAAGGGGGACTAGCCAGAGTGTCGGGTCCCTAGAATGGTAGACTTTGGCTCTGATACCATGTGAGAATATGCGAACCCCCAAGTTAATTTTCCAAAAGAGCCCTTGAGGAGAAAGGGGAGGTTCCAACGTACATACAGGAGAACTGGTCCAAGTCTAGCCGATATGGGACTCCAACACTTTTTAAATGATATGTATAGATTTAAAAGTGAACGAGGTCAGAATTCTAGTGATGTACAGAACACGATATTCTTACATTAGAAGTCAATGTATTGTTTCAATGTTAAAAGTCAAGGTATTATTTCAAGTAAGGTCTTTCCTATAAACCCCCTAATGAGTGTGTCATGTGTTTAACCAAGTAAACAAGCTTTTATCCTGATGGTAGTGGCAGTTGAAAAGCTCGGTATGAGACTAACCTAATTGCAAGCTCCCCTTGCTGTGAAACCATGGTTGCCAATTGCGTGAAAATGTTGCCCAACTCATGAATGGTTGACTCAACATTATGAAGAGCCTCCGCTCTGCTCTGCATGTAACTGTCTTGTAATGGGACCATCTGCTGTTGCTGCTGTATCAATGGCTGAGATTCTCCATCTGCCTGTTTCCTGAAAAGTAACAGTAAACAACAGAACTATAAACGACTGGATAAATCCAAGGTTCTTGGTGAAACCATTCATTTATTTATTTTTATGTGAAAGTAGTTAAGTAGGCCTTCACTAAGTAGTTAAGATTTTGATGACCAGATTGGCTAAGAAGTCACTTCAAGCCTTCAAGAAGTCGCAACCAATTTGATGGATTCATTTGATCAAAAAATTATTAATTTCTAACATCCAAAAGAAAAATGGCACTAACAAAAACCGATGTGCCACTTTAAGACTTGATAAATTCAACAGAGTGGGCACAAAGTCATCTCGTCTTTACCTGGGGAACAGTGGAGATGAACTTGAGGAGTTCTTAACCCAAGGAGGAGGAGAAGTTGATGCATTTGCTGTTGATCTATTAGCTAAGGGATGTTGGCGGGCAAATGGATTAGCAGGCTCCTTTGAAGCGCTTGTAGAAAATAACTGCCTTCTACTTTCATGAACCTTTAAGTTCTGCAGTCAAAAGATCATAAGTTTCACAAATATGAGTCATGTGAAGAAGGGCATCGCAAGTAAAATAAGAGCATGCATTGTTAGATGTATCATGCAACAAAATTTACACCTCTGTCCGCATAGTAAGGACTTCCTTGAACTCCTTTGTGGCGCCCATCAGACGATTCTTCAGATTATCAACAACTGTAGTTGAATGGGTAGTTGTGTCACTTGAAATGCTTTCACTTCCATTTTGTGAATTGCAAACAAGCTGCAAATCCACCACAGCAGCATTAAGTGCAGTAATGTCCTGCTTGATGACAGCAGTCAATTCTTGAATCTCCACAGTTGGATCATCAAAAACGGATGTCCTTTTAGCCACTGGAAGGACAGAAAAGACCATGTCAAAGCCTTTTCCTCCCATCAAAAGATTTAATACACTACGGCCATGCACATTAACTTTGAGAAACATGCAACATCGGATAAAGATTAACCATTATATTAACTATTAGCTTTGTAATAGAAGAAGCAATTTTTGTTATTATGTATTGAAGCATTAACGTGTGTGTATATATATATATATATATATATATATATATATATATTAACAGATGTCTCTAGGGCCTTAAAATATGTGGAATTCTCCCACAGTCAAATAACTTGGAAGCTATGAATATGCATGAAGCTTCGAAACTATGCACATTTAGGTTGAGACTATAAACACATTTAGTGTCAATTAGGATGGCCTTATATGTTGGTCGAGCCTTCATAAAGACCATTTCATTTTCTTATCAACTCCGAAGTGCAATTAAATTGAATACTTAATTAGGACCCTATCTGTCAAATTAATTCATTGACACAGAATCATGGTTGTAGCTGCACAAGCACTATATTGGAAATTTAGATAGATGCAATATTCTTGCATGATCCACTGTAAATGTATTATCTTCTTCACTCAAAGGGGCAATGAACCAGCCAGCCAGTGTGGTGGCAAACACTGTGCTGCAAGCTAAGCTGTTCGCGTTGTAGGATGAGATATTGAAAGTATGTTGCGCTTGATTCAAAAGATTTTTTAGTATAAGGAGTATATTATCTCAGTTAGTCTCTCTCTCCCTTGACTTCCCATAAATATAAAATCTTCCATCCCCAACACACAGATAGCAAATATCTTGCTACTAATTCTGCTACACAGCCACCATATTAATAGGTGAAATAACCCAACAAATATACATCAGCTTTCAACATTTCTTTAGTATTTATTAGGGTTGTAAACAAACCGAATGAACATGAACGGAGGCTTGTTCGTGATACCAGGGGTTCCACAAATACCATTCATTGCAGACTGAAAATAAATGCACCCCCCCATCTTCTTATCAAATTACAGAGTAGCATTTAAACATAAGGGGAGCTCAATTTCAGAACATTTCAAGCACCATGATTGCATGCAACCTTAGATTTCTGCTATATCAATTATTTCCTAGGAGTTCAAATCTGTATGTACATACGAAGGTAAAGCACAATCGTGTACAATTTTCAGAATATATTGATTAGCATTGCGTCCAATTTCTAACATATGGATCTAGTAACTCACATTAGTCAAAGACCTTCCAGCCTAGTGGTAAAGGCTTGGGCATGACATAGTCATGAACCCGAGTTCGAGCCTGGGATGGTAGTGTTGGCCACATTTAAGTGGGCCATGTTTAGCCTCCAAATTTGCCGGGATTAGCCGGGCTTTGGCCCGGACACCCTTACCAAAAAAAAAAAAAAAACCTCACATTTTGCAAGTTTCGCTAGCTTCTGCGACGTCTGATGAATTCCGTATCCAATTTTGGAAGCCCTCTTGTTGAATTCCGTCTGGAATGCAACCTTTGATCGCGATCCGTCAGCTTTGGTGAACTCACCAGCACCAACCCCAACACCCACGTTATTAGCACTCACCCCCGCATTTAACGACGGGAACGATTTTCTTAGCCTCTCAGCTATGCTAGAAAACTCTTGCGTCCGTTCTCTATACGATGATCCTTGCCCGGATTTCACATTCATCATAATGCGTATCTATATATCAGATCGAAGAAAATTAGGGGAATTTGATCCTAAAAATCCTAAATTAGCAGAGTGATTTCAGGGGGGCATGATGAAATCACAGAGAATTCGAATCAAATCTAATATTAGTATATGCATCTTTTGGATCTTTGTCTGTGCATTGAATCCAATAACTAGATCGATTCAAAACCCTGATGATCTGCATTGTTCAGATCTCAAGAGAGGGAAACCGACAATGGGATTCTGTTTATATGAATGGTGACATGGTCGCCATCGTTTAGAAATTTTGAAATATATAACTCCCAAAAACTTTAATAAAAATAAAGGGCAAAATGCATAAAATAGCAATCTACTTTCATAAATTTTTTTATTATAGCATTGTATTTTCAGTTTTTCTTATTACAACAATGTACTTTCAAACTATTTTTTATTAAGACATTATACTTTAAAAAATTTACCCATTATAGCATTGGGTAACCTTTTGATTTAAATTTACCCATTATACTAGTTTTCCATGACACCTCATTGTCCACATAGACTGTCCACATGTATTATAGTAATGTGACTTTCTTACTATATCATTGTACTTTCAAAATTATTTTATTATAGCATCTACTAGTTCTTATTAAACACTGTATTTTTACTTTTAATATTTAGATATGTTACATGTTATTTAATAAATGTATTAAATGAATTAAAAAAATTCTAAATTATTCATTAATATACCAATATCAATAAAACTAGTAGAACACAACTTATCTCGCTAACATTTTTAAAAAATATGCATTTTTTGAAAAAAAAGAAAATAAGAATTGTTCATTTTTTACCAAAAAATATTATCTTTTAAAAAATATATTATATTTGTTCAAAAACTTTTTACTTGACGTATAAATATATTAAATTAATTAGACTTTTTTGAATTATTTATTAATATAACAATATTAAAAAAATGTAGATAACAATTTATTTCGTTAATATTTTAATGAGAACTTTAAAAGATATGTATTTATTTGAACAACATAAAATAGAAAAAATTACCTTTTTTACAAACAAATTATATCTCGAAAATAATGTTTCATATTTATTTATTAAATATTTTACTCAAAGAATATTTAATTTGAATGCAACTTAATAAGAAAAAGTAAAAAAAATTAAATGTTTTTTTAGATCATAGCAATGAAAAATGAAAATCACTAATAATAATTTGAAATAGGTTTTTATTTTAATTTTAGTTAAGTCATCAAAATGATGTGGCATCCACATCACCTCATTAAAGCCACACAAGCAAAAAAGTCAAAGGGTTAACCGGTTTAAAAGGTAACAGGTTACCCATTGCTATTATGGGTAGATTTTTTAAAGTACAATGCCTTAATAAAAAATAATTTGAAAGTACATTGATGTAATAAAGAAAAACAAAAGTAGAATGTTATAATAAAAAAATTTATGAAAGTAGGTTGCTATTTCATGCATTTAGCCCAAAAATAAATTCAAAAAAATTATATTAAATAAATTGATAAATTACATCAAACAACATATTTAACTTGATTTATATTTTGGATAATATTTTTTTTAAACTTCCACTTTGGTACTTAAGATAAAACTTTTAAACATTTAAGTACTCGAATAACTGGTTGAAACTAATTTTAGATTAAAAAAAACTAATTTTATATTTAAAAAAATTCATGACACTAACCACGTCAACAAATAATATTAAGTTGAATGTTTCATCATTCGTCATATCAGTATGATAAAAATGATGTATTTAGATGGAATGAGTTATATTACAATCTAAAAAAGTCTACACAAAATCCAATATCATCAAAAATCAAAATGCTATGAGACCAGAAGCAAGAACACAATGCAACCTTCAACAACGCCCAACAACACCTTCAAAACTTTCCGGTGAACCACCACCGACGTTCCATAAGCAATCATCACCGGAAACCGGCATTCCCCCACCGATGGATCCTCTCCGGTCACCATCGCCAACCCGGAAAACTCGCAATCCCAATCGTTTTGATCTTGAAGTTGATAGTACATGTTAAAAGCATACGAAGCGTTTCCGGATAAACTCAACCGGTTACACGACGATCCGTAACCTAAAGACGTACAATCCGATAAGCTACATGCGTAATCGATCTCCTTAGCCAATCCGTCCAATTGTTTGACGCGTGGGTTCAACACGCACCACCTCCGGCTCATGTACCGCACCCCAACCACCGGTGATAACCCTTTGTTTCTCTTAGACCCCGATAGGTCCAATTCGTATTTCGGTTTACCATCGTATTCGAAAATCCCCCAATGTGTCTCGAACGAACCCGGAGCTATACTTTTCTTGTTTTCGTCTAGAAGGCTAAAAAGGTAAATTTCCAACGGCCCTTTTCGGACCGGGGTACCTTTCGAGCTCAAAACGTGTTTGATCACACCCTGGTTGAATCTTTTCGCATTTTTTACGTTCGCGTTTATGTCCCCATCCGTCGGCCACCCGATTTCGCCCACGACAATTTTCATTTCGGGATATCCGGCTTTCGTTAAAGAAGCAACCAATGTGTCGTAATTTGCGTCGAAAACGTTGGTATAGAGATAATTTTTGTCTTTAACGGGCTTATTCGATCCGTCAAAGAACGCGAAATCCATCGGGAAATATTCGTTACCGTAGAGGCTAAGAAACGGGTAAATATTAACCGTGAAAGGGGCGTCGTTGGAATAAAGAAACTGAATGATTTCGATCGTGGCATCTTTGATTTCGGAGCGGAAGTCACCGGCCGACGGGACGGGGTTCGATTCCGGAGACTCGTAGATATCGGCATTCAACGGGACCGTGGCTTTGATCTGCGACCCGAGACCCGCGCGATTAAGGGCATTTTGGACATTCTTCAAAGCCGGTAATGTGATTTGGAGGTACGTAGCGTTGTACGCTTTGAGGAACGGCTCGTTTCCAACTGCAACATACCTGAAATTTTTAGAAACAAATCGATCAAACTCAATGTGAAATTACATATTTACCCTCTCGATTCGAGAGTTGCATGATCATTGCTTACACCACAAGTTTCAAATCTGAAAAACGAATAGAACCTAAAAGGATCATACAGACGATTTCGAGTGCTTATTACTGAAATTTTGTTCAAAACTTCCCCAAAAATCATCTTGATAACCATCGTTTCTTTCAATTTGAGGGTCTAATTTTGAAACGAAAGGTGTATATCGAGATTGGGGAAGAAAGATTACAGAAAATTGGTAGCAAATAGAAGGTGATTTAGGCGATGATTTGAGTAGGAAAATCAGAGAGAGTGAGTGGTGGATTGTGTGTGAAATTTATGGATGCTTACTTGATATCAACACCACCAGGATAAGCATAAGTAGTAATATTAGAATCAACCCAATAATCAGCATAACTTGGATCTTGACTCATATCCAACAACATGAAATTGGGGATCGCCACCATCACCTCAATCTCTGATCCAATTAGGGCTTCCATGATCCTTTTTTCTGCTTCAAAGAGCTTCACCTTCTTGAATCCATTCTCTCTCATCATCTCCACCACCTGCTCCGCCGGCAACTGGTGGCTGGTCATGGTTCCCCAGTTGACTCCTACACCGGTACTGGGACTGGAATCGGAATCGGAATCGGAACAATTGACGATCGCCATAAATGGTGCCGAGAAACAGATCATCAGGAGTAGTGTGATGATGAATTGGCATGGGTTCGTAGCCATTTTTGGAGGGATTTTGGTGATTGATTGAATCCTTGTTATAGTTATTGGAATGGTGGATTGTTTGAAGAGATTTGAAAGAGAGGGAAATAGTGAAAAAGATTCGTTTCTTTGAATCAGTTATTCGGTTATGTAGTAACGATGCCATGCAATTTTGTGTGCTGTCACACTCCCTCTCTTTTTTTATTTTTTTTATTAATATTTATATTGATGAAATTATTAATTTTAATATAAATTCTTTTATATTTTCACACCACTTTTTTATTTATAAAATTGTTCATTTGAAAACAAATAATTAAATTTTGAATTTTATTAACTTTTGGTCGTTTTTTAAGTTTTAACACCTTTTATCCTTTAAAAAACCCTAATATTTAATTTGAGACAAATTGCATGAAAAAGTAATGTATTTTAACTGAATTCCTATTTTGATAACATACTTTCAAAACTTTTATTTTGGTACCTAAGATGTAAAATTTTAAACATTTAAGTACCCGGGGTAACCGGTTGAAACATTAACCGGTTACCATACTGATGTGGTATCCAGTTAATGCTTCAACAAATAATACCGAGCTGGAGGATACCACATCACTCGTCATATCACCATAGTAACCGGTTAATACTTTACCCAGTTACCCGGACACTTAGATGTTTAAAACTTTACATCTTAGGTACCAAAATGGAAGTTTTGAAAGTAATTTACCCAAAATAGGAATCAAGTTAAAATACGTTATTTTTTCATGTTATTTGCCCTTTAATTTGATATAAAGTTCGAATAGGATAATGTGTAAGTTGTGTTTTAGACATAAACCGATAAAGTAGAATCAAGTATTTTTAACACGGTCCAAATACCAAGTCTCACTTAAGAACCCGAAACACATGTTTCGAATACCAAGTCTCACTTAAGCCATGTATAATCACAGTATATATGTATGAATGGCGAATGCATATATATTTTACAATATCTGAGTAGATACACAAGGAATTATTTGTTCTTTTTCCATTAAAACTTGTCTGTTCCAATAAGATCAATTGTTCTTTGTTTTGTACGCTAAATAAACAGTCTAAGGGCTTGTTTATTTACCTCTTAATAGTTCCCTTAAGAGGTAACCTTTGAATCGTTAAGAGGTGAATCTTGTTTGGCAAAAAAAGTCTGTCTCTTAATGGATCTAAAACTTTCTGAATGATTTTGTATCATGGACTTCACTTAACCATTAAGAGCCCCACTTTCATTGTAAACAATTACCAAACAATTATATTTCATTTTGCACTATATCATGAGAGCCTCTTAATCATTCTGCACCAAATCATTCAGCAACCGCCAAACGACCCCTAAATCATTGAATTTATCATTTTACCATTTGCACCAAGTACCAACTCAAGATTGACAATCATCTTCATGAAAATAAATGGTAGGTAAATTCAACCCACATCTTGAAACATCTATTCGACATGTTTTTTTTAAGTATATAATATTTATATACAGCAAAATCAAACTCAAACTCACCCTTCTGTCATTTGGCGAAACTTAAACCCTTAAAATCTCAAAAAAGATTGAAATCTAGCAGTAACCCAGAAATCTCTATAAAGTGTTTGTACAAGTCAAAATAGCACAATGTACATGTACATTTCCACCTATTCAAATCAAGATCTAACAAACAAAAACCAAGAATCAAATCTTCACTTCTCCTCAAACAGTAAACAAATGGTGGTGGATGAAGCTTTATTGATTCAAAAGATTGGGTTTATCCACAACCCCCAATACTTAAACCATTTCTTAAATAAAGGTTGTACATCATGCATTAAAAGTTGTACATCACCCCGACCCCACATGGGGCCTCGTGTTTGCCAAAGTGGGGTCGGGCATACAAAGTTCTGAAATGATGATAGAGAAGAAAGAAAGATGACTCCATCTTTTTTGACAAGAGAAAAGAAAGGGGAAAAGAGGGAAGATTTCAACATGTTTTGATTAAACTTTCCAGCCTGAATCTACGTGTTATATTGTTGTTGCAGTCCTTTCTGGGTGTGATTTCCAATCAAAATTAAGCTCTTTGTTTTTGTACCCACTTGACTAAAAAGCTTAAAGCTGTATGTATATATATATACTATATGACTATATGATGCAATTCCAGTCAAGAAGATATGCTTTGTCCATAAAGAAGATGATTGCATCTTTCAATGGTGGGGTTCTAATTGTTCTTTTTTCTTGTTTATAATCTCCGTCTTAAAGATGATCTTTTGTCTATCTAGAAAGAAAAGGGGCATGGTTTAATGGAAATACGTCCCCTAAAACAAACGTAAATTTGCGAGTTAAGGAAGAGATGAGCACCTGAGGGTAGGGTAGGATGGATGCCATTCAGCTAAGCACTTCATGAAGAATCATTGGATGTAGAGTGTGTCATAAATAACTGATTATTCATTTTGAATAATGATGTAAGACCTACAGTATCTAACTCGGGAAACATGGAAGATGAAGAATCATCTGAAGGAGATACTGATTATTCATTATAAATAATGGTGTAAAAACCGTATATCTAAATCAAGAAACATGGAAGATGAATTATCCGAAGAAGATTGTGTCGTAAATAACTGATCATTCATTTCGAATAATGGTGTAAAACCTACAATATCTAATTCAAGAAACATGGAATATGAAGGATTACCTGAAGAAGATTGTCATAAATAACTGATCATTCATTATGAATAATGATGTAAAACCCTACAATATTTAAATCACGAAACAAGGACAACATGGTGTTTTCTAGATCATTTTAATACGTATACTATCTACCGACAGAACCTGGAGCTGTATTCGTGACATCTTCACGGATGCATGCTTCTTCTGGCAACTGAAAGCTCAAGCAATACATTGCCTGCAAGACAGATTAAGGGTTATAATTCTTGAATTCTTGTAGTAGGACTGCTGTCATTTTCAGAAAGCATACCCGTCTCCCTTTTTTAAGCTCCCAAATCTTGAATTACTAGTGTAAAGAGTCCAAACCTTGTGGAAAGGTGCAATCTTTTTAATTTTTAGAAAATTTTATATCGGGTCTTACCTTATTTGGAGCAACATCTCTAACTCGATGAAATAATGGCTCATGTATCTTAGCATTCAAGAGAGATTCTGCCTCCTGCAGAGCAGATAATATCAGTTAAAGAAGAATGACGACACTCACAGTGGGTAACATCCTAGTTTCTTTAATCCTTGTGTATCCCTTCTTAGGGTGGGAATTATTACTCCCTCCGTCCCAAATGTGTAATTATTACATTTTTTTAATTAACTAGGTGACAATTTTACCGTTAATAATAGAGGGAGTAATGAATTTCTCCATCTCATAATTAAGGGTAAAATTGGAAAATAGCACTTACTTTTGGAGGTGGAAAATAATTTTGGGACCAACTAAGATAGAAATGTGTACACATAATTGGGATGGAGGGAGTATAATGAAGGTGAATCAATTAGCCGAGTTATTATTATTTCTTTTTTTGAGGAGGGGGGTAAAAGCTTACTGAAATCACTGATCCTTGGGTCTCACTTGATCGAATGAAGCAATAGCAATGAATCCACGGTAGAGATCCTTTCCAGTATTTCCTCTGTATAAGGCCCCTAAATACATCTGAGATGAACAAAATTGATGGTTTTCATATTAGTTTGTTATCATTCCCGTCAGAAATTACGCATGTTGAATGCAAAAGTGTATTTGTGAGAGTTATGTACGACACCAGATTTACCTAGAAACTGTAGAGCGGAAGCAGGCAGATTCATTATCACATGATCAAAATGCTCCCACGGCTTATCAGTAAATGGCACGGAAGTTTTTATTCTTTTATTTTTGCTTCCTTTTGTCTTGACAGCTACATGACCATCAGCACATTTTACACTTCCTTTTTCTGTCACAAAGATCAAAGATGCATATAATAAAAAACCAGTAAGGATATTTAATATGTAATTTGTATTATTTCCATCCATCCAATGAAATTTACAACACTTTCCATTTTGGGATGTCCCATGAAAATTGGAACACCTTCTTTCTTTTGGCAAACCTCAAAGTAAGAATTACCCATTTGCTCATTGTCGTCTTTACTACTTTTTCTGCTATGAATTTTAGTAAATGTTCCCTTATTATGTCACTATAGGAGGCATTAAGACAGTCCACTAATAATTAAAAATAAAAATTGTATAAAATTATGTATCAACACAAAACTCGGAATTTTCAAGGGTGTAGAAACTATTGGTTTTTAAAGTAGCAATATACACTACTACATTTAAAATACCACACAAAAAACAATAATGCAAAATTCACTCATCTAAAGTTTACTGAACATGTCATACCTTCCTTACAGCTTTCAGGGGATCTTTCAGCGGCTGCTACTTTTGATTCTTTGTCCATGGGTGAGATATTATCACCCTCTTGGTTACATAAATTGTTTCCTGGAAGTTCTACCATGCCTTCAAGATGTAAGAAAATCAAATAAATAACTTGTTCTTCAGTTGAACTAAATGAAGAGGCATGATAAGCATTTTAAGAATCTTACTTCTGGTTTCAAACAAATAATGCTCCAATATTCATTTCCTCGATATAAGACACTAGTTTCTGGTTTATAACTTTAACACAACAATTGCACCTTTAATTAAAAAATAAAAATAAAAATTAGAACTATCCTACATTTTTTTTTCTTCTTTACTTCAAAGATATGCTAAACAGTTTACTTCATACCAACAAAAAGTACCAACAGTCAATATGGTCCTTGTATGGTTATAAGAAAGAACAGCAATGCAGTATGAGGAAATTAAGGTACATTAAATTAAAAAAACATACCAGCATTCCTTTCTTCAGAGTTTGCTTTCATACTCTCGTCAATGTTGTCTTTCACAGATGAACCCAAAGCTGAAGCATCATGTGTTGATTCACCAATGGGCACTGCCATCAATTGAGACATGAAAATTCTTGCATCCATATTATAAGCATGGAGATTGCTGTTAACCTTGTTAATATCTGCATTAACTTTAAGATAACGAATGCTGTCTGGGTTTAGATCATTGGCATACACTAAACACCCTTTCTGGGCAGCTGGAATAGCAAAAGGACCAATCCCTGAAAACATGTCACATATGATTTCTCCTTGGCGAAACTTGTTGACTAGCCTTATGTGTTCATGCTCCAATCTTGAATTCCAATAGACCAATCCATAATCCAGCTTGAAGGTTGCACCATATTGCTTCACCTCTGTAACCATGTTGGGTTTCCCAGCCAAGACTTCAAATTTTGGTACACGAAACTCATTTGCAATGGAACCAACTTTATTGACAATCGTCTGGATTCTGGGATGATTTTTCTGATAAGTAAAAAATGAAAAAAAGTAATTAGAGAAGATTGAAGAGACTATTGAGATGAAGTCCTTTATTCTCATGTAGATTGCATTTTTCAGTATGAATATCCATATGTTTTACGGTTTGTGTCTTTCATAGATGATGCATGCACCTGGCACACGTGTGCAGCAAATGGACTAAAAAAAGAGTGCTTATACATCAAAGTTCGACACATACATCATAGATGACCTTTGCAATTACATCCTTGTATGGAAGGAGTTCATCGGGTATATTCAGATGAGCAATATGGCCTGAAAAATACATTTAGGTCAATTCATTTGTCAAAGAAACTGTTTATGGCTCCTGCAAGTATAAGCTTTCTGCACTGGAACTTCAAATAGAAGGTAAAAAAAACTACAATTATACAAAGAGAATTAAATACAGAATGGAAAGAATCCCATTTGTTGAAATCGACTTCCACTGGAAATAGGGCCAAATATAAAATCCAAACAGAATAACATGTACAGAATACTTAACTATTGTTTCGAAAGATGAAGGAACCTCAAGTCCAGGAGGTAGAACCTGCTTCAGCACATGGTCTGTAACAGAATAACAGTAACTTAATAGGTACTCAATTAAATAGATCTTTTGTGTAAGAAACTAAAACCCGAATACAGATACACATTTCATTGTAAATACCAATAATAAAAATCAGCATAGTGCCTGTTTGTCATCTTCCATATACCTTGAAGCATGAAATAGTGAGAGTTTCATTTCGGTTGACACTGCCATATGCCATAAGTATTTGCTTACATTTCTGTTTGTTATGGTTAAACAATCCTTCTAAACATGCCGTCTCACTTCGGGTTTCAAGCATGTTGCTTCCTAATGCCTAAGCTTGTATACCACATTCCATATATATAAAGCTAGTCTAACCTGTAATAATCCCAAAAGTTCATCAAAACTGAAATGAGATCCCAACTCAAACTCGCTAACTAAGGTTTTGGGTATGCTGAAATCTAGTATCATATATGTTACTATACAGACAAAACTAAGTTACAAGCAAAAGAAAATAGAAAAGTGAGAACAGTTTGACTTTGAATTTCAAGATATTAAGTTCACCTGCACCCCAGTACGAATATCCGAGCGTCAATGAATACGGAATCGTTTCTATCTTGCATAGCTTCTTTAATTCATTAAGATTCTGGGTTGGAATATCTGACAGATCTGCTCAGAAAGCGATGAATGTAATATTATCGTCAAAACAATAAAAAAGTACTAAGTAGGTGATCAAACTTGTAAGAATGCTAGACTATGCCAAGAGAAAGGCTAAGGATTTTTTTTACGAATAAGTAACATATGTATAAAGAGGTTTTCTGGAATAAGTAATAGGTAAAGAATTGTTGTTTGTTTTATGTACTGAATGAAGTTTGAATGCCAACAAATTACCATTTTAACATTCGGTTTGGGATAAATGTTGAATGAGAAATGACTACTTGATAAGTATTTGAATAAACCAAGCCAAACAAGCCCGGTATGTCCCACCCAGAGGTGGAGTCTTGGGTGTGATGTGTGCAACCCGGACCTCTACCCAAAAGAGTACAGCGGTTGTTTCCATGAAGACTTGATAAGTGTTTTGAAAGAACATTCTAATTGACAAAATGAAAAATATTTGATAAGAAAATCATATAAATTCAATGATGTTATCCCAACTCAACATTTTACTAAGTAAAAATATAATCATAATACGAGCTACATTAAAATTGAACAAACTAATTGGGATATAATTCTCATATTGAAGCATTTGTCATTAATTGATTAGCAAGTTCACCAGGTAAATTTGTTATAAAGAGTATATTAAAGTAAATAATATTATTATCAATATGGGGGTCTTGTTAGAAAGAAAATAACTTTTAAGGATTAATAAGATATAATTATTCGGTTTGAAGAAAAAAATTGTATTTATCATCAAATACCAACTAATATATGGAGGTATAAAATATGAAAGAGTATAATGGTAAAAAGAAGATGACTTCATGGAGAAATCAAAGGCATGGTTGTATACGTTGAATAACCAGTCTCGATTCAAGGAATAAATAGAATTCTTTGTATACGTTGAATAACCAGTCCCGGTTCCAAAACACTTTGTTCAATGCTAAACCAATCCCACAAACTTTAAACTGGTTACGGAAGTGTGGTAACAGACCATTTTACTTCCACGAGGCAGGACTTCACTATAACTACCGATATCCATAAAAGAAGTCAATACTTAATAGGATTTACAAACTTTAGAGACAAGGAGGTAGAATGAGGCATGGTTCTTACCGGGATTTTGAACCCTTTCAGATAATATCACATAACGGGTTTTTTCACTAGTTGGGTCTTCAGTGATGGGCTTGATACGAGGTCTGTCAAGCATGTGTCTACAAGTAGAAGGAAAAAGGATTAATGATCTAAACAGGATAGTGTACAAAATACCCAATATCAAGAACATTGTTCAAGGCTTAATGAGAATTGAGAAAGCTTTTACAACAATTACAACCGAAATCTTCAGGATATTTTGACATAAGATCAGTGATTTCTCCATAAAAGATCACAACTCTTGGGACAATAATCAAATTGGACATTCAAAAAGGAAGCATACAATCAGAATTGTTTGTTTAATAAGAATAGCAGGCTGAAGTAGATCCTATGAGTTCTGCAAAAGTATATGGAACAACTAGCAGTGTAAAAAATTCCTTCAAAAATTGCCACCCCCTAGTGTAGCTTCTGAAATTCATGGAAATGCAAAACCATTCTATAAAATTCATGGCAGATGTAAAAACAAGGACACACATATGGGTGATCAGACTAAGCAAGATGCATGAGTTATCATCCAACAAAATGGACAAAACATCATACCCATTAAGCAACTTAGTTGCGACCTTGCAGAACTCTCGAGGGATTCGAAGTGCCCACAACTTCAAATGCACATCAAACTTGCTTTCATCCAACATTGCAGAATCCTTCAAAATCCCACAAAAACCGCTGCTGAAATCAATTCTCTTAGCATCAATAAACTTTTTCAAGTAATTACAACACCACCTCAAATTATTCATGAATAATTGCATGATTTATACACACTACAACTCTACAAGCTGCAAAGCAACCATGTGATTTGTGTATGGATCAAATTGAGTTTGAATCAGTGAAATGAATGTGCAAAGTCAATTAATCTAACAAAAACAACAGAAATAATTACCTGGTTCGATTAAAGACTGACGATTTTTCAGCAGGTTAGGGTTATTTACAGCATCAATGGCGGATATTATGAAATCAAATTACGTATGGGCGGGTTGGTTAAACGGACCACGTGATCAGAAAATATTAGTGGATCATGAGCTAAAATTGGCCCATATTTGATGGGCCTTAGTGGGTTGTTAGAACATGTTTTATTGGCCCATATTAGAACATTTAGGGGATGTTTACCAAACACTTACCCGGTAAGTGCTTACCGGTAAAATTTAACACTATTGTTTACTTAGTGGGTAAGATTTTTGTCCACCAAAACGGTATCGTATGCAACAATTTGCCCGGTAAGCTCTTACCGTGGTAAGAGTCGTCCCCCTCACTTACTGGGTAAGACTCTTAGTCCTTGTATGAATATTATCATATAGTAAAAATATTATATGAATATATTCGCATGTGAATACACTCGTGACTGGAATTTTGAAAAACATGTTATGAAATTGAAAGTAAAAACAGTAATAAAATTGTGTTTCTTCAAGGTGACCTGCACGACTCATCGTATAGGTGAGGACTTAGCCAAGAGTGGGCGTTATGAGGGTTAAAGAAAGCAAAAGAAAAGAAATGAGTTGATTTCAAGGGTCGTTTAGTTGGTTTTCAATTAAGTCATGTAGATATTAAGTTGTATGTGTGGATTAATCTGTTTGTATAGATTGAGGAATTTTTATTTGGGATGGTTTTTTCTTAGATGGAAGAAGGGCAAGTTTGGAAAATACTTGGTTTTCTGTATAAAACTCTCCTCTAAAAGTCTACTGAATAAACCACTTTCTATATCATTAAGTCAGTACCAAACATTTGTGTATAGTTGACCAAATAAGTTGTGTGTCTCGTTAAGCTCAATAAACTGCTAACAAACAGGCCCTTCGTTGTGATATATATTGAGACTAATGAGTTATGAGTCAAGTCCTGATATATTAACAGATGAATCATATCACAGGCACGAGTCGTATCATATCATAAACTAGTTCAATCCAAACTTAATTCATTGACGTACATATCTTCAACGATGTTGTAATTGCAATCGTTGCCCTAGCTTGATTGTAACAAATAGACATCATAACCTAGCAGGCAAAAATGCTCAGGGCCTTTAGGGAATTTTCTCGTTATTCTCCAGGGCCTTATCGGATTAGTCGAAGTGAGTGCAAACAGCCCCAAACAAAACTACACTTACAATAAAGGAGGTTATAACATGTTAAAACCGAGATAAAAAACCAGACGTCTAGCTACCAAACACAGTATTAAAAAAAATCGGTTGAAAATCTGTTACACATTTCACGTCATATAATATAATCGTCAAAAGTTTTTGATTTTATTCAACCAATTTGACATGTTGACGAAAATACCGAAGCTATCAGCCTACCACCCATTTTCAAAGATGGTGAACCATCTGTCTTCTTCCAAAAAAAAAACTTATGATTTTAATGCAATTTGACCATTTTATTATTACTTTCGAAGTTTCTCTTCTACATCTGCTGTTTTTTATTCTGATTTTATTTCACAAATATAAATTAAATTATCTGCGTTTTATGACCAATGCTTTTATTGCTAAAAAACTGATAACGACATCAATTGATACACAAAAAGTTAAACTAAGAGAAAATAAAATAAATAAAAATGATGTAAGAAAACACAAATTTGAGTTTATGGTGTTGACGGGTATTTTGACATGTTTCTTTAAAACAATATAAAACGACAACTAATATGTAAAAAAAGATTCTTATAAGTTGATATAGAAGATGTTTTTTTAAAGTATATAATATTATATACGGCAAAAAGAACAGATAAACTCACACACTCCCTCACATTTGGTGATATTTGAACATTTGACCTCCTAAGAGGTCAACGACTCACATACCGTTAGGCCAAATGCAACCTTCTTTGCCAAAATACTTCACAACATGTTTTAGGAGTCTCCTTACATATAAAAAAGTTAGTTACAACTTTTC
The DNA here is from genome assembly GCF_001531365.2 of Cynara cardunculus var. scolymus. NCBI lineage: Eukaryota > Viridiplantae > Streptophyta > Magnoliopsida > Asterales > Asteraceae > Cynara > Cynara cardunculus. Next base: position 233,902 of record NW_020200571.1, on the reverse strand, counting down.
GATATGAGTTGAAACATGTGAAAACCATAAGGGGTGGTGCCTGATTGGTTTGAGCTTGACTCCAAAGGTCAAAAGTAGTACCAGGAGGTCTCAGGTTCAAATCCAAGGAGGAATAAAAATCCCCTTGTGGCCACAGAGGTTCAAACGCGGTGACTCCGAGCTATCTATAAAGCAGGTGGTCGCCCTGGGATTAGTCGGCGCACATAGCGGGTTGGATATCCATGTTAATAAAAAAAAACATGTGAAAGTACATGGCTTCACAGTTTCACAATCACTTGTCAGATTTAATGAATTCGTTTGATCTGATTCGTACTTCCATTTAATTATCATAAACCTTGGTAAATATCACATAGAAATACAATGTCTGATTCATAAAATTTTCTACATATCATATATATACAGAATACAAAGCAACCATTTCTTACAGTTTTTTCAGTACCATCCTTGAGTTACAGTGTCGCCACATAGATGACCTTGCAAGATAAATCAGATCAAAAGAACTAAAAACCTCGTTCTCTATCAAAAACTGTTGAGTATTTAGTAGATCGCGTAATCAATCATCTGACATTAATCATACTTATCATTCCAACACAAAAGCATGGAGATGCAACGTCGGAGTATGTAAAATCTAGTCTTATGTTGTTTGGCGATCGCCAAACAACGTGGCCGGCCAGTGGATCTTCGATGAAGTTGTCGGTACTGGGAAGATGACCTGATTAGATACGAATACGTATTCATTTCAGTTTTTCTGGTGATCGACAATTGAAAAGACCTTAAGAACGGAAGTAGTTATAGCAGTAAACGATGAATGAAATCGGAGTTAAAAAAAAGTGGTTCATGATTTTGGATGCCAGTGGCCCTTGTTTATTTATAAAGGTTGTTTAGATGGACATCCCACTTTCTTTGACTGGATTACTTGACTCAATCTTTTTTCTAATATATCATTTGACTCTTATTTGAACTTCTTCTTACTATTTTCCTTTCCATATGCATGTTATCATCATTACATCTAGAATTATAGAATTATATATATATATATATATATATATATATATATATTAACCGAAGTTTTTGTGTTAACTTTGCAAACCATGTCAACCAATCACAATCCATTATTCTATTATGTTTCTATCATGTTCAAAATTTAATGCCAAGGGTAATTGAGTAATTTCATTTGCTATGTAACCCCCATACCATTAAAGGAGAGTTACAAAATCATAAAATCTCTAAAAATATACATTTTTATTATTTATAATACTGGTATTTTTACTTATTTTTTAATTTTGATCTTCCATTTTTATTATTTATGAGTTTTTGATTCGTGGAGAAAACATGATAGTAAAATCTTCGGTATCATTCAAGCTATTATGAATAAACGCATTGGAAAAAAAATCGACAACATTGAGAAGATTAAAATGGTTTATGGTGACAATCGGAGTTTGAGTCCGGGAGCAAATGCCTTGGTAATGGATTAATATTTTATTAGACTCGTTTTAATCGAAATTATGTTCATTATGATGTGTTGTGTTTTTTGTAGTTCATATTGCGT
>NW_020200571.1:214076-232233 GCF_001531365.2 Cynara cardunculus var. scolymus | reverse complement strand
TTGATACCAAATCTTTATATTTGTGTAAGTGTTTGCACCCGGTGTTCATAGCGTTGGGGTTATGTGTTCATATATTTTATACGATATGAACAAGGGGTGAACACGATATGAACAATGGGTGAACACGATATGAACAAGGGGTGAACAACCACATAAGACCAGAAACATATATGAACAAGGGGTGAACCTTAAACAGTGTGGATGCAATGCATTTATAAAACTCCAATTGACAAAGGATCACTCCTGAATGTGTTTATAATGAAGAAACTATTGTTCAGAAGTTGTTTATATGTGTTCATACCTTTTTTATTTATTTATTTCCTTTCGTATAGCAATTATTGTTATTATGTTCTTATTGTGTTCATAAATGCTATGCAGTCCAAGTTCATATATATGTCAAAATTTTGTTCGTATTTAACACAATGGTTCATATATATATAGTTGTGTTCATATGGTTCTTACATTAACAAAAATAAATTAACAAAAATCATAGAATTTTTTGATTTTGTAACTCCCAATTAATGATATGGGAGTTACATAATTTTTTTTTACCTAAATACTCTTTTCAACTTTGTTCATTTATCTTTATGAAATTTTAAATTTAACAAAATAATTTTTTATCATGATTAATCACAACCGTTTATTGAAAGATTGAATGGCCAAGATCGGTTAACAAAGTTAACACAAAAACTTTGGTTAACATTTGAACCTGACTATATATATATATATATATATATATATAGGTCTAATCAAATGAGAACTAATTAGTTTTGTAGTAACCTTGAGATCCAATCTCAACCACAAATCAATAGATAAAATATGAAATTTATAATTTTGGTAAATTTTAATTAAAATTTTAATGCAAGGACATTTTAGGTATTTTCTCTCATCTCTCCTATCTCCTCTCTTCTCTCTCCGTCTCCAAGCCTCCGTCCCCCGGCCTCCACCTACCGTCCTCCGGTGATACCATAGTGGTATCACAATACATCTTATATGTGATTGAGTATCACAATGTGGTCATTTGTATGGTCGATCGGATATGTAACACAGTGGTATCACAATGCATCTTATATGTGATTGGGTATCACACTGAGGTCGTTTGTGTGGTCGATCGGATATGTAACACAGTGGTATCACAATGCATCTTATATGTGCTTGAGTATCACAATGTGGTCATTTGTGTGGTTGATCGGATATGTAACACAGTGGTATCACAATGCATCTTATATGTGCTTGAGTATCACAATGTGGTCATTTGTGTGGTCGATCAGATATGTAACACAGTGGTATCACAATGCATCTTATATGTGCTTGAGTATCACAATGTGGTATCACTGGAGGACGGTGGCCGGAAGACGGGGACGGAGAGAGAAGAGAGGAGAGAAAATACCTAAAATGTCCTTGCATTAAAATTTTAATTCAAAATTACCAAAATTMAAAATTTCCTAATTTATCTATTGATTTGTGGTTGAGATTGGATCTCACGGTTACCACAAACTAGTCAGTTCTCCCTTGAATGGGCCCCTATATACTAGCTGGGTATCCGCGCAATGCGGCGGGAGCTGTAAATTTTAATGATTTTGAAGTTTCACTGGTTTTATTAGAGAAAATTTAACGATGATATAAGTTACATTTGGTCTTTGCATATTAATACAATTTGAATAAGTAAGAGTTATGGTTCCAATTACAGTCTATCGATGAAAAAAATTGTATGACAGTTTAAAATCCAATATATTTAAAATACAACATATTTAAACGGCTCCACAAATGTGTTCGATTTACACCAAGAACAAAGACTCAAGAGATCGAGAGCGAGACTGAGAGTTCTAGAGCAAATGAATGGAAGATGAATGAGAGAACTTTTAATAACTTATGGTGAATATCGGTTTGAATCTCACCTTGGAGGATGGGGAGAAGACATAGAGGTATGAAAGGGTGAAAACATGAGTGAAAGATGCCAAAAGTATATTGGGAACATGAAAAGAAAAGATAATAATGTGCACTGGTAACTTGTACTATATGTTATTTTAATTGTAGATTAAGAGATTTTAAGATTGAATGCATAAAGTAGTAGTACTTAATGCATTATGAGTGGTTTTTAAGACTTTATGCATAAATGTATATAATTATGGTTTATAAGGTAGTATAGATATGTATGTGTGTGTGTGTGTGTATATATATATATATATATATATATATATGAGTTGTTTTTAAGACTTTGTGCATAAATGTATATAATTATGGTTTATAAGGTAGTATAGATATGTATGTGTGTGTGTGTATATATATATATATATATATATATATACTTGGGATCACGTGAGATCAGTTTGTTTTCGTGAAACCACTTTTTTACACTTGAAACTTCACAGCACAACGATGTTTGGTTTTTTTTTACCTTCACAACGTTTTGCTGTGAAGTTTTCAACTGTAAAAAAATGGTCTCACATGTCCAACGAAAACAGGAAGATATTTTAGCCATTTGCATCAAGCTCAAACTTCCTTCTTGCATGCGTGCCCCTCCGGAAGCACACACTATAATAAGAGGTAGAAATTCTTTAGTAGCGTATCCAATCAAACAGGTATTTTTCTCCCCGACTACGAATCCCATATTCCCCCCCCCCCCCCCAATAAACTGAAAATCCATAACCCCAATTGCTACAGTAATACCGTTTAGTTGCAAGAAAGCGATCAACGTATGAAATATATGAGAAAGATCAAATCACATGTGATTTACAATACATCCAGAATAGTTGCATAGACCAACCATTGCATGAGCAAATTATCAAACGACATTGGTCGTGTTTACCAGTCGCTCATATCCTTTTAAATATATAATAAATAACATATGATTTGACTTGTTTTGTATTTTTTTTTTAATTTAATTTAATGGTTGAAATTGATTTTTGTTCAAAAAGTTGAGAATTCCATGTAACCTTAGTTGTTTAATTCTAGAAGAAGAAGATATTCCTAGTTGCTTAGGAACCTTCAAATTTATTTGTTTTATTATTATTATTATTAACTTATAACTTATTTTATTGATTTATTATTTATTGATATTTCCAATATTTAATTATTAAATGCTTATTTTTGTTGAATCATCTGACGAAAAGTTTAGGATAAAAGATGATGAAATGTTTTAAAAAGACATTAATAGTGTATTCGTGTAATGCAACATGGGTGAATTGTAATTTTCTCATACTTCCAAGGATTTTCAGAATTCAATATCTAAACGAAAGTTTCAGATAAACCTCTTCTAGTTGCATATATTCAAAAATCACCTCAATTGGAGTTGTAATGAAGTTTATTCGAATCTTTTAAAATTAGTACGATGATTCTATCAAAATCCGATCATTTATAAACAGCATTGATTTAGACTTATTTACAACCCAGTCCAGATTCTATCGTCTTATAAAGATGTGCCATAGACATCTCAAGGTTTCCAGAAATTTACTGCACTCCTTATTTCGACAAACGAATGGATTTCTTATGAATTTTACAAATAACGTATACTTGTTTTTTTCCCTAATTCCCAAACTACCCATACACCATTGTCTTTTATTTTTCTTAGCCTTATGGATTCTTAATCATTGTAAAAATGATATAAAACACTTCTAGTTTATGTAACTATTCCATTATAAAATCAACAAGTTAGGTTGTGAATCTTGCCTCAGACTTGATGATTTCGCACCCTTAAACGTCACGGATTCTCTTGTCTCTCCAACGGTGTTTCAAGAACACCAAGAATCCCTCAAAAGCTATCATTTTTACTCTAAAATTCGTGATTAATCAATGGAGGGTGGTTTAAAAGGTTATTATTCTCCAAATCGTTGAAAATCACCTAACAAGAGAACGACGGTCCCTTTCCGTTCTTAGCCCTCCCTAATTCCCTCCTCTGTATCCTTTTGAAATTTAAAGTTTGACTTGTAATGATATGGTTATAAATGGAAGACCAAATAGTTCAAATATCAAATTAAGTGAGGTTATACTGTATTTTTTAGTACTCTCAAAATCTGATGGATAAGATTAAGAGCATGTTTGGGATAACAAAATCAAAAGGCTCTTACTCTTATCATCAGATTTTGAGAGTACTAAGAACATGTTTGAGATAACAAAATCACAAGGTTCTTAAGTTGATCAACAAAATCCTCTATTTATATACAAGAAAAAAGTTGTCTCGAAGGCCTGTGATCGTCTGAATCCATCCCTTAGTAAATATTCAAACATGTTTATGGTAAAATTTTCAATTGAACAGTGTGGTGATTCATACTGCAAATACTTTGGTTTTTTATGAAGTTATTCGTGGAATAGTGTAGTGATTTATACTACAATATCTGATTTTTGTAATAAACACGTGTCTGGATTCAAATTCTAACAAAGGTTCGAAACCATGTCTAAACATATATATATATATATATATATATATATATATGGGATCATGTGAGACCAAGAGCTTTTTTGTGAGACCCGTAAGACCATTTATTAACCATTGGATTAGATCTACAATTTGAACATTCATAATCACAAAATTGTCACGAGACTTCTCAATAATCACAAAATTGCCACCGTGCAACTTTAAACCATTAGATCATTAGCTTATAAAGTTGATCAATGAACATACATTGGTCTTACGGGTCTCACGATAAACCCTTGGCCTCACGTGAACCCAACCTTATATATATATATATATATATATATATATATATTAAAATTTACTCCAAAAAAGTTATACTAACTCAATATTCATTATCATTCATTTCTTTTAAAAGTAGACTATTCTTTATTTTAAATTTACAACATTTACTAGTTGAAGTTGAGTTATTAGTTGTTAACTTTATCCTTCTTGGATTAGTTGAGTAACACATAAATTGAATGGATTTCACGTCGTTGGTAACGGTGGTCTCAGGTTCAAATCCAAAGAGGAATAAAAATCCTCTTGTGAACACAGAGGTTCAAATACGGGTGACTCCGAGTTACCTGCAAAACAGGTGGTCGTCGTAAGATTAGTCCGATAGCATAGCGGGTCCAGGTTAATCAAAGATAATTCTAATCATTACAAATTCATAAAATAAATTTGTTACAGTTTGGATCTTACTTGAAACATTTGAAATTATATGGAGTCACAAATTTCTACAATCTTTTGATGATGAATTCAACCTTCAGATTCTCAAGTAAATTGCAATTTGCACACAGAAATACATTCTTCATTCTCTGATTCATAAGCTTTTCTTCATATATCATATACACAGAAAACAAAACAACTATTTCTTACAGATCTCAAAATGATTCTCGACTTACAGTCCTGCCGCCATAGCTGAGCTGACCTCTCGAAATCAGAAGAACTCAAAATCTCAATCTCTATCAAAATTTGGATCAAACCTCGCTGTATCGAGTAGAATCAATCCTCAGATGTTAATCGTACTTATCATTCCAACACAGAAGCATCGAGATGCAACGCCGGAGTATGTAAAACCTAGTTTTCTGTTGTTTGGCAATAGTCAAACAACGAGGCCGGCTAGTTGATTTCCGTCGAAGTTGTCGCCGGTACTGAGACGAGGATCTGACTAGGTAGGAATACGTGTTCATTGTGGTTTTTCCGGTCACCGGCGATGGGGAAGAAGGGGAGTAGTTGTAGTAGCAGTTTAATATGAGTTAAAAAAGCGGTTTCTTAATTTGAGACGCTAATGGCATGCTCTATTTATTAAGGAAAGGAGGTGGTCCTCCCACTTTCTTTGACTTTTTTTTTTAACATGAATTTGGGGTTTGAGATTGTATTTGAAACAACTTATGTTTTGTAGAAAAGTATTTATCAACTTATTATAAGTCAGAAAAGTTTAACTTTTTTAAAAATTCTTTATTACTGATTTAACACTAGTATAAGTTATTTATCCAAATACTCAAAAATGTTTACTAACGGTGTCACACCGAAATAAGTCAATAAGTTATTTTGTAAGCAATCCCAAACACCCCCTAATTCTCATTTTCTTTTTCCAAATAAAAATCCCATCAGATTTCGGATATAAAACCAAACCTTTGAGTTTTGGGTTTCGAATTTAGGGAATGTTTATGATTGCTTATTTGAAACAACTTATGTTTTTCTATAAAAGCACTTATCAACTTATTATAAGTCAGAAGAGTTTAACTTTTTCAAAAACTCTTTATTACCGGTTTAACACCGGTATAAGTTGTTTTATCCAAACACTTAAAAGTGTTTATTATCGGTGTTACGCTGGAATAAGTCAATAAGTTGTTTTTATAAGCAATCTCAAACACCCCTTTAGAATCTCTTGTAGTTCAGTTTAATTGTTTGAGATAGATCGAATTCAGATATAGTTTTTTTTCTGAAAGATGTTTCAGACAGTTATTGAACTAATGACTTAATTGATCTTTACAAATTATATTTGTTTTATCTTTATTAGGTAATATTTATATGTTTGATGAATTTTTAACACTTATTAAATTATATATTATGATAATCAGAAACAAAAGAACAATAAATTGATATTATCATATATCATATATTTATATTATTTTTTAAAATAAAATTAAAAGCTATTAATTCATAAATAATATATTTATTCATATTCTTAAAAAAAATTAAACAATAAACAAACACAACCAAATTAATTATAAGGGCTATTTACCAAACACTTATCCGGTAAGCATTTAGCAGTAAAATTTAACATTATCATTTACTTATCGGGTAAAATTTTAGTCAAAAAAAAAAACGCAACAAGTTATCCGGTAAGAGTTGACCGTGATAAGAGTAATTTCCCCCACTTACCGGATAAGATTCTAGGTCCTTGTCTCGTTTTTACCGGGTAAGATTCATAGTCATTTCCATATTCATTTGATAAAGTAATGTAACTTGATAAGTGCTTACCCATGTAAGCATTTGATAAACAACTATTGGGACTAACATACGACAACGATGTCTCCAAGGGTGATTTTGAGTCAAAGTTTCTAGAAGTTGGAAATACCAACGACTCTTTTTTGTTTACTTCTAGAAAAGATAGCAATCTACTTCCTTTTATAGAAACCTTCAAATTTATTTGTTTTTTTAATTATAATTAAATATATGGGATTGGATTCCGATAAAAAAAAAATTTAAGTAAGAAGCCTAAAAAGAGATTTCGATCATTAAGATGCAAATTAGGATGAGATGCAGACGATTCATGAGTAAGTTTGAGATTAAAGATGATCCATATCATTTTTTACGTTTTTTACCTTAACTCTCATTCTCACACAATTCTGCATCTATACATATATACATACGTATATATGTATGAAGAGATCTCCACTCTTGAATCAATCATAATTGGATGCCAACACTAACGAGGTGCATCGAGATACACCAGATCAATTCTCTTCTAAAAGGCAATTCATGAGTGGACATGAGACTAAAAGTGATCAAGTGTTCAGATCTCTTCTTATGCTTCTCATCAATACTTCCCTTCTCACATGATCTTTTCGCCTATATACACCGAATTTGAATCAACTGGTGTATTTAAAATTTGATTTTTTTCCAAACGAACTACTTTGATTTTATCAATGAATCACACGATCTTAAATATCACATAGTTATCACACTGATTTTGTAAAATCGTAGGTTCGATTATAATGTATCACACTGACTTCTATGCATCATATACACCAAATTTGAATCGATGGGTGTATTAAAATTTTGAAACAAATTACATCGATTTAATCAATGAATCACACGATTTTTGTCACAAATATTACATAATTATCATACTGATTTTGTAAAACACGAGTGTTCTATTGCAATGTATCACATCGTTATTACATTGACTTCCATGAATCATATTTGTATCACGAGTAGTATTTGAACATTAATTTCGTAATCCTATAGCTTCGTTCACATTTATCACATCGTTATCACATTGTCTGCTATGAACAATATTTGGATCGCTGATTGTATTTAAACCTTAATAATATTTGTATAAGTGGTTGTACTGTATCACAACTTTATCACATTGACTATTGTTACTGATTTGGGGAATTTTGTAATCCTAACTACAATGTAACGTATATATCTGTATCACATCAGATAGAAAATTTAGAGATAAATACAAATAATTAAAACAACATAAAATTGACGAAAAATACATAATTACGTTAATTTGTTATAATTTTAATTATGGATTAACTAATTTAGAAGCTCGGGACTCTTCCGGTATTTTTACAAATATGGATGTTCTCGTTTAAACTCCTCTGTGTATATATATATATATATTATATTTATCAGCAGTTAGTTTCATGAATTAAAAAAAAAGAGCTTTAATAAATTGTACTTACGTACAATGTACTTGTAATATTAAATTTTAAGTAATATGCATAAATATACAATAATTAATGCATAAAAATAGTTGTTTAAGAGTTTTTTGTCAAATGCTTTATAATATAGTATATGTATAGGGGCCTAATCAAATGAGAACTAGATAGTTCGTGGTAACAGTGAGGTCCAATATGTGCCAATCATTTTAGATAATTAATATCATTTACTAAAATAAAACAAATGGTAAATTAGTAAATTGTGTTTTGGTATCACATTGTGTATCTTGGTGTATTTTTGGGTATTACATCATCACAAGGTGATCGTTGGAGGCCGAAGGTAGGAGAGAGAGAGAGAAGCGATAAAAAAAATTAAAATATCTAAAATGTCCTTTAATTATAATTTTAAGTCAAATTACCAAAATTATTTATTTCCTAATTTAACTAGTGATTTGTGATTGAGATTAAATTTCACAGTTACCACAAACTCTCTCTCTCTCTCTCTCTCTCTCTCTATATATATATATATATATAGAGAGAGAGAGAGAGAGAGATGGGGGGTTGGTTATTATACAACCTTTGACATTTGTACAACCAACACAACTCAATCTCAACCATCCATTTCATTTGATTAATATGTGATTTTGATTGTTTCCTAATATAAAGTATTGATCATAATTAATGAATCATATTCATCTTTCATAAATATTCAAATCATAATAAATGAACATTCATCATTTCCATAAATATCTTAATTTATTGGGTTGCATTGGTTGTACAAATGCGATGAGTTGTATTTGAAACAAACTCTCTCTCTCTCTCTCTCTATATATATATATATATATATATATATATATATTCGATCCCGTGTATTACACGGGGTAATTTGAAAATTTTAAATCATGTCAGGAACTTATCTTACAAATATGAATGATTATCGAAAGTACGATGCTACTTTAGACTTGTATTATTGAAATAACTCTTAAGTATAACTCTGAAAAATGACTCTTCAGACTTGAATTTAGAAATGAAACTATATCAATAATTAGTTAAAATGAAGTTAACCCGATAATTAAATTAAATTTAGCAACGAAACTATATCAGTAAATTGAATTTAAAGTTAGAAGTAAATTTAGAATGACTCTTCAGACTTGTACTCTTGAAAGAACTCTAAAATATAACTCTGAAGAATGACCTCAGACAGACTTATACTCTTCAAAATAACTTTGAAGTAAAACTCTTCAAACTTCAGACTCTGTATAGGCAAGCTAGAAGCTTTGCATACACTATGCAGAGGCTTTGCATACACTATGCAGAGGCTTTGCATGCACTATCCAAAGGCTCTGCATGATGTTCCGTTTGGAAAAGAAGACTTCAAAATTTGGGTGAGCTAACTCTGAAGAATGACTCTTCAGACTTGTAAAATGGAAATAATTATGAAGTAAAAAATCTGAAAAATGACTATTCAGACTTGTACTCTTGAAATAACTCTGAAGTATAAAATCAATCACACTAAATCAGAGTTCAGGCTTCTAAGTCTAAAAAAAAGACTTCAGAGTTCAGACTTCAGAATTCGGGTGAGCTAACTCTGAAGAATGACTCTTCAGACTAGTAAAAGACACAAAAGTTCAAATGTCTAAGTCTGAAAAAGAAGACTTCAGAGTTCAAACTCCAGAGTTCGGGTGAGCTAAGCTTGAAAAAACAGACTTCAGAGTTCGGGTGAGCTAACTCTTTAGAATGACTCTTCAGATTTGTACTCTTGAAATAACTCTGAAATATAACTCTGAAGAATGACTCTTCAGACTTGAATTTAGAAATAAAACTATATCAATAATTAGTTAAAATGAAGTTAACCCTAGAATAAAATTTAATATAAAAATGAAACTATATCAGTAAATTGAATTTAAACTTAGAAGATCGTATGTGTCAAATCTGAAGACGAAATCTGAAGACCTTGAGTTCATAGTTATTCAAATACCCAATATCTTTGTAAAAGACCTCATGGTAAAGTTTGCATCATACAAAGAAGACCAACCAGAGCTCATTTGGTTCTTAAGGACCAGAGCCCCTGTGGACTCACCAACCAAAAGCAAGGTCAACCCAAAAGCAATGCCAACCAAAGTCCTTCTGGTTAACCATAGCCTCTGGTTCGTCTATTCAGAGCCTCTGGGTGAAAAAAATGTTAAATACTTCAAGAATTTGAGTTTCAATTACAACCAGAGACCCTCTGGTTAAACATGAAGATCAACCAGATCCCCTCTGGTTCCTTTATGATGGATTGAAATATTTTTCCAAAGTTCAAATAAACAACCAGAAGCAAAGACATCCAGAAGCCAGACCAACCAGAGGGGCTTTGGCTTACAAGACTAAGTCTAAGTCTAAGTCTTAAAGACTTTCTTCAAAGTCTAGGTAAGTTTATTACAAGACTTGTACTCTTGAAATTATTCTGAAGTAAAACTTTTCAGACTTCAAAGCTCTGTATAGGCAAGCCAGAAGCTCTGCATGCACTATGCAAAGGCTCTGCATGGTGTCCGTTTGGAAAAGAAGACTACAGAGTTCGGATGAGCTAACTCTGAAGAATGACTCTTCAGACTTGTACTCTTGAACTAACTCTAAAGTAAAAAACCAATCCCATTAAATCAAAGTTCAGACTTCTAAGTCTGAAAAAACGAGTTCAGAGGTCAGACGTCGGATTTCGGGTGAGCTAAGTTTGAAAAAGAAGACTCAGAATTCGGGTGAACTAACTCTGAAGAATGACTTTTCAGACTTGTACTCTTCAGAATTGTAGAAGAGTTCAGAGTTCAGACTTCTAAGTCTGAAAAAGAAGACTTCAAACTTTTTTTTCTAAGTCTAAAAGAAGATTTCAGAGTTCAGACTCCAGTATCGGGTGAGTTATGTCTGAAAAAGCAAACTTCAGAGTTCGGGTGAGCTAACTTTGAAGAATGACTTCAGACTTGTTCTCTTGAAATAACTTTGAAGTAAACTTTTCAGTAAATTGAATTTAGAATAAAATGAAGTTAACCCTAGAATAAAATTGAATTTAGAAATGAAACTATATCAGTAAATTGAATTTAAACTTAGAAGTAACACCATTTTTTTGGGAATTAATTACCACACGAATTAATTAACCAAAGAATAAAATCGATTGCATCCTAAATTAGTAGGATTGATTGAATAAGAGGACACATATCAATCAAATGAATATAATTGAATTGTTAATGTAAATTGTGTCTAGATACGTTCAAATGAGTCTAATTGAACCAATAATGTAAATTGTGTCTAGATACATGTTTAGGCGAAAAAATAAATTAACCGACTCACCAGAAGATGACACGTGTCACTGAAGTTACTTATTTATTAGATGTATAGATATATGGAGTCCGTTCAAGGGAGAACCGATTATTTTGTGATAATTGTGAGATCCAATCTCAACCACAAATTAACGGATAAATTAGGAAACTAATATTTTTGTTATTTTTAATTTAAAATATTAATTAAAGACATTCTAGGCATTATAGATTTCTCATCTTTCCTCCCTTCTCTCTCCTCTCTCCTCTCAACTCTCAACTCTCTCCGTCAAACACCTCGTCTCTCCTACGAACACCATATTAACATATGATACACACTGTGATACCTAAGAACTTCTAACGGTAAGACACAAACACAATGTGATACCCACTATGATACCACTGAACCCGCTGTGATACACATTGTGATACCAAAGAACTTTAATACACAAATTCAGTGTGATACTAATGTGATACCACTTTATTACACCCAAACCCTAAAATCAAAAACAAACCCACAATCAAAATCCAAAATCAATCTGAAATTAGATCTGTGTTAAATCTCAGGCATAATCTAGGTTAAAGCTCCGATCAGAAATTAGATTTGTGTAGAAACCAGAAACCAAAATCGATCTAGGTATGTAGAAACCAGATTTGTGTAGAAACCCATGTCTTCCTCAGCGTTGTCGTCTTCCTCAACGTCGCCCTCTTCCTCAGCATTGCCTGTCTTCCTCAACCCCGACCTTTCAAACACAGCGTTGTCTCTTTATGTTTTGCATATTCTAAAAAGCTGTATAAGATATACCAGTTGAAAAAAAATATCAAGTGTATATTTCCTACTTTGAATATAGCTTCTCAACTGAAGCTCCCATGACAAGCCATCGAATTCCATGATGCACAATGGTTTGCACAATACATAGGTTCAACCTTACCGGCTTCTATCCACACCTTACCTGCCTTCACCTTCAAAATCAACAATATAAAACTACAAATTACCAAATGTTTTCAAGTAGATGTTTTGTCAATCTCAAATGTTCAAATGATCCAATATGCTAAGCAAATGAAATCCATAATAGGAGAAAATGCAAGAAACAATACCCCAGCTTGATCAAGAATAAAATTGTACTGATTTAGAATTTTGTGCATCTTTTGCCAATCACGTTCCCGACATGCCTTGACCACCTGATCTTTCACTCTGGTGGCAGAGAACTTGTCATCCACTAGAAACATAAAACAAAAATCAACATCGAAAATAGTCATGACTTCGTGTTAGGAATAAGGATTAAAGTAGAAATGTGTAATCCAAGTGGAATAGATGAAATATTGTTCTTCACCCTTTCTCTTCATTCATTTCTAACAGACTAACATCATACTGATTAAGAAGTTATCCTCCAGTTACGCCACATTAGAATCTTTGCAATTTTTATCATAATTGTATAATGTGTTCACAGTTTCAATTCTCTAATCAGTCTTGCACAAACATTCTAAACTCCTAAATCGTATTATTAACCCTAAAAATGCAAAATCCAATAGAAAAACCGCTTGATCACATCTAGAAAAGGTTTTCACAAATATCTCGACCTAAATTGTAATTACAAAAAATGGAAAACAATTTAAGATGGTACACACCCATCATAGCCTAGGTAGGCTAATTCCCAAACTCAAATCAATAATTTTCAAGAAACAGATTGTGTTATATACATACATCAAAATTAACCGTTAAACTCAAATCATGAGGCAACAACAACAATATGTGAAGTGACTAACTTATAGAGTGTGACTAAGTGAACAGGTTGATGAATATGAAGGAGACAAATCTTCATTCTAGCAAAGCATTGTAAAGCACACAATATCAGCGACTTGATCTCCTTAACATTCTTCCCCACGGCCATAAATATGGTGTTTTCGACATCGTTAAACTCTTCAACCCTATCCTCAATACCACTGAATCCGCTGTGATACCCAAGAACTTTAATAGACAAATTCATTATGATACTAATGTGATACCACTTTATTACACCCAAACCCTAAAATAAAAAACAAACCCACAATCAAGATCCAAAATCGATCAGAAATTAGATCTGTGTAGAAACCAGAAACCGAGATCGATCTAGGTGCGTAGAAACCAGATATGTGTAGAAACCCCTGTCTTCCTCAGTGTTGCTCGTCTTCTGCAACCCCTACCTTACAAACACAGTGTTCAGGCGGGACCTGCACCTCAACATCTTCACCATATCCCTATGATTCTTATGCACATCGACATCCACTATCCCCGACTCGCCACCTTCCGCCGCCAGAACATTCGCGACGGAGCACGACATAAACATCCTCCTTCTGGACTTCAAAGACATCGACTTCAGTGTTGTGATGTTCACTTTCTTCACCGACAATGAGAACTTCACGACTTGACGATCCAACAAATGTGAGGTATTCATTTCCAAAAAATATTTAACATTTAGTGTTTTATAGGCTGTAAAATTTACTAATTTACCATTTGCTTTATTTTAGTAAACAACATGAATTATTTAAAATGATTGGCTCATATTGGACCTCACGGTTACCACAAACTATTTAGTTCTCATTTGATTAAGTTCATATATGTCATTATATATATATATATATATATATATATATATAATGACATATATATATATATATATAATGACATATATGAACTTAATCAAATGAGAACTAAATAGTTTGTATCTTGACACAATTTTCACTTACAATTCAAATAGGTCTATTTAAGTGACTTGTGTCCCTTCAGACGGTTAATTTCATATATTCGTGGTATATCCGCCTTCGCAGACTAATTGGCGGTTCAGAGTTCCAAAATCTGGAGTCCTCCTTTCCAGATTTAGAGACCCGTCCAACGATTTCGCCTCCAGATTTAGAAGTAGGAGACTCAGAGGTCTCTACATGTACTATGCAAAGGCTCTGTGTCTGGAGTGAAGCTCTGCATCAAACACTTAACTTTTTTGGCGTTTAAGCCTTGATCTTTCTTGAAATACAGCACGGGCTCTATATATGAGACACTTAACTCTTGAGTAAGAGCTCTGTCTCTTAATGTCTTCTGCATGAGAGCTGTTGGTCCAACCCGCTTCAAAAGACTAAGTCCTAAAGACTACAGTAAGAGACTTTTTACTTACACTTTTACAAGATGGGGTATAACAATCTCCCCCTAAGTGTAAATAAGACAGGCTCAAACTGGAATGAAAACACGAGTCAAATCGAGGCTCTACATGCACTATGCAGAGGCTCTGCATGCACTATGCAGAGGCTCTGCATGCACTATGCAGAGGCTCTGCATGCACTATGCAGAGGCTCCGCATCTGAGTGAAGCTCTGCATCAACCACTTAACATTTTTGGCATTAACTCTGCCCCTTGGACCCCGCTAGGGGCTGCCGCCCTTTGGACCCCACAACCGGGGCGCTGCCCCCGGACCCCCGTCATTTAGGGGCTTCGCCCCTAAATCAAAATAAACTAAAACAAGTGTGTACTTCGCACCTTCCTTATCTGTTCAATATTTATCATGATTACGTTGGTCAACAATTTAATCTCATTACACTTAAATGACATTAGTGATACAAATCATCAACATAAAGTCATCAGATATTGGTTATTTTTCAGACTTACAACATAACTCTGAATTCCTTTGTAGAGTTATTTTTCAGCCAAACAATAGAATTATGAATTCTTGTGTTCCAGAGTTTATGTTCAGAGTTTTCTTTCAGAGTTGATGTCCTGAGTTTTTCTCATTTAAAATACCCAGTGTAATACACGGGGTCGAAGATATATATATATATATATATATATATATATAGGGGCACGTTCAAATGAAAACCGTGTAAACTAATTTCGACCAATAGAAAAATTCCATTTTTTTTCTAATTAAATAAAATCAATAAGGGTATTTCGGTCATTTACAATATTTTCTATTAAATATGAAAATTATTAATAAATCTTAATTAAGGAAACGCAATTAAAGAAATTTTATAAATGGTAACATTTAAATATTTAATTATATTTTAATATTTAAAATTTGAACTAAATATATTGTGATGCAATTGAATCTGCTGGTGAATCTTGAATATTGTAAGCCATAATGTAATGAATTCATCAAATCATAGTTGAACAAAAAAATTTAATACAAATGAAACAAGTTTCATGAAGGTGAAACTGGTTCATGTCGCAAATAAAAAATGAGTAGTGAAACATTTTCATGGTGAACCCGTTGCATTGATGGTGTAGTTGATCAATTTAGTAGGTGAAGTGGAAAATAAAACGGGTGCATAATGTATTTGGTTCGTCATGAAATAATTGCATGATGAAACGGGTACATGATGAATCTGCTACAGAATATTGAAGATTGTAAGGCTTAAAAGAATAAATTCATCAAATCAAGGGTGAAATAAGAAAATTAATGTACATGAAATAGGTTTCATGAAAGTGAAACTGGTTCATGGCGTTATTGAACATGAGTAGTGAAACGAGTGCATAATGTATTTGGTTCGTCATGAAATAATGTATGATAAAACGGTTATATGAAGAAACTGCTCCAGAATCTTGAAGATTGTAATATGCTCCAGAATTTTTATGAATGCAAGGCTTAAAGGAATGAATTCATCAAATCAGGAGCGAAATAAAGAAATTAATTTACATGAAACAGGTTTCATGAAAGTGAAACTGGTTCATGGCGTAATTGAACAATGAGTAGTGAACTGGTTTGATGGTGAATCCCGTTTCAGTGACGTTGAAATGCAAAATAAAACGGGTGATAATGTATGCGGT
Source organism: Cynara cardunculus var. scolymus (assembly GCF_001531365.2). Taxonomy (NCBI): domain Eukaryota; kingdom Viridiplantae; phylum Streptophyta; class Magnoliopsida; order Asterales; family Asteraceae; genus Cynara; species Cynara cardunculus. The sequence goes on along the minus strand of NW_020200571.1, from coordinate 215,859 downwards.
TCATCATGAAATAATTACATGCTGAAACGGATTCATTATGAAACTGGTGCGTCTTGAAATCATTTCATAATGAATAGGGTGCATATTTACATGGTAGTGTAAAGGACATTGAAACAATTTCAGGATAAGGAATAAAAATGATGTAACATTAGCGAAAAGTGAATAAAGTTTATTATCAATATCATGAAATAACAAATTATGCATCAAACCATGAGTAAAATTTCATGTTTTATCATAAAATTCTATGAACGCAGTAACCAGTTAAGACAATGAAATTATTTCATGTTGTATTATAAAATTTTATGAACTCAGTAAACAGTTAAGACAATGAAACTATTTCATGTTGTATTATAAAATTTTATGAACTCAGTAAACAAAGAAAAAATTTCGTTATCTAAATGTAACGGATCTATCTACCAGTATAATGAAAATTACGAAATACGATCAGTATTACGTTGATTAGTTTGTTGATGAAATTTTGAAACCAATTTCGTTCATATAATGTAATTCAAATTTTGAAACGATTCATTATATAGAATTGAATATCGTGTGTTTTATTTATTTTTTTGATATATTTTATTGATGGATGTTATTTAAACATAAAAATAATATATTGCTTTACAAAATAAAATAGTTTCATTTATAATATGATATGAAGGATGTTGTTGCCTTGAATATAATGTATTTTTGTTTACCATTTTGTCCTTATTGCTGATATAAAATAAAATTTTAATATATTTATTTTTTTAATTTCCTAAAATAAAGTAAACTAATCTTGACCATGATCAAAAAAATAAATGAATGAGATTGGTTTACACGGTTTACACAAATGGAACGCTCCTATATATATATATATATATATATATATATATATATATATATTCTACTTGAGCATCCAAATCTGGGTCAATCCCAGCAAAAACATCTCTAAACAAGGTTCGAGTGGTATTTCTATTCAAAAAAAATAAGAATTGGGTACTGGTGTTAAAGATTATAAATTGACTTATTATACTCCTGACTATGAAACCAAAGGATGATTCATCGGATCGTCTTATTCCTATTTTGGTATTTTTCATTTCGGGAGTTAAGATCTCTTGTTCTTATTATAAGTTGATTTGCTTTATAAAAAGAAGATCCCTGTCATCAGGTCACCAATTTCCTTGACCTAGTGAATTTCGATGGGAGCTCCTCGATGTATTGGTGATGAGTATATAACGCAGCTTGACTGGATTGATGATAAAATAGAATCCTGGGTTGCAAACAGTGATTCAATTGATGATGTATATATATATATATATATATATATAATTATAATGACTTGTAAAAATCAATACAAAATGGAACACGGGTTTTGAAGCCGCTGGTACTGCCACAGTGCCACTCATTTGTCATTCAACAGTTTGGTTTGAGCGGCGGAAAATACGAAGACTTTTTCAAAGGAAAATAAATAAATATCCTATAAATCATGTTCTTAGAAATTATTAAATTAAAATGAAAATTAAAATGAAAATTAAAAATCTTTAAAAAAAATTACATTCTACTTTAAAAGTCCATCTACTTTTAAAAATTATATTATTAAATTATTTTATCTATACTATATTATAAAGCATTTGGCTAAAACTCTTAAAAACTCTTAAACTCTTAAAAACTCTTAAAACTCTTAAAAACTCTTAAACCCGTTCATCCCTATCCGATTTCATCCCATATCTGAATTCGTGTAACTAACTGCAGATAAACACAATCAAATACAGGATAAACATCTTATTTTAAATATAAAAAATCT
>NW_020200571.1:198552-211610 GCF_001531365.2 Cynara cardunculus var. scolymus | reverse complement strand
TCTTAAACAATTTATTTCAAAAAAAATTATTAGTAAAAATATAATAAAAAATATTTCCTTTTTTATAGAATTTATTTTAATTTTATGTGGAAGGTTCTAGAGATACGACCTCCCATTTACTTCTAGATTCTTTGGAACTTTCAAATCATATTCAAACTTGCACTTGTATATTAATATTGGTTTTGTACCAACTTCAAGTTATATAGATAAAAACTTACCATTTTATTCATATTTTAAATGGCATATTAAGTTTTCAGGTAACACATATGATGTTTATAGGTGTTTTTAATTGCAAGAAATAAAACTTACAAACATTTAAATATTCAAACAAAGTAGTTAAAGTTACAATATTTTGATATTTAATATATAAAACACATAGAAAAAATAATAAATAATTAAATAAGTCGATACCATAATACTACCATGGTACACAACTTCCAATACCGTATACCAAGCAAGTTTACATATTTGGTAAGACAGTACCAATCAACTTTAATTGGTACCAATTAATTTTACATATATTTGAGGGTCTGATTAACCTTTTGACCTGCTAAAGATGACATGGCTCGGGTTCTTAATAATCCTAACTCAACAGTGTTGATTTGGTACCGATAGAATGCGGTTACGAACCAGTCTTCATTTAACCAGCTACGGATCAGGTCGGGTTTTAGTTAACCTCAAACGGTCCCTAAGGACCGGTTACATTTGCCCACTCTATTTGGACACCACGAATCTAGAATCGATCATGACCGTTTCAAGCTCGGTTCGGCCAAAACCAATCTCGGGTTCAAGACTGATTGAAAAAAAGCCAATAAACGTTTATATTCTTTTTAATTCTATATAAATTAGTTTATATACTTTTTTTGTAGTGTTTAAATGCGTTATAAAAATAAAACTGATTATTACAACTTCAAATAACGGTCTATATTTTCAAATGATAGTACTTGTCAAGAAGCTTTTCGGTGTACTCCCCAAACGTAAGCAATCCGTTAGCCTGCATCAACCGAATCACACGACAACAAAACGATATAGTTTCCGAACCATTTTTTCACCCGAAACAATCCAATTTACGTAAAAAATAGTTTAAACCATGAAACGGAGCTTAGACTATTTTCTTTTGGTAACTGTATATGACCAGACCAACTTATGCACGTCTCGACTAAACATGGGGCCCACAAGATAACAGCCAAGAAAATCCTCGGCAATCTAAACTAGACTCAAATTGCCAGTTAAGTTGACCCTCAAAGTTAACCAAGTTGAACTTAACCGAATCAAAGTTGACAATTTTGGTTCGGTTATTTTCAGTTTGGTTCAAAAATATAGATCAAACCCGTAGCATCTAAAGGGTCGTTACATACCTCCTGATGAACGTTTCCCGCTTCCGGAAAATTAAGTTTTTCGTCCCTGAAAATTGAACAACGAAATCGAAACAATATCAGCCAATTACATTCTAGTAAGCGAAAGGGTTTGATCGTTGTTATGTGGGAAGCGAACCAGTCAGGTTGCATGAATAACGCAAAGGTCGAACGTTCGAGTCCTGCTGCTTTTCCGCCTTTCGGTGCCTGCAAAATGGTTTTCCAAATCATGTCAAAACAATCCCGTATCGCATGAATGTTTCAAAAAAAGAGAGAGAAAAGGCAAGTGAGCGTACACGGACACAATGCGGTGTTGCACAAAGACGACCTCCCGAAAGTATCTCGGTTATATTGCCAATTTGGTATGCAATTTCATCTTCGCCGTACACAACCTAAGGAAAAAGATACCAAATTGTTATGATACCTTTACTTCAAACAAACTCAGTATATCCCACCGGAGGTAGGGTCAAGGAGGTCAGATGTACGCAAACTTTTTCCGTTTCTTTTGCCTCAAGAGGTATTAGAAACCAACAAAATCTTGAATGAAAGACATGTTTTGGATTCAGAACAACTTGTGCAGACCTCGATTAATCCCATGGGCCCTGAAGTTAACAGTCAGACCAACCCTCCAGTTGGCCTCATGGGACTTCAACTGATGACCTCGGTGGAGCAAACTCAAGATCTTACCGGTTGAATAAAAGGTTTTTGTGCAAATGATAATTCTAAACTTGAAGCAAGTAAAAGACGTCACAAAAACATACGAACAAGATGTAAACGGCAAAGAAAGAAAACGTACTTTGACTATTTGACCCGTTCGTGTTTTGATGTAAAGGCCAGCCGTACTATCAGGGCAAGGCATTTCTACACCGTCTCTCGTAAACATGCCATACGTAAGACCTACATGTTGAATTCAAGCAATTATTAGATCTATACAAATTTATTTAATTCCCATTTGCCATAAAAAATCCAATGAAAACCTTTGGGGTGACTCAACCGGTAAGACCTTAGGTTTGATGCCCAGACGTCACCGTCCCCTCTGGTCTATTTTAATGAAATGTGGAACTAGACAACGTTTCATATAAGCGATAGAACTCGTGTACCGGTGAGAGAACCATGATCCGTATGCCAGCCGCACCATGATGACATGGAGTCCGTATCTTGGGAATCGTTACTACAAGAAGATTCATATCATATTTATATTGTGTGTATATCTATCTATATATATATAGAGAGAGAGAGACTTGGGATCATGTGAGACCAAGGGTTTTTCATGAGACCCGTAAGACCAATTCTCAACCCTTGGATTAGATCTACAATCTGAACATTCATAATCACAAAATTGTCATGAGACTTCTCAATAATCACAAAATTGTCACCGTGCAACTTTAGACCATGAGATCATTAGCTTATAAAGTTGATCAATGAACATAAATTAGTCTTACGGGTCTCAAGAAAAACTCTTGGTCTCACGTGAACCCAACCCTATATATATATATATATATATATATATATATATATATTACATATAATTATTATATATGTATATGGATAAAATAAAACGAGAAACGCAAAAAATTTGGTATTGTTGTTCATGTGTGTTTGTGTGTGTTTGTTTCATATATGAAACAAAACACTTATGTTTCGGATGTGAAATAATACATATGAAAGTGGTTTTCTCAGTTCTCAATGCTTTTCCAGTTCTTATTTCATTTGCCCCAAGATATAGAGTTGGGACAACTAGTTTATGTGAGACCCGTGAGACCACAGTAAAGTTTTCATATGTGCTTCATGTGACGGTTTTGAGTGTTTTTCCTATGAAGGTTCATTGCATTCGTCATGTTTTTGATGTGAAGGTTTGTTTTTTTTTCATGAGAAGGTTTGGCCCTGTGAAGTCTCAGTATTTTGCTATGAAGATTTGGAGATCAACTCATCCAAGGGATCAGATATGGTCTCACGAGTCTCACAAAAGCTGAGTGGCCTCACATTGTTCCAATACATATATACACACACACACACACACACATATATATATATATATTCATATCTATAATCCATGCAATATGGTAATGGCGAAAGACTATTTACCCTTTTTCAGCAGGAAAGTAATACAGCAAACGACCTTTATGACATCGAGAACGAAACACAATCTGCTCAATGCCTTCATTGGGCAGCATCTCTCTCTCTTTCATCACTGTTCCATTAAAGCCAAAAATGAACAAAATTCAACTCAAGAATGAAATAGTCATAAATGGATAATTAAGAAAATTTACCATATTTATCACAGTGATATGCTACCAGTAAACCGACATCAAGAATAAGCTTTCCGAGAGCTTTGAAAGCTGCATGAAGAAGAAAATATGCTATCATATGTTCCAAGCCTATGTTTAGCAAACTAGCTGATAAACCACCCTTGACTGATAGACTAGTTGTTAGCTGATAAGCCAGTTGATAATGAAAAATGACCTAAAAGAATATGTTAAAGTAGCCAAAATATACGGTAGGCATAATTGGGAAGAAGGTGGAAGAAAAACCTGGAGCTAATTGAATCGCTACTCGAAGTAGCTTTTCAAAAAGCTAGCTTTTAGTAGAACGAACAGGGTTTTTTCAATAAACTCAAAAAATAAACTAGCTTATGGTTGTCAATGCTATCAACATTTTGGAAAAAATATGGGTGTCTTGGTCAACTTATGCGCACCTCGACTGATCCCATTGGGCCTGAAGGAAGATACCGTTCAAGAAAAGTGCCTAGTTGCCCTAGGGACCTCGAACTGGCGACCTATGGAACAAACCATAAAGTTAAAGATAGAAAATGCATACCCACTTCAAGTTCAGGCATAGTACTTTGAGGCCAAATATTTGATCCACAATATGCAGGGTACCTACAGATAAGTAAGATATCTTGTGAACCGAAATGATGCTATCGATAACAATTACAAATGAGCAAAAGGGTAATTGTGGAACTTTTTCAAAAGGTAAATTGTTACGTATTTGTTTCGACATTTTACCTTTGAATCAGAGAAGCCTCGGTAGTGGGTATGTCTAATATTGGATTTGCATAGAAGGAACCTTTTAGCAGGTCTGCACAACTAAGAAATAACTATCAGTCTATCAGAGATACATTTTATGAACGTTTATTAGCATTTTATCGCACTTTTTGTTCAATCTCTTCACACCCACGAGAGGATTTTGTTGTCTTTAAATGTAATGATTCAAGAATCAAGTTTTACAACTACGTTCACCTGGTTTTCCAGACTCAAGCTTCTCATTCCCATGGCTCCATCCAAAGTTATACCTACATGATAACAAATATAGTGACGGTTTAGAGATAAACAGCTTTCTGGTTCACGAAACCAAATTTTCACCATCCCCAAATAAAGGCTACGCCTTGAGACTCCTCCCCATAGGTTGGTAGTTTGAGTCTCCTCAGGGCCACTGGAAATTTTCCTGGCTGATTTTTTAGGTCCCACTGGGATTAGTTGAGGTGCGTGCAAGCTGGTCTGGACACCCACGGTTACCAAAAAACAATAAATCATGGATAACTAGCCCTTGTGGCTACGGAGGTTCACCTGCAATGACTCCATCTTCTAGTTATCCTTAGGCCGCCCGGGGATTAGGCGGTGCGCCTAAGCTGGCCCAGATACCCACGGTTACCCCCAAAATAAAGAATGAAGACAAAGATTTACCGGCTTTGAGGATCTTCTAGTTCCTTCTTCACATTTTCAGGAAGGTTGGCTAATCTAGTACAAAAAAGAGTGATGTAGTAACAACAACCATCTGATAAATTTTGAGATGTTTTAAAGCACTTTTGAGATGTTTTACCTCGGAGCAAGATTCAGAAGGTTCTTCCTCAAGAAAGCATAACCAGGAACCTACACCAAACGAAGAGCGTAAATTTCAAATTCCAAACACGAAGCTTATTGATAAGTTAAATTACATAGAACTACCACTAAACTTTCGTACATCAGATATAGATAAAATACCCAATCCATCTGGTCCAAATCCTTCTTCGATCTTCACAGATAAATCAGCATCTTTATCCTATTCATATGGTTACAGATAAAATAAGTCAGCATAACTTGAACCTGCGTAAAAAGAACACAATCTTTTCTTCTTTTAGAAATCGTCATTTCTTTCAAGTTCTTTGCTTTTTGTCAAAATCTTTTCACTCACACTCTTTTGCAAGTTGAGGGTTTTCACGGAAATATACGCTCTACTCTTTGGGTAGATGGCATGTCTGCATACACCCCACCTCTCAGACTTGTTTCCGAGCTGGATAAACTGGGTTTGTTTGGTTTGGTTTGGTAGTTTAGCTACAAGTGACGTAAACATGGTTGATTCGTTAAATCACATACAGTTCTTGCTTAAAAGTTCAAATGTAAAAACTTGCACGAAAAAAATCCTAGAAATGTCGATATGCAGTATCAGTAAATGAAAGTAACAACAACCATGACCGCATACACATTGTCTTTTTACGAAAACTTGTTGATATTTTGATTCGGGTTTACTGTATTTTCCAACAAGTAATTGCAGGCTTGCGGCTAGTCCCGATTTTCATTGATATCACATAAAAGGCGACTCAACCTTGAACTGTAGAGGAAAATGAAGACACAAAAAACTCTAGTAACATCAAGATTCAAACCCGATTTTAACCAACAACCAAAGTGTTGATATAAAATTCATATTATTTCTTTTTTTTTCCCCGACAAAATTGGATATCCAACCCGCTATGCGAGCCGACTTGGATATCCAACCCGCTATGCAAGCCGACTAATCCCAGGGCTACCACCTGCTTTGCAGATAGCCCGGAGTCACCGCATTTGAACCTCCATGGCCACAAGGGGATTTTTATTCCTCTTTGGATTTGAACTTGGGACCTCCTGGTACTTTTGACCTTTGGAGCCAAGCTCAAACCAATCAGACACCACCCTTGTGGTTAATTCATATTGTTTCTTCCGATCTTCTAATCAATAACACTTCTTACGCATCAACATTCAAACAAACTTCCATGGTTTTAGCTAACACTACAACAGAACATCGCTTTATAGAACCCCAAATATGTCCAAATGCGCTAATAATCTGATTTTATAAACTTGAGTTTATAACACCGAACAATTAAGTCGTCTAAGTTGATGGGAAGTTTTGGAATCCTAACAAGTTCTTAAACATCATGTTAGTTATTTTCAGTGTTCTGAAAGGCTCACAGCAACAGCCGCCGTGGCTTGTGTCTATGCCACCTGGTACACCATGACCTAATAAGCGGCTTTTGTAACACCAAATTCGATTTTTCTTACCTTTTTAATATCCTACTAGTTAGTAGGGGGCGTTTACTAAATACTTACCCAGTAAGTGTGGATCGGGTAACTTTCCTCGCCTGATGCACATGGCAACACCCGGTAAGAGCGATGATAGGGATAGAGAGTCTTACCCGGTAAGTGTAAGTGATGGTGAGAACTCTTACTTGGGTAAGCGTTTACCAGGTGAATTGTTGCATACGATACCGTTTTAATATACTACAATCTTACGAGATTATAGTGTTAACTCCTACCATGGATAAGTATTTGGGTAAACGATCCCTTGGTTATATAACATTCAGAACCATGGTTTTATTGGGTTCCTTTTAATAACTTCTTCTAATCAATAAACACTTGTTAACTTTATTCTTTTTCCAATAAAGAATTCGTCAAAGAGTACATGAATCATTGATCATCGCAGAGGTTATAACTTAAAATTTGGTTTCTAAATAAGACAGCTTACTTTAAGCTCTGAGAAGGGGATGACAACCGTCCGGAATGTTGGAGTCTGTGCCGCGGCAAGGGATCCCAACGTCATCTCACGGCGGCACCGGAAAGAAGGGCGGAAGGAAACGACGGCGATTGAATCAATCAAATTGAGGGGTTCGTGATCGAAGAGGAAGAGGGGTTTTGTGAAGTAAATTGCATTGATGATTGGAGGGTTTGAAATCGTTTGGACGAAAGAGGGTGACGGTGATGCTATTCGTTTTCAACTCCAGCGCCGTTGCGTCTTGTGTTGCACAACAGCCTTACTTATGAAATTGAGTTAATTACAAAAATGGTCCTTCAACTATTTCCCATGTGCTAATCTCGTCTCAAATCTCCCCAAATAAATACATTTATAGCTGTCTTTTGAACCAAACCAAATTTTCAAACAAAAATGGAATTTTTCAGTAAATTCTGTTAACTCCATTTTTGTAAATTAAATATTTTTAATTTTTAAATTACATTTTATACATTTATAATTAATTATTTAATTTAGTTTATATTTTTTACTTTTTTATTTTACACTTTTATTATATTAATATTATAAGGTACTCGTGCAATACAGCGAAATCCATCTTGATTTCAATACTTCGTTTTATTCTTTATCTCAGTCGATGTTATAATATGATCTTATGTGATTTTGAAAATACGACAATGTTTTTATTTTTAAATAAAATATAAATTTGAATATATCATAAAATTTTGACAAAAATATATCGATATTAATATCAAATTAACTATTTAAAATTTCTCATTTTTTGTGTAATTTTTTAATTCAAAATTATATTATAATTCAATTTAGGTTCAATAACGAAGTAATTTATAATTGGTTTAATAATATATTTTTTATATATAATAATTAATTATTTTGTTAGAATCCGATAATTATCGTAATTATATTTTAGATTTTTTATATTTTAAAATGAAATGTTTATCATCTATTTGATTATATTTATTCTCGGTTAGTTACATGAATTCAAACATGAAGCTTTAATAAGTTGTACTTATGCACACTTTACTTGTAATCTTGAATTTTAAGTAATATGCATCAATAAACTTCATACATTAAAAAAAGTTTTTAAGAGTTTTTATTAAATGCTTTATAATATAGTATAGATATATATAGATTATATTTAAATAAAATCATTAAAAATATTTGTTTTTTTCTTTTTACAAATTATATGATTATAATATTTTTTGAATAATTTCAAAATGAACTCAATATCAAAGTTCTTTGGATTTATTTCTATTATTAAATATACCAATTAATTTTAATACTTACATTTTATACCCTTATGTTATAAATTAAACAAATAGCTATAAAGGTATAAAATGTAATGTATTTTAAAATAGTTCATACGTATTTATGATATTTAACAATATGATTAAACTCAAATATATTCAATATCAAACTCATTTTAAAAGTATTGACGAAACAAATATAATGATATAATTTATATAAAAAAATGTATTTTAATGTATTTTAGCTAATATCCGATTATTTATGTTAATATAATAAGGGTGTAAAATGAAAAATAAAAAGAATCACATGGTACCAAACAAAGGGTACTAACCGTATCGAAACAGTGGACCATTGTTTTGTGAAGTGTTCTTTCATCTCGAGGTTGAGGGGAAGAATTCTGAAGTGAACCAAAGGGCTTTTGACCTAGCGGTATCATATCTTTTGGCTTCGTAAGAGGTCAGGAGTTCAAAGCTCACCAAAAGTGAGGAGAATGTGTAAGTTTAATTGTTGCAATTGTCGTATATAAATATTATGTATTTTAAATAAAATCTGAAGTGGTGGGATTCGACCTAGGGCTATTGCTTAAATTTTTAAGGGGAAAATTATGGTTTAACCATTTTCAACTGATTTAAAATAAATAAAATTAAGGTTTTATTTTTTCATTTTATTTTAATATATTTTATTTATTATTCATTAAAATAATGAAAACTTTAAGTTTAGAATTAGTTAACTAACCTTTTTAACTAGAGTTAGTTAGAGGGACTTAATGTATGATTAAAATTATAATTAATTTAAAAAAAAAACTTTATAATTTGACAACCCCAAGGACCAAAGATGTAATTTACTCTATCTTTTAACTAGAAATATTATTTATAATAATTGTGTAAGCATATCTGATCAATTAAGGTACGTTTGGTACACTAGACATAACATAACAAAACATAAATCTATGTCGTATGTTTGGTATAAATTTTATGTGGAATAGAAAGGAATAGAGTGAAATAAAGTGGAATAGACCTGTTCCACCCTTACCTCATGGAACATGGTGAAACAGATTTATATTTTACTAATACAACCTTAAAATAAAACTTAATTCTCTTTTAAAACATCAAATATGTCTTTTTTTTTATATTTTATTCATTCTTTAAATTTTATTTATTGTATTTTATTTTTCTTAAACTTTCATTTTACTGTTCTCAAAATATTATTTTTATATGGTTTTTATATTTTTATTAATTTATGTAATTTATTATATATTAATAATAAAAAATAATGTAGAAAAGAGGAAATTAAAAATTGGAAACTACATAAAATTTTTATTTGGTGTCATTTTAATTGTTTTGACGAAAACTTTCAAATGATATATTTTGTTATAAAAACTAATTTTTCTATTATAATTTAATAAATTACATAAAATAATTAAATAAACAACTTATTAGGGGTAAATTAGTCGTTCTACTTGTTCTTTTATGTCCAGTTTTATCTTACCAAACATTGAACAATTGTTCTATCATGTCCGTCTATTCTGTCTAGACACCAAACACACCCTTAAGCAAGTGTTATCCAAATCCGTTGTGCCATATGGTTTGTTTAATTTAGAGTAAACTACAAATTTGGTCTCTATGGTTTATCAAAAACAACACTTTTCATCCTTGTAGTTTTGAGATTATCATATGGACATTATGGTTTGTAAAAACATCTAAATTTAGTTCCTCCCACTAACAGTCGTTAAAATATTCCATTAAATAAGAGGCCTTTTTCTTTTAATCGATTTTTTTTTGTCTTTTAATCAATAAAAAACGATTTTATGATTTGGTCCTGGTGGTTTTTTATTAGGTAAAAGACAAAAAATCGATAAAAGAATGAAAAAGTCTCTCGTTTAACAGTGGTCATTGAAGAATCAAATCCGGACGTTTTTACATGACCATGATGACTATCTTGTAATTTCAAAACTGTAGAAACAACAAATTTATTTATAACTAACCACAGTAACCAAATTTGTAATTTACTCTAATTTATTTATCTCACATATGTCCGTCCCTGGACCCTGGTGTATGTTTTATTTATCGTAAAAATTGCTTGTTTGCATACACATTCACATGTAGATTACTTGTTTGTTTCTTTAAATTTGTCTTTATAAAAACAGTCTATCTGTCTCCTAAGATCGATGCAAAATTTGTTTTATCTAAATGTTATGAGAAGATATGGAAAGAAGATTCACATGTGAATTATTTGAAATAGTTAATTGAAGATTCATATGTGAATAATATGTAACATCAATTCACATATTCGTCTTTAAATAGATTATTTTAAAATTTTCAATAATTCACAAGACCTATCTCCAATGGAGACACCAGATGTTACACCAAATACCAAATTCGACACTAAATCAGAACACCAAATCTAATACCAAATTTGGTGCAACACTATTCATTTACACCAAAAATTATACCAGTTTGAAAAGACAGAAAGGAATATATCTAGAATCTTACATTTTGATGTTACCTATTGCAGAAGATATACCAAATTTTGCACCAATTTATATAGATTTGGTGTTACCCGTTAGAGATGTCCAAAATGCAAACAAGGTATGTACTAATTATTGATTAGATTGATTACAAACACTCGAATTATGCATGAAATAGTTGCATTATATGTGAACGGAAATATTTTACGACATAAGGCTAATTCGAGCGCTTGGAACTTACAGTGCTAATATTATTTCGAGACGAATTCAAACACCGAGTTCGTCTACCGCTGAGTCTAGCGGTTTAAATAGAGCTTCCACTTCACTTGTTTTAACTTCCTCTAAGCTTGATGGATTCCACTTGGGGTTCTGCTCAAATTTCATATAAAAAGGATCAATTTCCTCGCCACTTTTTCATTACCCACTACATAATTTACCATATCAAACAAACCTCATAAGGGTTTGTTTGTTAGCAGCTTAATGAGTTTAATGAGACTTACAACTTATTCACTTAGCTATACATGACGATTTGGTAGTGGCTTAATGATATCAAAAGTGGCTTATTCAGTAAGCTTCTAGGGCGAACTTTATGAAAAAAGCCAAGTTTTTTTCCTCCAAATCTGCCCTTCCCAATTAAAAAACACGCTATTTCCATTTATGAGAAAACACTCACAAACAAAAACTATACCAATCTTTACAGCCAGATTAATTCACACAGACATCTTTATCCATACATGACTTAATGGAAAGCCAACCAAACAACCCCTAAATCTCACACTGGTAGAATTTGGTTTTCCTCATCTATCTAGGATTTCTAGTCTTTAAATGTTAAGCTAATGTTTTGATTTTATACAGATTGTTTTATTAGTTAAAAGAATTCTCTTCTTCAATTCATCTTCAGTTATTCTGTTGAACCAACAAAGTCCTGTACTATCTTCATCATTTGGGTTTTCTACAGAATCAACGAATTGTAAACCATGCCTGAACCTACCATTCACGCTGCATCAGCAGCTAACTCGGTCGGCATCAGTCAAAGACCTTCCAGCCTAGTGGTAAGGCTTGGGCATGGCATAGTCATGAACCCGAGTTCGAGCCCTGGGAGGGGAGTGTTGGCGACATTTAAGTGGGGCCATGTTTAGCCTCCAAAAATTGCCGGGGATTAGTCGGGCTTTGGCTCGGACACCCTTAAATAAAAAAAAAAAAAACTCGGTCCGCATCAGCACGTTTACCTAGGGACTGATTTGACTGAAGGTGCTGACCGAGCACCTACCAGGTCAGCATTATTATTTCGATTATCGGGTCAGTTTTAGTACTTTCTAACTCACCCAGCTGCACTCTTACATGGTTAGCTTTTACCAATTTGTTTTGGTAAACAGCACCTAAGGTTGCTTTCTTTATTTGTTACGGTGTATGTATGTTACTGTTAGGGGGTGTTTCATAGTTGCAGCTCTTCGGGGTTTTAGGTGTACATGCTCTTTTGGTTGTCATATAGCCTAGTATGGTTTCTAAGTTCTAATTCGGATGTATGCCCCCTAAATTTTGTTTATTCTTTTCCATTTTATGCAAATTCCTAAGATTTTTATCCCAAAAACTTGAACAAGATGTTACCCATACGGGTCCAAAATCAGTCTCGTTTTCGTCTTCTAGGTCTCATTTAGACAAGACAAGAAACGGAATGAGATTAGATTAACATGCGAACTGCTTACAAGTCCAAAGATTGATGCAAGTTTCATGCAAAAAGTAGAAACTTAGGGGCTGTTTGGTTCAAAGAATGAAATTTGGTGGAACTGGAATCCATCAAAGGAATTTGACTTTGAAGAAATTGGATTGGAATTTGACGGATTTTAACCAGACGTTTGGTTGGTAAGAATTGGAATGGAATCCCTCAAAAGAATTGGAATAACCGTCTTTGTTTGGACCACCCCACCATGTCACTACTATCATCATCACAACTACCACTCCTCCCCGCCCCGTCCACTCACCCCCGCACTGCCCTGCTCGACGGGTGGGGGTGGGCGAGGACGGTGGGGGAAGGATGTGGGGGCGGTTGTGATGGAGACGGTAGTGGTGTGGTGGTGGGGGGTTAGGTTAGGGGCTGGACGATGGGTTGGGTGGGTGGCGAGGTGAGTTGTCACGACAACAATGGTGGGATGGTGTTGGGTGGCGGGGAGTTGGTGGGTATGACGGCGACAGTAGCTAGTGGTGGGTTGGTTAGG
>NW_020200571.1:190339-198306 GCF_001531365.2 Cynara cardunculus var. scolymus | reverse complement strand
AGGGTGGGTGGGGTGGGGTGGCGGCGACAGTAGTGGTGGTGGGGTTAGGGTTGGAGCATGATGAACAATAGTAGCATGGTCGGGGTGGGGGCAAGAGATGGGCGGTGATGGGATTAAATTCCTTCCATTATGCCAAAAGAATGATGAATTCATTGATTTGCGGAATTCAATGGAATTTGAAGGATTCCATCTATTTCAAGAAATGAACCAAACAAAGGAATTGGAATTTGGTGAAAGTAATTTGTCATTCAATTCCATCCAATTCCTTCGAATTCCGGGAACCAAACATTAGGTTTGCATACTTCGATTCATGAATATATATAATCAAAACTAGCAGAACCGTGAAATGTTCCGAAATTATTCAATTTTTAGCACCATATCAGCTCAATAAAAAGACGAACATGTCGATAATGCACATATGTATTAAGATTACTAACTAGACGAAAAGGCTAATACCAATTAAATAATAAAATTTATCCCTCCGTCCCAAGAAATATATGACCTTTGATTATTCAAACGAGTCCGTACTTGGCTTTTCTTTTACAAGATGACCATCAATCTTGTGAAAAGAACTTTTTATTGTTTGCAAAAATGCTCGATTTTGAAACAAATTCTAGAAATCTAAGGGGGCGTTTGGTTCGTTTTCGGGATAAAACTAAGAATGGGAACGGAAAAGAGAATAAGTTTCATTCCCAATTTGCTAAGGAATGCTTCGTTACCCAGGTAATCGCTCATTCCATTGCATCAAATCAGACACCATTAACGATTTCTATTTCCATTCCCCGCCACTTCTTACTCCCAAGTCCCAACCAAGCCCCCCATAAATTTAAAAAGAGAACAATGTATATGACATGTTTTGCCAAATAATCTTCCTTTTTTGGCATTTTCACAAGAGCAATGATTGTTTTCAATAAAAGGCCAAGTGCAATTATTCCTTCAAAAGTTCAAATTGAAAGATTTTATTATATTTTTGTTTTAAAAGCAGATTAAACAATTCAAATAAATTTAAAAGTTAGAACCTTTTTCTGGAATGGAGGCAAATGCTATATTAGAAGTTTTTCAGAGGTAATAACAAACCTGATCCTTGTCCACCAATACTGCCCTAACCCCTTCAGCAAAATCACTTCGAATCGAAGACCTTAGTGCAATGCGGTATTCGGTTTTCATGACACCATTTAACTATATACAACAAAAAGTAGGCATATAACAAACAATGTTATATGTCGTAATCTCCTCACTGGAAAGCATTAAATGAACAAATATATGGAAACTCACCCGGGATAACTCATTTTCGTTCTTTCGGCATGCAGAGGCAACTCTAGAGAAATGCATTTGGGTAAGGAAAAGAGAAAATGGAGCACCTTTCTTAATCCCGAGAAGAGAATCAGTTGCCCACTCTGCAACTGCTCATAGGAACAGCGATGCAGTTGTTAGAGAGACCCACAATATAAGCTATTTTTGTCACGAAGAATGAGCTTTATAAAGCACCGATAAAGTCCGTGTAAGTGCCATTTACACATAAGGGAGGTATCCTACCTGTTGCATCAGCACCTTGTCGATGCTTTTCCAGCTCTTCCATTATTTCTTTAATTGATTTGTCTGCACCAAATGTTGAGACTATTTGAGGCAAGAGGAACTTCAACCGAGACTCTGACTCGGGGTTGCTACTGTACTTTGCCAATATTGCTTGTAGATCATGATGTGGATCCTCAGAACTGTTTAAGTATCACAAACATAAGCATGAACATAATCACTTGAATATGTTTTCTTTTAAATACACACTTGAACTATGTCAAATTTGTTCTACTGCATCATCTAAAATCTTCTACCATATAAAGAATTAAGCATTCATCCTTAGGGGCCGTTTACCAAAACAAATTAGGTAAGCGCTAAGAGAGTAAAAGTGCGGCATCGATAAGAGGTTCGGTCTGGGTAAGTGCTGACTGAAAATGGTTGTGTACCAAGTGTCTGGGTAAGCATTGACTGAAGCACTGATCGAGTCAGAAAGCAACCCTTCATTACTAGGTTAACATCTCAGTCAGCATATTTGTGGGTCAGATTGTGTTGTAAACAACATTCCCTCTTACCATGTAAGCACCTCTTACCCAGTAAGAGGCGGTCAACAGGTAGTAAACAGCCGCTTAGCAGATCACATACAGGGGCAAACATTGGAGCAACCTGGGAAGGTTACTCCTCTATGACCAGAAGCTCAGGGTTCTAATCTCTTTGCTTAAATGCAAGGAAAGGTTGCATAGAGACTTCTGTCCCCACGCTTTGCAAAGCCAAGGAGTCTTGGTGCACGACAGTCAGACTTAAGTAGAAGTAAGTAGAAGTTGCATATAGAATTAGCTTCGATGGACCATAAGAGATAGAACATGTTCAATAGGAATGCTAGAGGCCTAGCATTATGCAACTTCAGGATGACGTTAACAAACATACAGAGGAACTGATGTTCAAGACTTTTTCACTTAACCATATAAAGGTACAACAATTCCCAGAAAAGCACAATGTTAACATTTCTCGGAAGATGGTTTAGTTGAGCAACAAAGAGCTTAAGTGTATGGTAGTTCATGCATCATTATGTTAAGATGTATATCTGAAATTGCAAGATATGAACACAATGGGATTGTAAGAGATATACAAGGTAGCTGACAAGAGATTTTCCTTAAGTGAGCCCAGAGTTCCAGATGGAACAAAGTGTGTTCCAAAACCTACATAAAGTGCGTCGGCTGGAGTAGAAATCCTGTTTCCCGTGATTCCAAGATAAGTACCTGTGCACAACAGACATCTTTCAACAACATGAAAAACAAAAGGTGGAAACATAACATATTATTGACTTGCATTATTAAAAAAAATTGTGTTCCTTGACATACAGACAGATTAACCATTTAGCAAACTCATATACTAGTTAGTCTGTCTCTCCCGGAAAGTTGTCCGTGTTGAATGTCAATCAGGGTATCTTTATGCACCAATTGGAATGAAAAGTTTCTAACAAAAGCCATATCCAATTCTGTAACTGGAATGTCTTAGCTTTGATATAGAAAACTCTAAATGTATCTCTTTATGTTGGAGCAGAGTGACCATATTGGTGGTACATAGAACTGAAGGCTAGTACACAAAGTGTTGATATTTCTTTGAGCACATCTGCAGTCTCTGACAAAAATCCTATGCAGACTACTTAGAGCTGCTATGACAAATTAACTTTGTTTCATTTTTCTTCTTACCTGGACTCATAACACTAGGGAGAGGGCATTGTTATAGTTCAACTAATCAAACCAACTAAACCTTATATTAAAGTTTCAAATCACTATTTCAAATGTCTACAAAAAATTCAACTTTTCAGAACTGAAAATGCCAAAAAGTATGCACAGTTATCAAATTATTATTTCTAAGGTCAAGAGGCTAGCTAATGATATTTCATAATTTATAGCTGAATAATATCTTAGGGTAAGTGTAAGTACCAATACTGGCATAGGACTACAATCAGAAATGCTTGCTTCTAGAATGGAACAAACGTACCAACTGATCCTTCCCCTGGACTTTTTGCTGCTATGTAAGCAAACCCAACATCCGGGAACAAACCAATTCCATTTTCTGGCATAGCAAGAAGAGTTTTCTACAAGAAATCATTAAAGTACAACATATGGTTAGGATTGCTATAAGTTCTACCACAATATTGTTGTCAGCTTGAAAGGCAGCTTACCTCAGTTACAACTCTGTAGCTACCATGTCCAGATAGGCCAATACCAAATCCCATTGTTACACCATCCATGAAGCTTATGTATGGCTTTTTGTACTCAGATATTTTACAAATAAGAGAATATTCAGCAGCGAACACCTGTAGAATAAACTTCAGTCCCTAGGCAACATATACAAGCCTAAACATCTTGCAAATCTGCTCCAGCATTCTAAGGTCCAAATCTCATGCAATAGACCATGCCTACCACAAGCAAAAGAGGTTGAAATACTACTGTTATAATGTCCGTAGAATCATGGAAGACTTGACAAAAGGAAATTCCCATAACAGATTACATTCATGAGAAAACAGACACAATGCAATATTAAGTGCATCAGAATTAGTACAAAAGAAACCAATTATACACATTTACGTAAAAGTTGTATTATGTGGGAAATTGTCAACAATAACAAGCTTTCATCTCAAAACTAGTTAGGTAAAAGGTTGTCAACTTTTGCAATTAGCAGAAACCCCATCCCACTTGTTTTCAGGTACTTCTGCAATTAATACAAATGTAAAGGTACACTCCATATGGTGCACTGATACAGAATTATCAATTAAAAAAGATCCATTATAATATCCAGATTTCTCTGTTTGTTGTTGCCTTTCTTCTTTCTTCCTTTACCTTTTCCATTCATAATATTTGGAGGTTGACTTAAGCTGGAAAAAAACATAATGATGGTTTAGGGGATTAATTGTGTATGCTAAGTTTGCGTGGTCTTCAAGAAGGGGATACGTAACTTCAATCATTTGTGACGGTTATTTGATGGCCATGGCTGCTTCACATCACCACCCACGGATAGAGAAATGAACTAAGACTTCCTTACCAAACAGAAAATCAGTTATTAAGGTATTAATATAAGGCAGTGAAGTCAGTTACACAGCTATCCAACAGATGCAACACATTTTAGTGGCAACAATGCAAGTTCCATAATTGCAGCCAATACTCATACAACAGCACATTTGTAACACAATGAACATTATTGAGAGACCTTTTGCACAAGAGGTGTGTTTTTGTCCTTTTGGATTTCAGCAACAACCCCCTTAATATCCATTCCTGCATGACCACAAATGGTTATCCTTGAAACCTTCCATAACACCCATGTTGAAATTGACATTCTAAAAGATGAAAAGGCAACAATTTATAACCAAATATTATCCGCCTATTCGTGTCAAGGAGGTATAAGAAGATTGCAGAAGTGGATACGATAGCTTATAGTAGAAAAGTAACCCACTGATTCGTGATACCTGCTGAAAAAGCACGTGGCGAGCTACCCTCAACCAGAACACATTTCACCTTTGGATCCGTTTCCCATTCATCAAGCAAACTTTTGTACCTTATATCCATATCTGCAGTCAGCAGACGAAATCTATTCTCAGTTCCAATTAGGACCTCAGATCTATTCTCATTAATGTATTGAATGCATTTAGAACTCCTTCAACCCGAACTAGAATATTCACCAACCTTAGGGGAGTGACAAATCATGTAGTTAGAACCTAGAAAGATAGAGTTCATCAAAAGGATTCATAATAGATGCATAAGTACGCATAGCCAGATCCAAATACACAGATTACACCTCAAGTAAATCAAATTCCAAAACAGGGAACATATATATTTTAGTGCGCAAATCTATCATAGATATATTACGAATAACCGAACTTGATTGTTCAATTCCTCCATCATCTAAGGGAATCAATTAACAGAGATGTAACAAGGAGAAAACATGTAACCTAGATTCATGGCGTTGAGAGCTTTAGGGCGATCGAGAGTGATGACAGCAACACCGTTAGGCGTGACGTTGGCTTTGACAAAGTCGACGGCGGCGGTGGCCATGATCGAGTAAGAAGCTACAGAGAGAGAACGAGTGGAGTTGCAGAGAGTGATAGTGCGAGTGAGGTTGGGGAAGACGGGAATCACCGATGATCTGATCAGCATTAACATTATTGCTTTTTACTGCAGTAGACAACGGGAGAACGAAGATCAATCGGATTTTCACTTTTCAGTTTTTTGAAAAATAATTAAATATTCGTTTTTATTAAAAAATAAAAGAAAAACAAAATCCAAAAATTAGAAAAATACGTGAAATATCAATCCATCTCTACAAATTTTTTTATTATAGCATTTTACTTTCAGTTTTCTTATTACAGCAAATAGATAACAATAAATAAAATAATAAATATGTAATTTTCATTGATTATAAGCTTTTTAAATATGAATAAATTACAAGTTATGAGATATATTGATTCCTATTATTATTTTTATTAATCTAGATATTCAAACTGCTATGCAAACAGACTAATTACAGGGTGACCATCTGCTTTGCAAATAGTCAGGAGTCACCGCATTTGAACCTCCGTGGTCATACGGAGATTTTTATTCCTCCTTGGATTTGAACATGGGACCTCCAGGTACTTTTGATCTTCAGAGCCAAGTTCAAACCAATCAGACATCACATTATTAAGTTTTTGACTATTTTTTTAGTAAATAAATTCTTGAAAGTATTGAAACCAAACAAATAAATCTTTGAATTTATTAAATTGAACGTATAAATTCTTAAATTTATTAAAACACAAAACCAACGGATTTTCATGTTTTAAGCAATTAAATACCTGAACATTTTTTTAAATATAAAGAAAAAATAATCTATCATTTTTATCTTGATGTATAGACAGATCAGTAAGAAATTACTGTAAATCAATAAAATGGAATGAATATACCATTTTTATTAGTCATTATATATTTTTCATATTTAAATGACAATCACATGTGTTTGTTATGATTTATAATTTCATTTGAATCTGAAAATTAAATAATTTGTATCTTCTTTTATGATTCTCGTTTTAATGTTAAAATGAATAAAAGGCTGATCTATTGATACATCAAGAGAAAATTATATATCTTTTTTTCGTTTAAGTATAACGAAACATTCGTTCAATTTTTTCTGTCAAACTTAATCGCTTTAAAATATAAAAATTCGTTGGATTTTATCAATTTAGAAAAGGTCGAGAAAACTTAATCACTTAAAACATGAAAATACATTGTTTTTTCGGACACTTACCAAAACGTGCTAGACCACGAGGTTAATTGCGTGTACTCATTTCAGGTTTTGTTCATTGTCCATTCCGATGAGGGCTTTTTGATATGATACGAAATGCAGAACGTTTTTTTTCCAGTTGAGTGCAAGTCAATCATGTTTTGGTAGATTGTAAATTCGTTTAACAAATTAAATCAATTGATCAATTGGTTTTTATAATGCATCAGTAGGAAATCAAGTGAGGTCGGGATTGATTATCAAACGTTTATCAGGTAAGCGTTTACCTGTAAGAGTCGATCATTCTCACTTAACATATAAGCGCTAATTGGGTAAAGTCACCACCCTCTAATATCAGGTAAGATTGTTGGTACTTGTCATGCCTCTTACCAGATAAAATCCTCTATCCTTTATCTAAAATGTTATTGTTATCTAAAAATATTCGTAACTTGTGAACAAAATTGAAAACGATAGAGCACTTTGCCGCATTTTTCAAGATTTTTCCATTTTTAACCTTATAAAAAGGTAACAACATATGTAACCATCGTACTTTACACTTTGACTCAAAACAAAGCATGAAGTACGATGGTTATACAAGTAAAACAGTAGATATAACCTGCAAAAACATTTGGGGTTTCAAGAATAGCAATGAAAGTGTTCATTGATAAATGCTTCTGTGAGTAGCAGCAGAAGGCAATTACAACCAAATTTGATCCCTACATAAAATAAACAAGGATTGAAAAAAGATGAGAAAAGTTTCGGAAATCGATACGAAATATGAATTACCTCTCGACGTCCGACGAGAGAAGTTCCGCCAACCGTATCTCCCTATAGATCGTTTCCCCTATCGAAGAAGAAAAAATGCCTATACAAGAAACGAACCAAGTGATCAGCACAAACTGAATGATAGTATGGCAAGAAAAAGTTCAAATGAAAACCGTTAATATTTTGAGAACCAGCTACTTCATGAATTATTTATAAATAGTTGGTTTCCAGGTTCTCAAACTATTTAGGTTCTCGTTTGAATCTGCTCGTAGGATGGTAAACTCTTTCTCACCCTATTCGGTAAACCATCCCTAATGCCACAGCTTACTGCAGAATCCATTTCTGGGTCGTTTAATATTTATGATATCGGCAAACGAGTGAACCAACTGTCCAGCCAAGCTACACGGATCGTCAATCAAGGTTTGAATGAAGGT
>NW_020200571.1:167966-189444 GCF_001531365.2 Cynara cardunculus var. scolymus | reverse complement strand
TGCAGGAAGTGAACCTTCTGCAAAGGAACAAATAGGGAAAACGTATCAAGAACATAGCGTTGCTTACGTTCTTTCATAGGGGTGTGTAAGGGCCTGTTTGCTAGCCACTTAATGAGCTTCATTGGACTAGCAGCTTATTCAGTAAGCTATACATGACTGTTTGGTAGTGGCTTAATGATAAAAAAAGTGGCTTATCCAGTAAGCTTTCAGGGGGAGCTTTATGCAGAAAGCCAAGTTTTTTCAAAGCTGTCCCTCCGAATTAAAAAACACGCTCCCAAACAAAAACTTTTCACAATCTATACAGGCAGATTAATTCACATCCCTAAAAAAATTTGATGCGAATCTAGCACAAGAACAAAAAACTGTTTGAGGTACCTTTAGTTTTCAGGCTTGTACTAGAAACTGCAGCAGAAAATTCATCAGCTTTTTCGATCACAGCAGAACATAGTGCTTGAACTTCACCTGCAACAGCAAGTCTGCTTACGATTCCCCTGGCCATTTGGGCTGAGACTCCGCTAAGTGGGCCCACCTCAGTTTCCAATTTAGTCTTTGCCTCTCTAACAAATTCGTGGAGTTCTTGAAACCTTGACGTGCCATCAAAAAGTCTAAAACTCAAATATATCCTGTAGCAGAGGCAATCAACACGCCGTGCATCCTTAGCAATAGTCAATTGCTTCTTCCAGTAACTACAAGAATTAGTTGCCAAGAAGAAGCATGAGCTAAAAAACTACATAAATCTAATAGGAACTGGAAGACCAAAACTAATAAAAGAATAAAATGCATCAAAATGTAACAAAGTTTGGTATAGTTTCTATTTAGAGTAACAAAGACTTCTTTTTCTCAGTCCATGCATAAAAAAGTTTCAAATTTTCCTATTTTGTACCCACTTTGACCGGTAACCCGCTGATTTTGTAACACTTCATGACATGGATACCCGTTTACTAAAGAGTTACGGCGAAATGGACAGCAAACTTGGTATCCACGTCACTAAATGTTACAAGATCAGGAAGCTACCCGTCAAAATGGGTAAAAAAACAAAAACTCTGAAACTTTGTTACATTGATCGAGAAAAAGCTTCGTTGTTACGCTAAATATAAACGAAGACAAATTTCTTTTTAATTTGATGCATATTGCCCAATTAATAAATTTATGTATTTTGAGAACTATAAGCGAAGAGCACTGTGTCGTAATGGAAAAATAAATATCATAAGTAAATGTATGTATATATATGTAAGAAGATGAAAAACTCACCCAAGTATCCCTGAAACTTTACCACAAGATGCACAACAGTAACTCCCGTCTAGCTGCATCAATTGCCCCAGGTTAACAACCCCTACTTTTCCTTGCTGAAGGGCACACTCAATGTGGCAAGATAAGCCACAGGATTCCCAGTTAGGAGAATCTGACGTGCATTCCAACCAAAGACTCGGATCTTTATTATCATCGAACAAGTGGCAAATGCAGCAAGAGCATCTTTTGCAGAAGGTGTCAGCTACCGATAAAACAGCTCTACAAGCAGAATTCTTGCAGATCCATGTATCTGAAAACTTAGTATCAGTACATGATTCAGAAACAGGAGGAATACGCACAGGATTTTCCCCTTTCCTGTTCTGTTTCCTGGAAGGCTGGCACTTGGGACTTGTGGATGCCTTTTTGAGATCCTGATTCTTTAACAGCTTCTTATTCATCCTGATGGATGCTTCAGCCATTTTATGTTTCGACGAAGCTGATTGCTTTTTTCCCTTATCACAGCAAGTGCGAAAGAGATCCTTCCGCAGACCGGACTTCACGAACTCTTGAAGTGGCTCTGCTGTTCTTGAAGCATCATCTGAGTGACCATTTTTCTCTGGAGTGCTCTGAACACTGGAAGATAGACTTTGAACACAAGAACCTGGACATAAATAAAAAGGGTATTCAAGAAAGGATAAGGTGAGAAAATCGAAATTATTTTTGGAGATATAAAGGTATATTCTAATTAGTAAACACATCAAAGAAACTTTGAAAGTCAAAATAATGTGGGGAACAGATAAATGTTCCTTTTAACACAATACGCCATAAATATTTTCTCAAAGCTCCAGATAACAAGCAGGAATTTCATTAAGATCCGAAGTATTAACATGTCAAATGAATCTCAAGCACCCTTATATGTTATTCGCTCCCATAATTAACAATTACCCATCTATTTAATCATCTTTTTAATGACTAATTTACAATTAATATATGCAAAGTATGTAAGGGCATCACAACATCTAACAATAATAGAAAGTAGAATTATACCTAATTCCAGCTAAGAACAAGAAAACCCAGAAAGAGCTGTGGATATTCTCATGAGTTCATGCCTTTTTTCCTTCATTATAATTAAGTTTAAGCCATTTTTCCAGCAACGCATTTGATCATTTCAACTTACACACTTCTTCAGATCTACACAGCTTGCCATATTGCCATATTGTTTTACATCTTACAATTAATTCATAAGAAAATATACAAGTAGAGAGAAGGGTCCAGGTCTGATGAGTGTTGACGATAGACCTCCAACGTGTATGGCATGACTGCCTATCCAAATTTGATTTGTTAAAACACGAAAAATCTTATATGATAGTCCAGACTCTACATGCAGTTAAAAGCGGAAATCCACCGTCCTTGGTTGAAAAGATTAAAATCCATAGCCGAAAATGTATGAGAAAAACGAGTAGAGAAATCAATTTTCCTAACAGATAGGTATACTGATTGAGCAATACAACAGCTCAAGAACATCGTTGACATCAAATGATACATGCAAGTGCAAACACATAGACATGCTCAATTCCAAAGGTTGAATAAAATCTGGTTTAAAAGGAAGCAGAGAGAAGTTTTCTTACACAGGTTCAAAAATCAGTTATGATCACACTAATGGACTAGCACAACTCCTCATGAAGAGAAAAAGATGACTAATCGAGGTACATAAGTGGCAAAAGAGCATCTTGATGGAGGTGTGACATCAATGCTCTTAGGGTTTCGCATCTCAGACCTCAACATGAAATCTTATATGGCCTTTATAACTGCATAATTAATTAGACATATATGAAACATTCTCATATACACTGTTTAGACATATATGAAAGATACTTATATAACTAACCTTGCCAATGAATGAAAGAAATCAAAAAATAGAAAAAGAAAAACCCACTGATTTACATGACAAGAATTATGTATCAGATTTCAGTTAGAAATCGGTTCAATGCGAAATTTTAGTTAATCGTATGATAATCATCGTTGTATAACTTCAGCCATTCAAAAGAAACTACTTAGACATACCCAATACTTGCAAGCTCGATGCATACCAACACACAATTAGGGAGGCTTGGGCTCTAAGCGCAAGATGTAAGGCAGACCAGCCCTGGAAAAAGAAACACCATGTACCGAGTAAAACATGCTAGAAGATTTGGATGCTTTGCACAAATACTAAAAAACAAATTTGAACTCCGATAAACAACACCTGACAAAATATAAGTCAGCAAACCATTCAATTGTGGTCCAGCACTTAAACCATATAACATCTGCACATAACCATACACTAACTGCATATGCTAGTGTGTAATTTAGTGAAACTAACATCTTTTGATACTAAGATCCAAAGTGAACTCTGAAAACACTTTAAATCAAAGGATTCTTGGAGATACACTTTCAAATGAAAAGCTGTAAACTGGTAAAAATAAAACAATAGATGGAATTTGACTTTAGCAATTTAACGAGAGAAGACGGCGTCATTGGTATGACAAGTTGACCACCCATGTGGTGGCACATATTATGTAGGAATAATTGTTGACCTTCATTGTTGGTTCTGATTAAATATAGGTATTTAGATCATCAAGTTTATAGGAATCTTTGAATATGGTATACGGTTGTCAAGATTTTAGTTGTGTTCAAACAGATTGAAGTTAAAGGTATGTATATGTGGTGAAAATCAGTAATGTAACTTTTCATGATACACATTTACTAAACAAAGTACAAGTAGAAATGCAGAAATTATTATAACCTAGAAGATCCAACTATCTGTGGTATATAATTTTGGTACAAAAAATAGTGTAGTGAATAAATATAAGGAAAACATACGAGTCTCAATCAGATTAACAAATACATACAAAACAGACCAGTAAGTGCACCCACATATGAGTGAATGCCTAATGTCTAATGCAGGAGGCAAAGGAAGATGAAGAGAAAAGTTAGATGCTATATATACATAAATGATCAAAGAGAATGGGACTATTGTACCATTCAAACATAGAACTGTGTTAAAGAAGATGAAGAATTAACCATTGTGGAGGATAATGAATTTTCAAGGCTAATTTAGGTCAATAAATGCAACATTCCATCACTAATAAGCAATAACCAGTACCAATCCAACTGCAACCTTAAAAGATGGCTAAGAAAAATGAATAGCATACTCCATGTTTCTCTCTAACCAACCTTCCTATCCCGACTATATTTGGAGTCTTAAGCATGTAATTATGTAAAAGGTATACCAAGTAGCTGATGAAATCTATATCATCCTCACCTTCCTTTCTACAACTTCCTCCACACAACAGAAAGGCTCTCTAGCTCAACATCTGCAAGAGCAGGTCAACCATTTCATACATCATTGTTTTGCATGGATATCCATAAAAACTGTCAACAAAACCAAGTTGACCATTTAGTTGCCACGTTCAGACCTACATTCCTTATCTAGATTATAGTTAAGAGATACATTATTTCACACGTGCTGATAAAAGAAGAAACCAAGAACAATATTGGCCCAATAAAGCAATTTTCTCATAAAAGTTATTTCTATTTTCCAAATTCGATTATTATCACTGCAACATCACTATGTCAAAAATGATCATCATGACACTTGAGCCCAAAATGTGTATATGATGTGCAAACAATCCTCAAAAGACACCATATAGCTCCTATACAGGACACAGTATGAAAATGCACTTACTACTGAAAATGCAGTCAAATATTTACTAGATATGGTTCAAATGGTCATACAAACGAAAAGAAAATTGACATCTACAAGCTTTACCCACTGAGGGCCTAACGCTTGCCCATTCTCCACCTTTTTTAATGAACAAACAATTTCAGTCATCCATTAGAAGAAAAGAAATGTCAACGTATAATTGATCAATATGAAATCTAAGAGAAAGATTTGCCTGCCAAGATCAAGGGAGCTTTAGGTTTGCATAAGTGTAAAGTCTAGATCTAATGGCCAAACAATTAGGATCATAGTTCCAAGAATGGTTCTGCATGCATATAGTGGTGTTAGTCATTATGATAAAAAGTCGCAAGATTAGGGTTTAGTTGCCTTCAATCCTGCTCATGGCACCAGTGAAGTCCAGAATTTGGAAATGGCCTCATAAGCAAGACTCAAGAGATATGTTATGGTAAGCCTACTCTATCGTGGCAGGATTTGTGGCACCCTCGTGGTCCTTCAAAAGATATGGTAGATTCTATGTTCACCGCAGTGACATTCCTAGTTATGCATTTATGGTGGAATCTATTAACCATAATGGTGGTTGGTGTTGGCCTCCTGGTGACACGTACTACAACTTGGACATGCAGTCAACAATCTGTTAATTCTCTGATTCCTTATGATGACTATGGCGACCAGGTGTTTCTGAGGCAGTTATTGCTGATGCAAAATCCTCTATTAGTTGCTGAAAACATCAAGAAGTCAAGGTGGTCATGTATGAAAATGTCCCCTTGGCATGCTTCCTAAATTTTTTCTAGTTGTTGACTTCATTGCAAGTATGATATTATTATTGAGAACTATTTATTGGAAGGGGGTTGATCAACTGCTGTATTCGGATTTAATGCCTCTTTTTCAGTCATTCTGAAGTTTGGACCAAGTTGGTCAGGTGAGGACTGGGACTGGAAGTTTGCCTTTTCTATTCAAAACTTTGAAGGCAATACTTTTATACATTTAGTCAGCAGTTTATTTTAACGTAAGTCATTTGTTCTGTTTTGCAAGGGTGGAACGTGCAGATTTTCAATCCCTCTGTTTGTACTCTGATGACTATTATGAAGAATAACAATGTATCTTGAAAGACCTTTCCAAGGACTTTCTGCAACTGGTACTATGTAAGAGCTGGTGTATTAGTGCCCAAATTTTGTTAGTTTATCCGTTTATATTTGAAGTTTCTCTGATAGATGCCTCGCTGTAGATTGTATTACAGCTGTTATACATAGTCTAGTATGTCACTACCAGCATCATCTCCCCTTCAAAATATTGACAATAAGCTGAGCGTTGTAAATGACAAACAGGTTTCCAGAATAAGATGCCCAAAAGAAATTGGTGACGTCAAGTTCTCACCTTTAGCAACAAATTTATCATCCATCTCCATAATGTTCAAGCAACCCTCCCTGTGATAAAATAGCACTGAAAAATCAGCATTTTCTAGACTACAACCTAATCAAATTAGTGTGCATATAGAAGGAAGAATCACAATCCAACATTTTCAATGGATGAAGAAAATTAACCCAACTCAACGAGTGTCAACATCTATGAAAGTGAACATTTTTTTGTCATTTTCATGTAGAAGGCTACCATCAGCCTTAGCATACACCAAGGCAAGCGTAATCAAGTGTTTTGCATAAACTAACTAGAACTACAGTTAAATTAAGAAGATAAAATTTGCTACTAATGTGGGGCAACCAATAGGCATGTATTGACTAGCACACCAATTATTTTAAAATACATAACCATTATGAGATGCCGTCCTCCGTACTCTTAATGTGGGGGGTGGGGGGTTTAAAGCACAAGGTAACCCTTGTCAATTCACATAATATTTTTAGTTAGCACTCCATGGTTACTAGGCGTTTTCTTTCTATACAAATTGAACAGCTTAGTCAGTTCCCACAACCATGTCAGTTACATTATTGCCATCCAATTTACTAACAATGGTGGTTGAGAACTTGAGATGATTAACATCATGCCGATCATATTCTTTTTCCTTCATCCTCCATCCCAAATTTTTCTAAGTATGCAACAGCGCAAAAACACAAAAGTTAGAAGATCACTTTATCTATTTTACCATTTCTCACAACAAAGCTCATTGTGTTATACTAATGACATAAAAAAGCAGAACCTTTTCACATATACATGTAACATGCTCTTCTTAAAAACCCACCTCCAAAAAATCAAATAAAGTACATTTAGCTTAATTATCACTTATTCTCGCGCTATTTATCATACATTGTTGATTCCAGATGAAAACAATGAACAAACTTTGCTGAAACACAAACAAACTCATTGCATCGGAGTAGCCAACATTCTCGTCTGAAATTCCGGGAACAAAACGTATAATTACATAAAGAAATGTCCAAAAATCAAAACTTGAAACATAAAAATGTACAATATTACAAAATAACGTAAATAAACGAACGATAATACATCACAATTTCAAAAAACCAGCGGATCTGAACACATGAACACATAAAACAATCTACAAACCACAAGCTTCGAAGAAACACAATTATACATATATATACATCAACACGTATGTATATACTACAAAAACAAGAATGAATCAAGAGGAGATACCTGCGAAGAATGCTCGAGGAGAGAGAGAGATGAGAGAGAAGGTTAGGGTTTTTGTTTATGGAGATTGAGAGGTTTTTCAAAGAAAAACGAAAAATAGAAAATAAATCTCTACGACTTTTTGTGAGGATTTTGTTGAATGCTTTAATGGGGGAAGCTCGGAAGTCTTGGTAGCTACGGTGAGGTTCACGAGCGTGTAGAGCGCGTGGCGGAGTGGATTTCAGTTAGAAATGGAAGCAGTTGTTACTTGTTGCGGAACCGTAAAACGTACACCTAATGCTTCACTCACTGGTCACTGAGCCTGTTGCGTACTCGCTATGCAAACGCGTTGGTTATATTTATATTTTAAGTCCTTGCACTTTTGATGATTAATAAATTCAGCCACTCAATGTTTACAAAGAAGACTTTGAACAAGTAATTTCATTATAAAATGACTACGGTCTTTTTTTATTTTTTTTTATTAACCTGGATATTCAATTCGTTATGCGAGCCGACTAACCTCAAGACGATCACCTGTTTTGCAGATAGCCCGGAGTCATCGCATTTAAACCTCCGTGCCCACAAAGGAATTTTTATTCCTCCTTGGATTTGAACCTAGGACCTCCTGGTACTTTTGACCTTTGAAGCTAAGCTCAAACCAATTATGCATCACCCCTGTGATTGACTATGGGTCTTTTGTCTCTAGTTTAATGAGTTTAATGGAAATCGCGGGTTATTTTGCTAGTTATATATGATTGTTTGGTAATGACTTAATGCTACAGAAAGTGATTTATTTACTAAGCTTCTAAGAGAGGGCTTTATACAGAAAGTCTAGTTTTTTTCAAACTCACATCTCCCCATAAAAAACATGTTTTTTCTATCTATGAAAAAATTCTCTCAAACAAAAATATTTTCATTCTATACAAACAAATTAATCCGCATAGACAATTTTATCCATCAATGATTTAATATAAAATTAACCAAACAACCTCTAATAAGGGGGTGTTTGGGATTGCTTATTTGAAACAACTTATGCTTTTCTACAAAGGCACTTATCAACTTATTATAAGTCAGAAAGGTTTAACTTCTTCAAAAACTTCTTATTACCGGTTTGACACCGGTATAAGTTGTTTATCCAAACACTCAAAAATGCTTTATTACCGGTGTCATACCGTAATAAGTCAATAAGTTGTTTTTATAAGCAATCCCAAACACCTCCTAAATACAAATAAAACTAAAATATGATAGAGTGAACGATTTTGATGTTTCAAGTCCTCACACGTCTAATAATTAACAAACCCAACCCCTCGATGTTTGAAAAAGGACTTTGAACAAGTCATTTCATTGTAAAGTAATTAATAAATACAGTTATAAAAACAAAAGTAAAAATGATAGAGTGAACGATCATGAATCTTGAACAGAACTAGCATTAAGACCACATTTCAAATAAGACCAATCCTTTGAATACAAAATAATCGGAGTAACGTTGGAGCAAACTTTCATAGCCTTGGCTTCTTCAGCTCCAGTTCTCCCTGCAAGTTTGGCATGCAAAGTTTTCCTGTCTAATTACCAACAGCTAATGTATCTGAGCGATTAGACCAGACCGGCCCAGAGAGGAACATGCCCACGAGAGCACCACCAGATGTTGTACACGAACCTACTAAAGACGAATTTGAGTATATCATAGTTGACCACTCCATGGGGTAGCCCCTACACCCACTGCACGAGTGGAATATTACTTAGTCAAGTAGAAAGGAACAAGGTCTTACAGCACATGAAAGTCTTCTTCAAAACCTAGCATTAAGGGCGTTACGACCATCTCTCAAAATATGTGGGTAAAATTGATCATAAAAGGATGCAAATCAAAACTTGGAGCTTCAGCAATGGTGGCAGCAGTTTATTTAGGCCGATTTACTCGGATAAAATTCTTAAGAGATGTTCATATTAGCTTCTTGTGATGTTAGAAATTAACCCCACAAAGCTATCGAACCTAAACCGGGCAAATTGGAACTTTTTTCCATTATTTTAACAACCACAAGCTGGGTGGAAATTATGGGGTTACGGTATCTGGAACAACCGTGAGTAGAACTGTAGAAGAACATACAAATAGCGAGGCGATCGTAAAGGCATTGGCCAAGATGGTTGTGAGGGAGCCCAGGGAAGGGAAGTAACACTTGTCATGATTTTAGTGGATGTATTCTTAAAAAAACTAGTTTAATGGAAAATCAGTGAAATATATTACGACCAAGATGTCTATGAGTTAACTGGGTTTTTTAACATTGTTAAGGCGAGGGGCTTGTTTGGCAATCAAATGCATACCACGAGGTTGTTTTCTATGATTAAGTCATTTTAAGGATTCAAAATGTCAAAACTTAAATATGTAACTCACCCCAAATAAAATACTGCTTTTTTACAACTATAATAAAAATAGAACGCCTTAAAAGATTAAGGGGCTGTTTGTTTTTAATAAAAAAGCTCTTAATGTCCTCTTAAGTCTGAATCGGTCAGACATAAGAGGATTCAATGTGTTTGTTTTTTTTTTCAATTAAGAGCTTAAAAGCTCTTATTAGGTCTGAAAATTTAAGTGGTTGTGAAACCTCTTATTACCTCTTATTTCAAATCGTCGCCTACCTACTCTGATCTCTTTGCGCTCGATTTCTCTAGATCAACTATTCTGTCTCAATCTCTCATCTCTCAACTTTGTCAACTGTCGATCCATATCAACTCTCGATCTCTCATCTTCAAACTTCATATTTCAGACGCAAAAAACAAACGGTCTGACTGATTCAGATTTCAGACTTCAGCACAACCTCTTAAAAATCAAAAGTGAATTCAGACTTCAGATTTCAGACTTCAATACCTCTTAAAAAACAAACGTCACCTAATTCTTTTCGTGTGAGTGTCCATAAATTAGGCGTGATCTAAATGCACGCATATATATTGCTAAATGCATATCTGATTTTCTCCTCACATACATCAACATCAAAATCAATACTCACTTTGTACACTTTAAATGCATTGTTCGACCTAATTTTGATTGTAAATGAGGTACATGTTACAATCCTCATAAACTATGAGTTAAATACACTAGTAGTCCCTGTAGTATACTCATATTTTGGATTTGGTCCCTATAATATACTATCTATACTGATGGTCCCTATTAATTTCATACCACTCAAGGTCCCTGGAGTTAACACTATCAGTTAGCAACCGTTAGGAGGGACAAATCAGTCTTTGGGCAAACTATAGGGCCAAAAGTGATCTCAATACAAATGCAAAGTGAAGTTTGGACAAATCTAGACGTTGGCAAGGCTTTTCCAGAACGTATACAATAACAAAATTTTGACAGTTAAATATACCTTCAGGATTCAAAAATATACCTTTTCTTCAGAAAAATGGGTTACATACGTCCAAAAGGGCATTATTACAGATGTTTGCACTGCTTTGGATTTTTAATTACTCTGTATGAATTAAAAAGGTTTTGTCCTCCATTTCAACATATAACATTATAGCGTTCAAAATATTATTCTATATGGCTTTTGAACCTCCTTCGAACATCCAAATCTCGCACACGCCATTAAAACAATCATCTGATGTTTTTGTTATCTGTTATCCAATTGTTGTGAGTGTTCATTACAGTGAGATTGCTTCATCTATGTATCTTGCTAGATCAAAGACAAGAACAATATTCAACTTGTGTCATTTTTTTTTATTAACATAGATATCCAAACCTGCTATGCGAGCCGACTAATCTTAGGACGACCATTTGTTTAGCAGGTAGCCCGAAGTCACCGCATTTGAACACCAATGACCACAAGGGAATATTTATTCCTCCATGGATTTGAACTTAGAACCTCCAGACACTTTTAACCTTTGGAGTCCAAGCTCAAATGAATCAAGCACCACCCTTATGGTTAGCTTGTGTCATTCTGTAAGTTCTACTATAAAGAAATACTTGAACTAGTGAGGCACATCCAGTACATTTATGAAAAATGAAGCAGTCGAGTTGGTGAACCGTTTTAAACATTGTCTTCTAATTTATCTGTCCTTGTGTTTACATTCCGCAGTATATAACTTGTTTATGTATTGAGAAATACTGTGCGTAAATCATCACGTTCACATATTTAAAACCAACAAGGTCTCCTATGCAACTTTTCGACCTAAATTGCATCTAAAAAGATGCGACATATTTCTCAATGTTTTACATGATTTATAAAAAATACATGACTAATCCGACATAAAGGAATGAAATCTCTAAACAAGGAATCGAGATATTTACAGCTGTACAATATATTCTGAAAATATAAATACAGAATATTTGGAGGATATCAAGAAGATATTTTAACAAATCAGTAACGCAACTTTTTCAGAAGTCAAGAGTTCCAACTTTACTGAATATAAAATGTTTATTCAAGATATCCTTTTTAGAATCTGTATTTTTCTTAACACATTGGTCCCTGCCATCAGAGATGGTCAATAACTAGTCCCAGGCCAGGTCGGGCTAGGTCCAAAACATTATTCTTGTAACTGGTCCCGACCAAAAATCCAAGGTCCGGTTAAGGTTATTCATAAGCAATTATGAGAACCGGTCCCTCACTTAACGAATGCCTTTTAGGGTGCGTTTGGTACTAGGGGTGAGCATAGGCGGGTACCCGTCCTTTTTGACAGGAACCGGAACCGGAACCGGTTAGAGCGGTTCTTGAATTTTTGTAACCGGAACCGGAACCGCCGGGAACCGGTTCCGGTTCCGGGTACCCGCTTCCTAAAATATTAAAATTTTGTTATTTAGAAATAAAAATAAAATATTGCCAAAACACTAAATTAAATAAACAAGAATAGAAATTATACGGAATAATGGTTACAAATATTGTTTTAACGATTACAAACTATACTAGACTAATAGAAAATGTTCAAAGTTTAACGATTATATACTATAATTGTAAATGTTCAAAACTTAACGATTACATATTATGAACTGTAGTTTAGTAGAACTAGAAAGTAGATGAAGAATGAAGATGACCGCGTCATTTGAAGATGTAACTTAATATAAATTTGGTATTGAAAAAAATCAATTATTTTTTTATTGAAAAACAACCGCCGGTTCCGGGTACCCGGCGGGTAACGGTTCCGAAAAACTGAGAACCGGAACCGTTCTCAATCGGTTCCGTATTTTAGGAACCGGAACCACTCATATCGGTTCCGCTGCTCACCCCTATTTGGTACGCAGACAGGACAGCTGTTCAGCGTTTGGTAAGACATGACAGGACTGGATAGAACTGGTTAAAATGACCAATTTACCCACAGTGAACTGTTTAGTGTTTTTTTTTTCACTGAATAATCAATATAAATGTTAACAAATATGGTGTGCAAAGTATAACTTACATCGAACCACTACTACTTTCAAAAATACATTGGCAAAAATACATGATTTCATAATCAACTAATGGTATATGAAAAAGGTAAATATAATATAAGCATCAATAATCTATTATCGAAGCAAATCTATATGCATTCCATACTAAGAAAAGAAAAACTACTACCAACAAGCACACAATCAATTAAAATGAATTAAATATCAAATAGTAAATAAAATATGAGCATCAAAAAAACAATTTGGCTAGTGATCCCATATAGTATCATTACATTCACAAAACTTGGATTCCATAAAATAAAAAAATTTACCTATCACCTGTACAATCACTCATGTAAGATCAACATCGAACATTTACTACTCTGATCAAGGGAAAACATACAAAACTCATTGAAAACAACAAATTGCATGTGTGAATCTTACGCAATACGTTTGACGGTGATAAAATCAAGAAAACAATTTATGTAATTTATTAAATTATAATAGAATAATTATTTTTTATAACAAAATATATCATTTGAAGTTTTCGTCAAAATAATTAAAATGACACCAAATAAAAAGTTTATGTGGTTTTCTATTTTTATTTTTATCTCTTTTTACATTATTTTTTATTATTAATATATAATAAATTACATAAATTAATAAAAATATAGAAACCGTATAAAAATAATATTTTGAGGATAGTAAAATGAAAGTTTAAGAAACATAAAATACAATAAATAAAATTTAAAGAATGAATAAAATGTAAAAGAGAGACATATTTGATGTTTTAGAAGATAATTAAGTTTTATTTTGAGGTTATATTGGAAAAAAATAAGTCTGTTTCACCCTGTTCCATGGGGTAGGGGTGGAACAGACCTGTTTCACTCTGTTCCTGTCTGTTCCACATAAAATTCATGCCAAACATGGGACAGGAATTCATGTCATGTCCCTGTCCAGTGTACCAAACGCATCCTTAAAGACCGTTCAATGACAAGGAATCAAGGACCAAATTGTCCCTCACTTGACGGGTGCACGTTTTTAGGAAAATTGTGGAAATCGAAGAGGGTGATTTCGTTTTAGGGAATAGAAATGCAAATTAGAATGAAAACAAAAGAAAAGAAACCCAAAATTTTATTCCTGATTAAACTGTGCAAATGAATTTACAACAATTCCCAGAACAACACAATGATAACATACGTACCAACTGATTCTACAGGAAATCATTACAATACAACATATGGTTATGATTGCTATAAGCTCTACCACAAGATTGTTGCTTGCTTGAAAGGCAGCTTACCTCAGTTATAATTCTGTAGCTACCATATCCAGATAGGCCAATACCAAATCCCATTTGTTACACCATCCATGAAGCTTATGTATGGCTTTTTGTACTAAGCAGATATTCTGTTATTTGTTGTCACAAATAAAAGAATATTCAGCAGCTAACACCTGTAGAATAAACTTCAGTCCAATCAACACAATCAATGAACTAGGTCTTTCTTACCTAAATGAACTTCTGTAAAATCAATCATTTGACTGTCACGGCTGCTTCACATCATAACCCACGGATAAAGACATGAACTAGGTCTTTCTTACCAAACAGAAAATCAGTTATTAAGGTATGAATATAAGGTGATGAAGTCAGTTACACAGCTATCCAACAGATGCAACACATATTTAGTGGCTACAAAGCACTTAGTAAAGTTGAGTAAGGGACCCAATTCATAACAATAGTGAAACCATGGTAACCATACATGTAATTGTTTTATTAGAAGGACCCAATCAAAGAAATTTAATAACCACAGGGACGAAATTTGTAATTTACTCTTTCATTTATTATATTAGTAAACTATAAAGTTGGCACTTACATATATGGTATCCTTTTTATTTTTTATTTCTTTATTATATTTTAATACTACATATATATATATATACACACGCGCATATAACACACACACATATATATATATATATAGAGAGAGAGAGAGATAGGTGTGTTATTATACAACCATTTACATTTGTACAACCAATACAACTTAATCTCAACCGTCGATTTAATTTGATGAATATGTAATTTTATAAAAGTTTGATTGTTTCTTAATATAAAGTACTGATCATAATTAATGAACCTTATTCATCTTCCATAAATATTTAAATCATAATAAATGAACTCTCATCATTTCCATAAATATTTTAATTTATTGAGTTGCATTGTTTGTATAAATGTGATGAATTGCTTTTAAAACAAACTCTCTCTCTCTCTCTCTCTCTCTCTATATATATATATATATATATATATATATAATTTTGGTTTAAATATTAAACAAATTTGATTAATTAATAAAAATTAACGTTTAAATGAAAATACAGACAATGAGAGTAAAGTGCATTTAATAAGACAACCAATTGATATAAAAATAAAACTATTTTTTTTTCGAATCCCATTAAACTTCTTCAAATGATAATTTAAAATAAATAATTAATAAGTTTTTTTTTTTATTTTATCAAAGTTTTTATTTTTTTATTTTAAAAACTGGTTGGTACTTTATTAAATTCTTTCTAAAAATGGAGTTAGGTTTAAAATATTAATTAAAATATCAAGACATTTATTTTTACTATTAATTATATAAAAAATTATCATAAAACTTTGTCACTTTGCTCTCACTATTCCATATTTTTATTTAAAATTTTATTTTCTAATTAAATAGTTGATTTGATATTAACATTGATATATTTTTTTTCAAATTTTTATAATATCTTCAAATTTATATTTTTTTCAAAAATAAACTATTTAATGTTTTTTTAAAAACACATGAAATCGTATTATAACATCGAAAGAGACAAATAATAAAATAGAACATTCAAATCGAGATGTGTCTTGCTGCATTGCACAAGTACTCTTCTAGTTAATATTATAAATGAATTTTAAGGATAAATATTTAAAATTTTATATACCGGACTAATTATGTAATTTTTCAAATAAATTTTTGGAATTTTCAACTGCTGTTCTTAACACCGTTAGATGAAGAAACAAAAATAGAAGCCAAATAAAAATCAAAGTGATGAAAAAGCACTTTTTAAATTATAAAGACAAAAATCGTTATAAACATTAAACCACATGAACGAAAATTGTTGTTTACTCTTTACGTTTTAAATATTTCAGAAATAAATAATTATTTGTTCTATAAAAGAAAAAAAAATCTTAAAAAAAAAAAAAGGCAAGATGCCTTCGTATTTTGAGTCATTAAGGGACTGTTTACCTAACGTTTATTCGGGTAAGCATTTATCAAATGACGTTGCCTTGTCAGATGAATATAGTAAGGACTAAGAATTTTATTCGATAAAAGCAAAACAATGATCGAAAGTCTTACTCGATAAGTGAGAGTGATAACTCTTACCACGGTTAGTGCTTACCGGGTAAATTATTGCATACAATGCTGTTTTCGTGAACTAAAATCTTATCCGGTAAGTAAGCGATAATGTTGAATTTCACAGTTAAGCGCTTTACCGGGCAAATAATTTAACACTTACCCGGGTAAGCGCTTACCAAGTCATGTTACGTCATTGGATCAATATGGTAAGAACCAAGAATCTTACCCGGTAAGTGAGGGCGACGACTCTTACCATGGTAAGCGCTTACCTGGTAAATTGTTGCATACGATGTCGTTTTGATAGACTAAAATCTTACCCGCTAAGTAAATAATAATGTTAAATTTTACCGATAAGCACTTATTGGGTAAGTGTTTGATAAACGACCCTAAGACATTAATATACATTGTGTTCTTTTTTGTACCTTTTTCTTTATAAAACACAGCTTTTGATGAATTCGGTTTTTACTCTTCCAGAACTAAAAGAATCGGCTTTTGAAAATTACATAATTATCCAAGAGTTTAATATTTTGTTATAATTAATTATCCGATTCTAATTGTTCAAAAGATACACGATTTTTACATTTGAAACTTCACAATAAAATGTTGTGCAGATAAAAAAAAAGCAAATATTCACAGCAAAAACACTGGGAAAGTTATTTTTCCATTGTTTTGCTGTGGAGTTTCAGGTGTAAAAATCGTGTCTCACGTCTCAAGAATGTGAAAATTAGGTTACGTAGATTAGATATAACGACAATTACCAAAACTTGCTTGACTACGACTCTACGAGGTTAATTGGGCGTTCTCGGGTTTTGCTCATTGTTCGTACCGATGACGGTCTTTTGATATCATACGAAATGCCGAACGTTTTTTTTCCTTTCAGTCGAGTGCAAGTCGTTCGCGTTTTTGTAGATTGTGATTTGGTTTAACGAATTAAATCAATTAATCATTTGGTTTCATTACTCATTTTTAATATAGAACTGAATCCAACCTCTAATTCATAGTTGAATCTAATACTTTCTAATTGAAAATGTTTATGTAACTACAGGTCTACACACCTGGTTGTAGGGTTATGCAGTAGTAGGAAATCGACTGAGGTCGGGATTGTTTCTGAAAACGTTTATCGGGTAAGCATTTACCTGTAAGAGTCACCACTCTCACTTTCATGTAAAGCGCTAAACGGGTAAGAGTCACCACCCTCCAATACCAGATAAGATTGTTGGTCTTTGTCATGCTCGATCATTGTTATCTAAAATTATTTAGAAGTTTTGAATTTTTTATTTTCAATATGTTATCCAGAACAAAGCTGGAGTTTGTTTGTTTACCTCTTAGTAGTTCAATTAATATGCAACATCTGAATCGTTAAAAAGTGAATATTGTTTGGCAAAAAAAAAGTCTACGGGGTTGTTTGACAATTGTTGAATGGTTTGGTGCAGAATGATTAAGAGGCTCTCATGATATAGTGCAAAATGAAGTATAATTGTTTAGTAATTGTGTACAATGAAATTATGGCTTTTAATGGTTAAGGGAGATCCATGATACAAAATTATTCAGAGGGTTTTAGAACCATTAAGAAGCAGACTTTTATTTTGCCAAACAAAATTCACCTTTTAACGATTCAGATGTTGTCTCTTAATGGAACTATTAAAAGGTAAACAAACAACCCCCTACCTCTTAATCTAAAACCCTCTAAATGATTTTGTATCATGGGTCTCTCTTATCCATTCAGCACCCTAATTTCATTGTAAACAATCAACAAACAATTATATTTTATTTTGCACTATATCATAAGAGCCTTTTAATCATTCTGCACCAAACCATTCAGCAACTACCTAACAGTCTGAGCACTTTGCAACATTTTTCAAGATTTTCCATTTTTACCCTTACAAAAAGTAACAACTAACTTTTGTAACAATCGTACTTGACATTTTGACTCAAAACCAAGTGTCAAGTACGATGGTTAGAAAAGTAAAACACAGTAAATATAACCTGCAAAAACATTTGGGGTTTCAGGAACAGCAGTAAAAGGGCAATGAAAACGTTCATTGATAAATGCTTCTGTGAGTAGCAGCAGAAGGCAATTACAACTAAATTTGATCCCTACATAAGATAAATAAGTATTGAAAAATGATGAGAAAAGTTCAGAAATTGATACAAAATATGAATTACCTCTCGACGTCCGACGAGAGACGTTCCGCCAACCGTATCTCCCTATAGATCGTTCCCCCTATCGAAGAAGAAAAAATGCCTATACAAGAAACGAACCAAGTGATCAGCACAAATGGAATGATAGTATGGCAAGAAAAAGTTCAAATGAAAACCGTTAATATTTTGAGAACCAGCTATTTCATGAAATATTCA
Organism: Cynara cardunculus var. scolymus; assembly: GCF_001531365.2. Classification (NCBI taxonomy): domain Eukaryota; kingdom Viridiplantae; phylum Streptophyta; class Magnoliopsida; order Asterales; family Asteraceae; genus Cynara; species Cynara cardunculus. Next base: position 170,828 of record NW_020200571.1, on the reverse strand, counting down.
TAATGAATAACCCCAAAATATTATTCATCAATAGTTGGTTTCCAGGTTCTCAAACTATTTAGGTCCTCGTTTGAATCTGCTCGTAGTATGGTAAATCTTTCTCACCCTATTTTTGGTAAATCATCTCTAGTGCCACAGCTTACTGCAGAATCCGTTTCTGGGTCGTTTAATATTTATGATATCGGCAAACGAGTGAACCAACTGTCCAGCCAAGCTACACGGATCGTCAATCAGGGTTTGGATGAAGGTGTTGACCACTCGGCGTTCCTGTTCGGTTGACCTCAAACTGAACCATGTGAGCAGCTTTAATCTAAACTCTTGTTTGATATACCCTTGGCACTCGAGCCACCGGATGATTTTCACACAATATTCAAAGTTTTCGTCCAAACTACCAGCTCCRCCTTTGCGGGTCCCAAGGGGTGATCCATTTATCAGAGTGCTATCACAGTCGTGTGTCTCTTCCATCGTGCTAGCTGGYCTTTTCCGGGATACTTCAATCTGTGAATCAACGGCTGGGACTTCCCCATTTGACCGATGGTGAGCCCAGTTTTCAGATTCACCACTACCGTTATCTGGTTCAGCATTTCGGCCTACTGAACAGCCGTTCTCTTCATCCCTAAAGGAATCAACCGGAAGGGCTATCTCTTCGTTYAGATCGGGGACGGTTGCAACATTCAAGTCAAGCCCATGTGAAGTGGATGGCAACTCATCTATTTTTGGAGTTTCGGGTTTGATTATTTTAYTAAGTCCACTCAGAGCTGCACCTGAAATACCATCTAGGTATCCTCGTTCTTGAGCCCATGCTAAGCGGAGGATCTTTCCAAGTTCTCGGACTTTAAACCCGGAATCAGATTCAACATCTTTTGCACCAGACGTTCCTTCGTTATGAGGAAGCATAACAGCATTTGGGTTCTTCTGAATTATCTCCACACTTCCGGTGAAACACTTGACCTCTGAGTGTCCCAAATCACCAATATCGGTGTAGGACACAACCCTAAATAAGTATTCAGTGCAAGGCTGCAGATTGGAGATCAGAATTCTTCTTTGAGATCGTGGAAATGTTGCAACTGGATCTTTTGTGTGTGTCTCCGTTGTTTTGGAGTACCATAACTTAAATCCGATAATATCGTTGGACAATGCTGTAGATAGTTCTATTAATACAAGCACTACMGAAGAAGCTGTTACTTCTTCAAAAATGAATTTGCATGCTGCAGGAAGTGAACCTTCTGCGAAGAAACAAATAGAGAAAATGTATCAAGAACATAGTGTTGCTTACGTTCTTTCATAGGGGTGTGTAAGGGCCTATTCGTTAGCAGCTTAATGAGCTTAATGGACTCACAGCTTATTCAGTAAGCTATACATGACTGTTTGGTAGTGGCTTAATGATACAGAAAGTGGCTTATCCAGTAAGCTTTCAAGGGGGAGCTTTACGCAGCAAGCCAAGTTTTTTCCAAAGCTGTACCTCCCAATTAAAAGACATGCTCCCAAACAAAAACCTTCATAATCTATATAGACAGATTAATTCACATGTAACACCCGGATTTTTTTTGGTAAGTGAAATCCCAAGTTTTAGGTGTGTTTTCATCCTTAGAATAGGTTTATCAAGTATTTTGAAGTTTGATTATGCTTGGGTATGAAAATAGGCAAGAAATGATCAAAGAATGAAATTTCAAAACTCCCCGACCGCGAAGAAAATTCCCTGGAAGTGAATACAACTCCCTGGTCGTGAAAGTTGGGCAGGTTTGGGTCTGGAAGGGTGCAGATCATGTGCCAAGTTTTTTCCTCAATAGAACCGATTTTCCTCCCATTGTTACCTCATTTCTCATCTCCTAACTCATTTCTCCCTCAATCAAACTTGGTCCAAGCATCTCTATTTCACCCAATCGATTTCTTCAAGAGTTTTGTGAGATCAATGAGCTAGGGATTATGATGAAAGCCCTTCACCATCTTCATCTTCTCCATTAGAGCTCATACCCACCTCCTGGTTTCCTCATTCAAACTCGATCTGGGGACTTGCTAGTGCTTTTATTCATCTTCTCCAAGCATTTAACAGATCCTAAACATCAAGATTTCAAGTCTAGATCCAAGATCCGAGTTCATCTTCTTCATCTCCATTTCCACCATTGTTGTCCTAGTTTTTGGAGTTTCTTCCTAGAAACGAAGTATAAGTCATCTTAACCTTCTAAACTATTATTATTGTTAAAAACCTTTCATTTTAACCTCCTAGCGCATTTATTTTGAGGTATCTTCCATGTTTTGAAGTTTTGACCAATTTTGGATATTTTAGATGATTAGAGAATTTGAATAAGATTTGCTATGAATCTAACTTTGGGGTTACTTTTGGTACATCTCTAGGCTTTGGTTGTGACCTAGATAAAGTTTCAAGAGGTGGATGTTGATGGATCAAAAGCCTTCACCATTTTGGAAACTAGAGATAGATTTGGAACCTAGGTTTACTGTTTAACCTAACCTAACAAGGTGAGTTCACGTTGTTTTTGTAAAAACTACGTACATGCCAAAATGTTTATTAAAGTATTGATGTGTTTTACTTTATATTTATCATATGTTTTGAGTATTTGATGAAGTTAGCATATCTAGTAAATTTGGGTTAATAAATCTTGTAAAATACATCTACTTGGGTTCTTGGACATTTTGATAAATAAATTATATGGGTTCATTTGATGATTAATCCTATAAATGATATTATTTGGTGATAATGCATTTATAGTGTACTAGAAGGGTACTTGCACAATGAAGCAAGATAAATTTCCATTTTAATGTTTAGCTTTTATTGTCTCTACCAATGTAATACGATTTTATGTGGTTTTGAGAAAGCGACAATGTTTTTATTATAAAAATATA
>NW_020200571.1:153137-167638 GCF_001531365.2 Cynara cardunculus var. scolymus | reverse complement strand
AAGTTTTAATAAGTTGTACTTACACAAAATTACTTGTAATCTTGAATTTTAAGTAATGTGCATCAATAAACGGTACTTCATGCATAAAAATGGTGTAATTTTTGAAAAATGTATCAAAACGTTCTTTTGTATCAATATATGTCATTGACCCCATGGTGTAATTTTTGAGTCAATTTAATGGAATGGTTATTCCCGTATTGTAGCTAAAAATAGGCATTGGGTCATTAGAGGCAACTTAGTACGGTCTTATGGGAGCCAGATATTAGCTACACATGATGCAATTTCTAGTGAAAGAGTGTCCTGGAATCATTGGGGGACTTGAACCATGAACCACAAACAATTGATCCCATTGGAGCCATTAATCCTCAGGATGAGCTCTATAACGTGGAATGGTGGCCTACTTTTATGTTCTGCCATAACCATGGAAATCGGGTCTCCCCTGTCACCGAAAGGTGTTATTTTGGGTATTGAGTTTTATCCATGTTTTCAATGACGTATTGGGTATGGAGTATTTTTCATTATTTATAGTTTGAGTATTGAACCTTATTTACGTTTTTGGCATTTAACCTCATTCACTTTTGGATGAGTATTGGACTTCGGTCCCATGAACAAAAGAACGTTTTGATACATTTGTTTTCATCACGATAATGGTGGGTTTTGGAAAGGATGTGCTTTTATATATTTAAGATGAAAACTGCTTGAACTCACTAGGCATTAAGCCTAACCTTTTTCTTTGTTGGCATGTGCATCAGGTTCTTGAGGAATGGTACTTGAGACATTGTGTTGCATTGAAGGCTAATTAGAGGCACAAGAATGATCTAGCTAATCAATGACTTCTCCAGATGTGGAGATAGCGATTGTTATTGGGTTTTAGTGGCACCCAACCTTGACCTAGTCCTTATGTAAGGCTTAGTTTATCTATTGTTGATGATTAAATCTAGGTTTTCTATTCAAGGTAATTCAAGTATTGATTTATAGGAAAAGATTTATCCCTTGTTTGATGTATTACAGAAAATTTTAATTTAGTTGCTCTTTCTAGGTTTGGGGGTGGTATATCACATCCCTACAAGACTTAATGGAAAACCAACCAAACAGCCCTAAGTTATTCCTAGTTTCCTATCGTGCTCTACTCTTTGAGATAGGGGTCAGGTCTGCACACATCCCACCCCCGGGAGCCCACCTCCAGGTGAATATACTTGTTTGTTTGGTTTGGTCAATGTCGAGAATTTGAAGCGAATCTAGTTCAAGAACAAAAAACTGTTTGAGGTACCTTTAGTTTTCAGGCTCGTACTAGAAACAGCAGCAGAAAATTCATCAGCTTTTTTTATCACAGCAGAACATAGTGCTTGAACTTCACCTGCAACAGCAAGTCTGCTTACGATTCCCCTGGCCATTTTGGCTGAGACTCCGCTCAGTGGGCCCACCTCAGTTTCCAATTTAGTCTTCGCCTCTCTAACAAATTCGTGGAGTTCTTGAAACCTTGACGTGCCATCAAAAAGTCTAAAACTCAAATATATCCTGTAGCAGAGGCTATCAACACGCCGTGCATCCTTAGCAATAGTCAATTGCTTCTTCCAGTACCTACAAGAATTAATTGCCAAAGAAGAAGCATGAGTTCAAAAACTACATAAATCTAATAGAAACAGAAAGGTCAAACTGGTAAAAGATATAATGCATCAAAATGTAAAAAAGTTTGGTATACTTTCGATTTAGAGCAACAAATACTTTTTTCTCAGTCCATGTATAAAAAAGTTTCAAATATTCATATTTTGTACCCACTCTGACCGGTAACCTGCTGATTTTGCAACACTTCATGACATGGATACCCGTTTACAGAAGAGTTACGGCGAAACGGACAGCAAACATGGTATGTCAATAAATGCTACAAGATCAGGAAGCTACCCATCAAAATGGGTAAAAAGTAAAAAGTCTGAAACTATGTTTATATTGATCGAGAAAAAGATCCGTTGTTACACTAAATAGGAACGAAGACAAATTTCTTTGTAATTTGATGCATATTGCCCAATTAACAAATTTATGTATTTTGAGAGCAACAAGGGAAGAGCACTGTGTCGTAATGGAAAAATAAATATCATATGTAAACGTTTGTATATATATATATATATATATATATGTGTGTGTGTGTGTGTGTGTGTGTGTGTGTGTGTAAGAAGATGAAAAACTCACCCAAGTATCCCTGAAACTTTACCACAAGATGCACAACAGTAACTCCCATCTAGCTGCATCAATTGCCCCAGATTAACAACCCCTACTTTTCCTTGCTGAAGGGCACACTCAATGTGGCAAGATAAGCCACAGGATTCCCCATGAGAAGAATCGGACGTGCATTCCAACCAAAGACTCGGATCTTTGTTATCATCGAACAAGTGGCAAATGCAGCAAGAGCATCTTTTGCAGAAGGTGTCAGCTACCGATAAAACAGCTCTACAAGCAGAATTCTTGCAGATCCATGTATCTGAAAACTTAGTATCAGTACATGATTCAGAAACAGGAGGAATACGCACAGGATTTTCCCCTTTCCTGTTCTGTTTCCTGGAAGGCTGGCACTTGGGACTTGTGGATGCCTTTTTGAGATCCTGATTCTTTAACAGCTTCTTATTCATCCTGATGGATGCTTCAGCCATTTTATGTTTCGACGAAGCTGATTGCTTTTTTCCCTTATCACAGCAAGTGCGAAAGAGATCCTTCCGCAGACCGGACTTCACGAACTCTTGAAGTGGCTCTGCTGTTCTTGAAGCATCATCTGAGTGACCATTTTTCTCTGGAGTGCTCTGAACACTGGAAGATAGACTTTGAACACAAGAACCTGGACATAAATAAAAAGGGTATTCAAGAAAGGATAAGGTGAGAAAATCGAAATTATTTTTGGAGATATAAAGGTATATTCTAATTAGTAAACACATCAAAGAAACTTTGAAAGTCAAAATAATGTGGGGAACAGATAAATGTTCCTTTTAACACAATACGCCATAAATATTTTCTCAAAGCTCCAGATAACAAGCAGGAATTTCATTAAGATCCGAAGTATTAACATGTCAAATGAATCTCAAGCACCCTTATATGTTATTCGCTCCCATAATTAACAATTACCCATCTATAATCATCTTTTTGATAACTAATTTTACAATTAATATATGCAAAGAACAGCTTGACCATATACTTGCCTTGCATCCTCAGATATGGCAAGTATGTAAGGGCATCACAACATCTAACGATAATAGAAAGCAGAATTATACCTAATTCCAGCTAAGAACAAGAAAACCCAGCAAGGACTGTGGATATTCTCATGAGTTCATGCCTTTTTTCCTTCATTATAATTAAGTTCAAGCAATTTTTCCAGCAGCTTGCCATATTGTTTAACATCTTACAATTTATTCATAAGAGAACATACAAGTAGAGAGAAGGGTCCAGGTCTGATGAAACTAAACGAATAAAAAGAGGATTCCCATTATGATCTTATTGAAGAAAGCAACAATATACTTGCTTCTGGAAGAATAAAAACTCAGTTAATAAGAAAAATATGTGGCATTTACACCACATATATAAAATCTTTTTGCCCAAACTGGAAAACTGATTTCCTCCATCCATGTTGGGACTGTTGAGTGTTGACAATAGACCTCCAACGTGTATGCATGACTGCCTATCCAAATTTGATTTGTTAAAACACAAACATCTTATCTGATAGTCCAGACTCTACATGCAGTTAAAACCGAAAATCCACCGTCCTTGCTTGAAAACATTAAAATCCATAGCCGAAAATGTATGAGAAAAACGAGTAGAGAAATCAATTTTCCTAACAGAAGGTAAACTGATTAAGCAATAACAGCTCAAGAACATCGTTGACATCAAATGATACATGCAAGTGCAAACACATGAGATGCTCAATTTGGAAGGTTGAATAAAATCTGGTTTAAAAGGAAGAAGAGAGTTTTCTTACACAGGTTCAAAAATCAGTTATGATCGCACAAATGGACTAGAGCAACAACTCATGAAGAGAAAAAGATGACTAATCGAGGTACATATGTGGCAAAAGAGCATCTTGATGGAGGTTTGACATCAATGCTCTTAGGGTTTCGCATCTCAGGCCTCAACATGAAATCTTATATGGCCTTTATAACTGCATAATTATTTAGACATATATGAAAAATCTCATATAACTAACCTTCCGAATGAAGAAATAAAACTATAGAAAAAGAAAAACCCACTGATATACATGACAAGAATTATGTATCAGATTTCAGTTAGAAATCGGTTCTATGCGAAATTTTAGTTAATCTTATGATAATCGTCGTTGTATAACCACAAGGGTGGTGCCTGATTGGTTTGAGCTTGGCTCCAAAGGTCAAAAGTGCCTGGAGGTCCCAGGTTCAAATATAAGATGGAACAAAAATGTCCTTGTGGCCATGGAGGTTCAAATGCGGTGACGCAGGGCTACCTTGCAAAGCAAGTGGTTTGCTTGGGATTTGTCGGCTTGCATAGCAGGTTGGATATCCAGGTTAATAAAACAAACATCTTAGATATACCCAATAGTTGCAAGCTCGATGCATTCCAACACACAATTAGAGAGGCTTGGGCTCTAAGCGCAAGGTGTAAGGCAGACCTGCCCTGGAAAAAAACACCATGTACCGAGTAAAACATGCTAGAAGATTTGGATGTTCTACACAAATACCAAAAAAGAAATTTGAACTCCGATAAACTGAACCTGACAAAATATAAGTCAGTGAACCATTCAATCGTGGCCCAGTACTTAAACCATATAACATCTTGCACATAACCATATACTAACTGCATATGCTGGTGTGTAATTTAGTGAGACTAATATCTTTTAATAATAAGATCCAGAGTGAACTCTGAAAATTTTTAAATCAAAGGATTCTTGGAGAAACACTTCTAATGAAAAGCAGTAAACTGGTAAAAGTAAAACAATAGATGGAATGCGACTTTAGCAAATTAATGAGAGAAGACGGCATCATTGGTATGACAAGTTGACCACCCATGTGGTGGCACATATTATGTAGGAATAATTGTTGACCTTCATTGTCGGTTCTGATTAAATATAGGTATATAGATTCATCAAGATTTTAGGAATCTTTGAACATGGTATACGGTTGTCAAGGTTTTAGTTGTGTTCAAACGGATTGAAGTTAAAGGTATGTATATGTGGTGAAAATCAGTAATGAAACTTTTCGTGATACACATTTAGTAAACAAACAAAGTACAAGTAGAAATGCAGAAACTATTATAGCCTAGAAGATCCAACTATCTGTGGTATATAATTTTGATACAAAAAATAGTGTAGTGAATAATATAAGGAAAACATACAAGTCTCAATCAGATTAACATATACATACACAACAGACCAGTAAGTGCACCCACAAAAGAGTGAATGCCGAATGTATAACGCAGGAGGCAAAGAAAGATGAAGAGCAACATTAGATGCTATATATGCATAAACGATCAAAGAGAATGGGACTATTGTACCATTCAAACATACAACTGTTTTAAACAAAACCATTGTGAAGGATAATGAATTATAAAGGCTAATTTAGGTTCAATAAATACAACATTCGATCACTAAGAAGCAATAACCAGTACCAATCGAACTGTAACCTTAAAAGATGGCTAAGAAAAATGAATAGCATACTCCATGTTTCCCTTCTAACCAACCTTCCTATCTTGACTATATTTGGAGTCTTAAGCATGTGATTATGTAAAAGGTATACCAAGTAGCTGATGAAATCTATAACATCCTCACCTTCCTTTCTACAACTTCCTCCACACAACAGAAAGGCTCTCTAGCTCATCATCTGCAAGAGCAGGTCAACCATTTCATACATCATTGTTTTGCATGGATATCCATAAAAACTGTCAACAAAACCAAGTTGACCATTTAGTTGCCACATTCAGACCTACATTCCTTATCTAGATTATAGTTAAGAGATACATTATTTCACACGTGCTGATAAAAGAAGAAACCAAGAACAATATTGGCCCAATAAAACAATTTTCTCATAAAAGTTATTTCTATTTTCCAAATTCGATTATTATCACTGCAACATCACTATGTCAAAAATGAACATCATGGCACTTGAGCCCAAAATGTGTATATGATGTGCAAACAATCCTCAAAAGACACCATATAGCTACTATACAGGACACAGTATGAAAATGCAGTCAAATATTTACTAGATATAGTTCAAATGGTCATACAAACGAAAAGCAAATCTACATCTACAAGCATTTACCCATTCCTCACTTTTTGCTAATGAAAGCACAATTTCAATCATCCATTAGAAGAAAAGAAATGTCAACATATAGTTGATCAATATGAAATCTAAGAGAAAGATTTGCCTGCCAAGATCAAGGTAGCTTTAGGTTTGCACAAGTATAAAGTCTAGATCTCATGGCCAAACGATTAGGATCATAGTTCCAAGAATGGTTCTGCATGCATATAGTGGTGTTAGTCATTATGATAACAAGTCGCAAGATTAGGGTTTAGTTGCCCTCAATCCTGCTCTTGGCACTAGTGAAGTCCAGAATTTGGAAATGGCCTCATAAGCAAGACTCAAGAGATATGTTATGGTAAGCCTACTCTCTCGTGGCAGGATTTGTGGCACCCTCGTGGGCCTTCAAAAGATATGGTAGATTCTATGTTCATCGCAGTGACAATCCTAATTATGCATTTATGGTGGAGACTATTAACCATGATGGTGGTTGGTGTTGGCCTCCTGGTGACACGTACTACCACTTGGACATGCAGTCAACAATCTGTTAATTCTCTGATTCCTTATGATGATTATGACAACCAAGTGTTTCTGGGGGAGTTATTGATGATGCAAAATCCTCTATTAGTTGCTGAAAACATCAAGAAGTCAWGGTGGTCATGTATGAAAATGTCCCCTTGGCATGCTTCCCAAAAAATTTCTAGTCATTGACTTCATTGCAAGTATGATCTTATTGAATGGGGGTTGATCAACTGCTGTAATCGGATTTAATGCCTCTTTTTCAGTCATTCTGAAGTTCGGACCAAGTTGGTCAGATGAGTAATGGGACTGGAAGTTTGCCTTTTCTGTTCAAAACTTTGAAGGCAATACTTTTATACATGTGGTTCAGCAGTTTATTTTAATGTAAGTCATTTGTTCTGTTTTGCAGGGGTGGAACGTGCAGATTTTCAATCCCTCTGTTTGTACTCTGATGACTATTATAAAGAATATCAATGTATCTAGAAAGACCTTTCCAGGAAATTTGTGCAACTGGTACTATGTAAGAGCTGGTGTATTAGTGCACATATTTTGTTAGTTTATCTGTTTATATTTGAAGTTTCTCTGATGGATGCCTCGATGTAGATTGTATGACAGCTGTTAAACATAGTCTAGTATGTCACTGTCAGCACCATCTCCCAATTGAAAATTTGAGCAACAAGCTGAGCATTGTAAAATGACAAACAGGTTTCCAGAATAAGATGCCCAAAAGAAATTGGAGACATCAAGTTCTCACCTTTAGCAACAAATTTATCATCCATATCCATAATGTTCAAGCAACCCTCCCTGTGATAAAATAGCACTGAAAAACTCAGCATTATCTAGACTGCAACCTAATCAAATTAGTGTGCATATAGAAGGAAGAATCACAATCCAACATTTTCAATGGATGAGAAAATTAACCCAACTCAATGAGTGTCAACATCTATGAAAGTGAACATTTTTTTTTGACATTTTCATGTGGAAGGCTACCATCAGGCTTAGAATACATCATGGCAAGGGTAATCAAGTGTTTTTCATAAAAATAACTAGAACTACTGTTCAATTAAGAAGATCCAATTTGCTACTAATGTGGGACAACCAGTAGGCATAGAAACCTTATATTGACTAGCACACCAGTCACTTTAAAATATATTACCATTAATGAGATCCCGTCCTCTGTACTCTTTATGTGGGGGGATGGTGAGTTTAAAGCACAAGTTAACCCTTGTCAATTCACAAAATATTTTAGTTAGCATTTCATGATTACTAGGCCTTTTCTTCTATACAAATTGAACATCTTAGTCAGTTCCCAAACAACCATGTCAGTTACATTATTGCCATCCAATTTACTAACATAAATAATCAATGGTGGTTGCGAACTTGAGATGAATAACATCATGCCCGTCATATTCTTTTTCCTTCATCCTCCATCCCAAATTGGCTTGTCTTGTAATATAAATCTATATTTTTGTTTGAATACTTCTTTTTCTAAGGTATGCAACAGCAAAAAAACACAAAAGTTAGAAGATCACTTTATCTATTTTTACCATGTCTCACACAAATGACACAATGCTCATTGTGTTACACTAATGACATAAAAAAGCAGAACCTTTTCACATATACATGTAACATGCTCTTCTTAAGAACCCCACCTCCAAAAAATCAAATAAAGTAAATTTAGCTTAATTATCACTCATTCTCACGCTACTGATCATACATTGTCGAATCCAGATGAAAACAATGAACAACCTTGGCTGAAACACAAACAAATTCATTGCATCGGAGTTGCCAACATTCTCGTCTAAAATTCCGGGAACAAAACGTATAATTACATAAGGAAATGTCCAAAAATCAAAACTTGAAACAAAAAAAAGTACAATATTACAAAATAACATAAATAAACGAACGATAATACATCAAAATTTATTAAAAAAAACAGCGGATCTGAACACATGAACGCATAAAACAATCCACAAACCACAAGCTTCAAAGAAACACAATTATACATATATATACATCAACATGTATGTATATACTACAAAAACAAGAATGAATCAAGAGGAAATACCTGCGAAGAATGCTCGAGGAGAGAGAAAGATGTAAGAGAAGGTTAGGGTTTTTGTTTATGGAGATTGAGAGGTTTTTCAAAGAAAAACGAAAAAATGAAAATAAATCTCTACGACTCTTTGTGAGAAATTTTGCTTCGATTTGTGTGGATTTTGTTGAATGCTTTAATGGGAAGCTCGGAAGTCTTGGTCGCAATGGGGAGGTTCACGCGCGTGTGTAGCGCGTGGGAGAGTGGATTTCAGTTAGAAAAGGAAGCAGTTGTTGCTGAGCCGTAAAACGTACACCTAACGCTTGACTCAGTGATCATTGCGCCTGTTGCGTACTCGCTAATGCAAACGCGTTGGTTATATTTACTTCTTAAGTCCTTGCACTTCTGATGATTAACAAATTCAGCTACTCAATGTTTACAAAGAAGACTTTGAACAAGTAATTTCATTATAAAATGATCCTGGGTCTGTTTATTAGCAGTTTAATAAGTTTAATAGGACTCACGGCTTATTTGGTTAGATATATATATATATATATATATATGACTATTTGGAAATAGATTAATGATATAAAAAGTGGTTTATTTAGTAAACCAAGTATTTTTCAAACTCACATCTCCTAATTGAAAAACATGCTTCTTATTAAGGGTGTTTTATGGATTGGGTTGATCGGGTTGAAGACATTTGAACAACTCAATGTTTGCGGTTTGAAAAAATCTTAACTTAACTCAACCCAACTTAAACCAAAGTGCAACCCAACCCGTACGGGTTAGTCGGGTTGGTACTTTGGTATATTAAAATATTCTTCTAACCTTGAATATGGTATTTCTCTACTCATAATTTCTTTTTCATCATCAACCATCTGATGCAACTTATTCATATTTCTTACGTATATCACATTTAGTTAATTTTCTCAATTTACATATATATGTTCACAGTTACTGAACATATATACGAATGAGTTATATAGAGATGTGAATATGAAAAACATACATGATAGTGTAATTGTGTGATGTATATATTAATAGAAGTTCAACAATCATATTAAATCCAATAAATAAAATGATATCGGGTTGGGTTGGGTCCAAATAATAGTAACTCAATATCAACCAAATACCTACGGTTTGAAAATTTTACAACTCGATTAGACATCGGGTTGCTTCGGATTGGGTTATTTCGTGTTGGGTTTGGTTGGGTTGATCAGGTTTTTGAACACCCCTACTTATATCCATGAAAAAACTCTTTCAAACAAAAATTTTCTCATTCTCATTCTATACATACAAATTAATCCACATAAACAATTTTATTCATAAATAATTTGATGTAAAACTAACCAAACAACCTCTAATAAAAATACAAATAAAACTACCAAATGATCTTTAGTCTTCTAAGAGGTCAGAGGTTCAAACATCACCAAATGTAAGGAGGGTGTGTAAGTTTATTTGTTACATTTGTCGTATATAAATATTATATATTTCAAAAAAAATACAAATAAAACTAAAATATGATAAGAGTGAACGATTTTGACGTTTTAAGTCCTCACACTTCTAATAATTAACAAATCCAGACCCTCGATGTTTAAAAAAAGACTTTGAACAAGTAATTTCATCATAAAGTAATTATTAAATACAATTATAAAAATAAAACTAAAACACGTTTTATTGTCTTTGTGCTTTATAGTTTTTAAACACGTTGTATGGTTTGTTTTTTGTTGCGGAAATATTCCTTTATTAAAAAAAATAGTTGACTTAGGTATTTTTGTTTATTTTACTCATTTATGTGTGTGTAGGGGCGGATTTAGGGGTTGTTTACCAAACATTTAGCCTGTAAGTGCTTACCGGTAAAATTTAACACTATTATTTACTTAACGGGTAAGATTTTGGTCCACCAAAACGACATCGTATGTAACAATTTACCCGGTAATCGTTTATCATGGTAAGAGTCGTCGTCCTCACTTACGTGTAAGACTCTGGGTCCTTGTCTCGTTCTTGTCGGATAAGATTATTGGTTCTTACCATATTCATCCAAGTTAATATGACTTGATAAGCACTTATCAGGATAAACGTTTGGTAAACGGTCCCTTAGTTTATGTTGGTAGGGGTCCTAGGCCTCCAACAAACTCACCAAGTTTTAAAAAAAAAAAAAAACTTTTAAAAGATTTGTTTAGTAAATATTTTTATTGTGAGTCCAAGAAGAACAAGACAAGGGCCCCCAATTTGATATTTTGATTGTTAATTGGTCCATTTGCAGCACATACTGATATTTTCATTCGAAATATAAGATATAAAATATTAAAAAATATACACCTCGATGAATTAGTAAAAAGTCAACTGAAAATTAACCTGAATAAATTATTTTTATTCGGTTAACTGAACCGTTTAAGCCGAAAAAGAAAACCCAAAACCGTTTTTCCTCCGGATGAATTATTTAGTTTCGGTTTCATCTGGATCCGCCACTCTGTGTGTGTGTGTCATGTATAACACCCATATGTGGGAAAATTTGATCACAAAGGATACAAATCGAAACTTGGAGCTTCACTAATGATGGTAGTAGTTTAGAAGATTGTTTGGGTCAGTTTATTTAGGGGTCGTTTACCCAATTGCTTACCCGATAAGCGCTTTCCGATAGGAGTCAACGTTATGATTTATTTTGATGCGCAAGATTTTAGTACATCAAAACATATTGTATGGGGACGGGGATCCCCGTTTGTTACTCGATATGTTTTGATACGTGTGACGTTAAGTTTTTTTTTTTTTTATTAAATTGAATTTCTTTTGGTTTGAGGTTATTAATTATATTATATGATGTTGTGATTTTTTTGTATTAAATTTATTTCGATTTTAAGTTTACTGGATATATATGGATTTTAACATGTGTCGATTTTAAGTTTACTGGAAATATGTGGATTTTAACATGTGACGATTTTAAGTTTACTGGAAATATGTGGATTTAAACATGTGTGGTATCTCAAAATCTTAATTTAGAATAACTTACATAAACGGGAAAAAAATTCCCATTTCCTTGTTGGGGATCCCCGTTCCCTGTTAGGGATGAGGACGTAAATCATATTCCTCGGCAGGGACGGGGATGAAGACAGGGACGGAAGTGAGTGATCGGAGACGGAGATGGGGATTTAACCTCCTTCAAACATCCAAAACTCGCACACGCCATCTGCTGTTTTTATTATCTGTTATCTGATTGTTGTAAGTTTTTATTATAGTGACATTGCTTTATTTGAGTATCGTGCTAAATCAAAGACAAGAACAATATTCAACTTGTGTCATTCTTTAAGTTCTACTAGAAATAAATACTTGAATTGGTAAGGTATATCGCGTATATTTACGGAAAATTAAGCAGCCAAATTGGTGAACCATTCTAAACATTGTTTTTTAATTTATCTTTTCTTGTATTTACATTCTGCAATATTACTTGTTTACGTATTGAGAAATATTTCTGTATAAATCGTCACATTCACATATTTAAAACTAGGGGTGCTCAAAAACTCGATCAAACCCAGCGCGAAATAACTCAACTCGAAACAACCCAATATCTAATCTAGTTATAAAAAATTTCAAACCGTATGTACTGGGTTACTATTATTTGAATTCAACCCAATCCGATGAACCTGATATCATTTTATTTATTGGATTTAATATGATTGTTGAATTTATATTAATATACATTAGACAATTACATTATCATGTACGCTCTTCATATACACATATTTTCAATCTATTCACATTTCAATCACAAGGGTGGTGCCTGATTGGTTTGAGCTTGGCTCCAAATGTCAAAAGTAGCAGGAGATCCCATGTTCAAATTAGATAGAAGAATTTAGAAACGAGAGAAAAGATTGTGGTTTATATTTCTCAATGTTTTACATGGAAGCCAGACATTTATTCCAAAAATGTTGTTGACACCTACAGACAAAAGGATTCTATTCAAGTTTCAAAGAAGACAAATTTTCAATTGTTGTATGCTTTGTCATGACCATAAATAAATGCTTGGGACAGTCATTATCGAAGGTTGATTTGTTTCTGAGACAACTAGTCTTCAACCATGGTCAATTGTATGTTACTTTATCTAGAGTAAAAAAGTATGTAAAGTTTAAAAATATTTATTATAGATGATTTTTTTTTTGTAAGGGTGTCCGGGCCAAAGCCCGACTAATCCCCGGCAAATTTGGAGGCTAAACATGGCCCCACTTAAATGTCGCCAACACTCCCCTCCCAGGGTTCGAACTCGGGTTCATGACTATGTTATGCTCAAGCCTTTACCACTAGGCTGGAAGGTCTTTGACTTTATTAACAATAGAACAAAAAAAATGTTGTATATAAAGAAGTATTTGGTAATTTATGATACTTGGTTCTTATTTTAATGATATTTTAACTATGTATTTTTTTTCATGATTTCATTGTTCTATTATAAATTTTGTTTTACAAATTCTTAATATTTATTCATATATTTTTTTTTATAAATCTTAAAAACAATTCTGAAGGGAAAAACCTTCGAAAAGTATTATCATACTTTCAATGATCATTCGTATTTTTAAATTCCCCCGTGTAATACACGGGTTCGAACCTAATATATAATACATGACTATTCCATATAAAAGAATGAAATCTTTAAACAAAGAATCGAGATATTTACAATTGTACAATATATTCTGAAAATATTTACAGAATATTTGGAGGATATTTTAACAAATCACTAACCTAACTTTTTTAGAGATCAAGAGTTTCAACTTTAAACCACATGGATGGTGTCCGATTGATTTGAGTTTGGGATCCAAAGGTCAAAAATGTCTGGAGATCTCAGGTTCGAATCCGAGAAGGAATAAAAATATTCTAGTGGTCATAAAGGTTCAAATGCGATGACTTTAGGCTACCCACGAAGTGGGTAGTCGTCTTGTGATTAATCGGCTCATATAACGAGTTGGATATCTTAGTTAATTAAAAAAAATTCCAACTTCTTTTATATTTAAAAGGTACGTGTAAGGTTTATTTATCGTATATAAAATATTATAAACTTTAAATAAGAAACTATTGTATTCTCAATTAAAAAAAAGGGAAAAATACAATAAAAACCAATGGACTTTCTTGTTTGGAATGATTAAGTCCTTAAACTTTTTTTTGGAACAAATAAGTCCTTGAACATTCCAAAACATGTTAAATAAGTCCTTGAACAATTTTTTGGAACAAATAAGTCATTGGACATTCCAAAACATGTTAAATAAGTCTTTGGACAATTTATTGGAACAAATAAGTCATTGGACATTCCAAAATATGTTAAATAAGTCCTTGGACAATTTTTGGAACAAATAAGTCCTTGGACATTTCAAAAAATTTTAAATAACTCATTGGACAATTTTTGGAACAAATAAGTCCTTGAACAATCTAAAACATGTTAAATAACTTCTTGAACTTTTATAAAACATGTTGRATACATTCTTATGACTTGTACAACTAGTTAAAGTGGTAAAATAGTGAAAAAAAATTCGGAAAAAACCCAATGAACATTCATATTTTGAACGATTAAGCCCCTAAATATTTTTTGAACCAAAAAGTATTTAGATTTATAWAAYTAAACAAATATAACAAAAAAATACTTACATTTACAAAAAAAAATTACATTTAAAAAAGATTTTTGATAAAGTTTATTTTAATTAAAATTAAAATATATT
>NW_020200571.1:150322-153117 GCF_001531365.2 Cynara cardunculus var. scolymus | reverse complement strand
TTTTTATTTTTTTTAGTTTAAAAAATCATTGACAAAATATATTTCCGGATTTTTTTCACTATTTTACCACTTTATCGTTCAAAATATGAATGTTCATTGGAGTTTTTTCCGGATTTTTTTCACTATTTTACCACTTTATCGTTCAAAATATGAATGTTCATTGAGGTTTTTTCCGAATTGTTTTTCTCACTATTTTACCACTTTAACTAGTTGTACAAGTCATAAGAATGTATCCAACATGTTTTATAAAAGTTCAATAACTTATTTAACATGTTTTGGATTGTTCAAGGACTTATTTGTTCCAAAAATTGTCCAAGGAGTTATTTAACATTTTTTGGAATGTCCAATAACTTATTTGTTCCAAAAATTGTCCAATGACTTATTTAACATTTTTTGRAATGTYCAAKGACTTATTTGTTCCAAAAATTGTCCAATGACTTATTTAACATATTTTGGAATGTCTAAGGACTTATTTGTTCCAAAAAATTGTCCAATAACTTATTTAAAATGTTTTGAAATGTCCAAGGACTTATTTGTTCCAAAAAAAAGTCAAAGGACTTAATCATTCTAAACAAGAAAGTCCATTGATTTTTATTGTACTTTTTTCTTAAAAAAATATGGAAAACTATGTTTATAGTAGTTTCAAATATCATAAATATATTTAATATTACTAGAAGAGTATTCGTGCAATGCAGCGAGACATATCTCGATTTTAATGTTTTATTTTATTATTTGTCTATGTCGATGTTATAATACGATTTTATGTGTTTTAAAAAAAACAATAATGATTTTATTTTTGAATAAAATATAAATATGAAGATATCATAAAATTTTGAAAAAAAATATCAATGTTAATATCAAATCAACTATTTAAAAGTTCTCATTTTTATATTATTTATTTAATTTTTTATTATAATTAAATTTAAGTTTAATAACGAAATAATTTATTTTTGATTTAATAATATAACATTTTATAAGAATAATAATTAAGTATTCTGTTAGAACTCAGTGATTATCTTAATTATATTTTAGATTTTTTATATTTAAAATGATATGTTTATCTGTATTTGATTATGTTTATCTTCAATTAGTTACACGAATTCAGATATGGAGCTTTAATAAGTTGTATTTACGCACAATGTACTTGCAATCTTAAGTTTTAAGTAGTATGCATTAATAAGCAGTACTTTACACATAAACATCCATTAGCTCCCCTAGATTTGTTTTTCACTGGAGAAGACGATTGAAGGTGATGATTAAAATTTTTTATTCATTAAATGAGAAAAAGACAAAAAAAATAGCAATTGACCAAATTGTCCCTCACTTAACGAATGCTTTTTAACGACTGTTAGTGATATGGACCAATGTGTTGCGAAAATTCAAACTCCATAACCTATCTTGGAATAAACAAACTATAGGGACCAAATCCAAAATAAATTTAAAACCACAAGAACCAAATCCGTAATTTACTCTAAGATATATTCCTCTAGAAAAGTTCGTCCCTCCAAAATTATGCTCAAATCTCAATTCATCTCTTTTCAAACGGAAAATCCCGCATTCTCCTCCGGCATATCACCACCCTCAGAAACTCTAGCGGCATCATCTGATTGTCTAATCGATGCTGGAAAAAGAGAAACATTACTTGCAAAAGATCGAGGGTATGATTCCTTCTGTGAAGACTTCTAGTATTAGTAAGTGTGCCTTCAATTGGCCGATGCGACATTACTTTTTCTCCATCTTTTGGGACAACAAACAAGGTAGCGACGTTCAAGATTGGACTGACTGTCGAGCAAATCCATCGAACCCCATTAAAATCCATCGAAAAAACCATTGAAAAAACCATTGAAAACCCACCGACTTACTATTAGAGCATTCGTATCATAATGATGCTATAAGTTTGTATTGTCGATCTCTTTCTTGGTATATTGCATAAGAAATCTTTCTATATCGTTGAAAACTAGTTAGATTGTTTATAAGTATATATTTATTATGAAATACTGTTATTTAAAAATATATTTTTTTCTTTAAACCTAAGCATTGTATTCTTTCGTCTAATAGTCGATAAGATTTTATATATAAGCCTATAAAGATGGTAAAACTAAACAAAATTTTAATATCTGGGGAATAGACATGGAATGGGCCCCGACCCGTTGGGGAACCCGGTCCACCCGCCCCAGTCGGGGACGGGGATTCCCCGCTAAATTGGGGATGGGAACGAAGACGGGTATGGTACTCCCCGCCCCGTCCCGCCCCGTACCCGTTATATATATTAATTAATTAATAAATTATATATATATATATATATATATTATTTATTTCAACTAAAGCGATAGTTTATAATTTCTTATTTCCTAACTAGGTTTATAATCCAAAATGTTTTTTTTATGTTAATATGTAATATTTTGGATGTCAAGTCAAAATACAATTATTCGATAAGTTTTTGTATATTACTCGATATGATTTTATATTACTAATATCTTTTGGTACACATGACTTTAAGTTTTTTTGGATTTAATTGAATTTTTTTGGTTTTAGGTTATTAGTTTTAATACGATGTTGTGATTTTTTTTTTGTATTAAATTAAATTCATTTTGGTTTTAGGTTTATTGAAAATGTTTGAGATTTAACCATATATGGTCTCTCACATATTTAATTTAAAATAACTTATATAAACGGGGGAAAAATCCCTGTTTCCCCATTGGGGATCCCCGTTCCCCGTTGGGGATGGGGATATGGATGTGATTATTGTTAGCTCTCATCATCTTTGAATGTAAAAGTATCGAAAAAGTAACACA
>NW_020200571.1:142418-149178 GCF_001531365.2 Cynara cardunculus var. scolymus | reverse complement strand
GTTAGTCTTCTGTGAGGATCTCTATGTACTTAGGTTTATTAGCTGCTCGTGCTAAACACGTGATCATGTCAGTAATCTGCTTTATTTGGACGGCTTAGATTAAATATTTCGTCTAGGTCTTTCTTGGCGGTTATTTGTTTGTATAAAAGCAGCTTTAGGCCTTTGTATTTAAGTAAGCTTCCTGTATTGTAAGAGTTAACACTTTTCATGTGAAAATCATTTGAAGCATTTCTTTCTCTGTGTTCTTCAAGAGTTCTTCATTGTGTTCTTATTGATTTCTACCTGCTTGATTTATAACTGTCCGCTGCATACTAAATGTCTATCTATTTAATCAAGTAAGTTTTCAATACCCTGAACTGAGTAATACGGTCCAACAATTATATTTCCTGGCGGAGATGGGACGGGGATGAGGATAGAGATAAGTAGTCGGGGATGGGGATTGAGGTCCCCGCCCCATTCTCATGCCTACTGGGGAACGATTAAGCATAGAAACTTAAAAATCCTTTGTAATAGTTGTTTGTTTTATAATGTAGCGCACACACACACACACACACACACACATATATATATATATATATATATATAATGTAGCGCACACATACACACACACACACATATATATATATATAGAGAGAGAGAGAGAGAGAGATTTGGGATCACGTGAGACCAGTTTGTTTTTGTGGGACCCGTGATACCACTTTTTTACACTTGAAACTTTATAGCAAAATGTTATGAAAGTTACCTTCACAGTGTTTTTGCTGTGAATGTTCGGCTTTCTTTACCTTCACAACATTTTACTGTGAAGTTTCAAGTGTAAAAAAATGGTCTCATGAAAACAGGCTGGTCTCACGTGAATCAAACCCTATATATAATACAGAATATCAATATACTTGATTTTGTTTCCTTTGATGTTTTATTTTTCATTTCTTATTGTTACCATAGAAATGGATCGACATACTTTTCTCTTTCATCTCAGGAGAAAAACCATGGTTGAATCACGGGTTTTAGTGAAGTCTTGAACAGTAGAAAAGAGCAAGAAGTGTACATGAGTTGCAAGGAAGAAGTAAGTGAATTTAATGCGTGAAATCTATTTGAAGCTTGTGTTTTGTTGCTTTATTGGTAAACTATGATGTCAAACCAATGTTGCATATATATATTATCTGCCGAAATGAGGTCTTAAAGTTGTCGGTTTGACTAAGAATGGTCAAGTACGTGGATAAGTTGAAATCAATGAACGGAAGTTCAAGTTTATGCATAAGATGTTGGTTTAAAATGTTGTTTATGGAGGAGATGGTCAGATGACTTGAAGTCGCACTGAAGGTCGTGATGCCATACGACCTTGAAGACGACATGTTGAGGTTCCGTATAAAGTTGCCTATACACATAACTGGATCTGGTATTGTTTTTATTTTTGTCTTTATAGTTTTAAATTTATTGTTATCTTCATCAGTATGATTTTGAGCATTTCCAAATAGACTTCTTCAAAATAAAGAACTAAAAGTCAAAATCTCAAAAAAGAATTAGATTCATCTCCAACAGATCATCTATTTTAAATATTACAATATTAATTATATTATAAATATATCAAATATAATTTATAAAATTATTATTTCTCTTTTCTACACATTTGATGTCAGATATCATCATTGGTAAAGAAACCATTTTCCTTTTCCTAAACGATTATTTTTGTAGTGTTCCAAATTTAAAGAATGTGGACGAAATTTGCAATTGATTAGAAACCACGAGGACTAAAACCATGGTTTTAGAACCATAGGAATAAAATCGTAATTTTAACAAACTACAAGGACTAAAATGTAATATAGTCATTTTTTATTTACTGTTTTAAAAATCCTTGCAAAGACGCGCTACACGTGTCACGTGAGATATGAAGGATCTTTAGGCGAGTAATATGGAAACTGCGGTAGAGGTAGAATCTGGTGCGAGAAAGAGCAGGGTAAAAGAAACCTATAGCGATGAGTGTTGGATTCTGATTGGGTGGTGGAGACGTTGGCCAAAAGTGGAGTCCACACTGAATCAGGAACCATAAGCCACGTCAAAGATGCCTATAACATTTTTTTCATAACCCAGGTAACTGGTTGAAGTATTAACCGGTTATCATACTGATGTGGCGAGTGATGTGGTATCTAACTCGGTATTATTTGTTGACCTATTCAGTGACGTGGATTTTTTTTAATTTAAAATTAGTCTTTTTTTAGTCTAAAATTAGTCTTCATTGGGTTATCCGGGTACTTAAATGTTTAAAACTTTACATCTTAGGTACCAAAATGAAAGTTTTGAAAGTACGTTACCCAAAATAGGAATCAAGTTAAAGTACGTTACTTTTTCATGCAATTTGCCCTTCTCAAAATAAAATTTTCATCAAAATAAAACTAATTTTCACTTAATTTATATTTTAGGAAATCAACTTCTAAAATCGTTATTTTAGGGAATCAACTTGTACATAATTTTTATTTTGGAGAACCAACTTTCAAAATTGTCATTTTGGGAATCAACTTGCACCTTGTTCCTATTTTAGGGAACCAACTTACAAAATAATTATAGAAAAATAATTAAAATTCGTTTTTTTTTCCAAAATTAATACAATAAAATCTATTTTTCATTTGAACATTTAAAAAAAAATCCAAATTACCACAATAAAAATTATTTTTTACTGATGCAAAAAAAATCAATTTAATAGGGAAAAATTTAATTGATGCAATAAAGAATAAATATTAAATATCACATTCAAGATTTTTATATCTAACCAATTGCATCAATTAATTTTTTTCAATTTTTTTTAAAAATGTTCAATTTGATATCTGAATTAAAAAAACGAGATTTGAAATGAAAAATATATTTTATTGCATTAGTTTTTGAAAAAAAAACGAATTTTGGTTATTTTTCTATAATTATTTTGCAAGTTGGTTCCCCAAAATAGAAATCAGGTGCAAGTTGGTTCCGCAAAATGACGATTTTGAAAGTTAGTTCTCCAAAATAGAAATCAGGTGCAAGTTNCCAAAATAGAAATCAGGTGCAAGTTGGTTCCGCAAAATGACGATTTTGAAAGTTAGTTCTCCAAAATAGAAATCAGGTGCAAGTTAGTTCCCCAAAATGACGATTTTGAAAGTTGTTTCCTCAAAATAGGAATTAGGTGAAAGTTGGCTCCATTCTGATGCAATTTTCCTTTCTCAAAATTTTCTTTAAAATAACGAAACAAAAGTTAATTTTTTTTTAAAAAAAATTATATTTATTTATAACAAAATCGGTGCATATAGAATTAGGCCGATAGTTCTGGTCTTAAGACCGGTTCTAGGCCTGGTAACCGGTCCAGACCCTTCTCGATAGGGGTGCTTAAAAACTCGACCAACTCGATCAATCCAACCCAACCCAACACGAAATAACTCAACCTGAAGTAACCCGATGTCTAACTGAGTTGTAAAATTTTTAAACCGTATGTATTGGGTTGATATTGAGTTAATATTATTTGAACCCAACCCAACTCAAACCGATAAACCTGATATCCATTTATTTCTTGAATTTAATATGATTGTTGAATTTCTATTAATATATAGACTAGACAATTACATTATCACGTACGCTATTCATATACACATATTTTCAATCTATTCACATCTCTATATAACTCATTCGTATATATGTTCAGTAACTGTAAATATACATACGTAAATTGAGAAAATTAACTGAATGTGATATACGTAATAAGTATGAATAAGTTGTATCAAATGATTGATGATGAAAATAAAATGATGAGTAGAGAAATAACATATTCAAGGTTAGAAGAATATTTTAATGTACCAAAGTATCAACCCGTACGGTTTGGGTTGGGTTAAGATTTTTCAAACCGCAAGTATTGAGTTGGGTTGTTCAAATGTCTTCAACCCGATCAACCCAATTCATGAACACCCCTGCTTCTCAGTTTTAAAATATTTAAAAAGGAAAATTTACACAAAAATATTATTATTGTTTTTTTTTAAATTACGATTTTCAAAAAGATTAGCATTGAAATAAACTTTAAGTTAATAAATTTACTTTTTAAACTTGAAATTTTAGGGGAAAAAAAAACTTAAAAACTTGTATCATAATTAATAAAACCTAAAAAAAAAATGAAAAACAAGTCTATACATAACCGATCTCAAATCAGGCTTTGAAATTCCATAAAATTTGTCACCAGTTCTAAACTGTCAAACCATACCCGATCCCTACTGGTCTTAATCGGTTCGAACCGTCTGATCCGTAACCCAATTTGCTACCTCTAGTTTATTGGTTAAATCAATATTAAGGGGATATTTACCAAACGCTTACCCATGTAAGCCCTTATCAAATCACACTACCTCATCGGATGAAGATGATAAGGACCAATAGTCTTACCCGGTAAGTGAGGGCGACGACTTTTACTACTGTAAGCGCTTACCGAGTAAATTGTTGAATACGATACGTTTTGATGGACTAAAATCTTACCGGGTAGGTAAATAATAGTGTTAAATTTTACCCGTAAGCGTTTACCAGTAAAATTTAACACTACCATTTACTTACCGGGTAAGACTTTAGTCCACCAAAACGGCATCGTATGCAACAATTTACAGAGTAAGCGTTTATCATGGTAAGAGTCGTCGCCCTCACTTACCGGGTAAGACTATCGGTCATTGTCTCCCTCTTACCGGGTAAGATTCTTGGTCCTTACCTTATTCATCCGGTATGATAATATGACTTGGTAAGCGCTTACCCAGGTAAGCGTTTGGTAAACAACCCCTAAATGAATTCTTAAAAACAGATACGTGGTTAAACGACAAGGCAATAACCCTTTGATTATTGGGTCCAATTGGACCACAATCTTCAATTCTTTGAAGACTTTTAGGTGCACAACCGATCCATAGTTAAACGACACTATCGTACAATTATACCAAAGGGGAACCACATCCAACGGTCATAAAGCACAAAGTATTAAGCATGGTAACTCTAATCACAATAGCATATATATAATATTACAAAAAGGGATATCATTTTCAGAGATCAAATTCATCTGTTCGTCATTTTTTATCTGAGATTTTCAAAATATTACTACCTCTACAAGCGGCATATATGTTCAGTGATTTGCGGAAGAGCTGAATGGAAAAAAAAGGATCACTTTTCACCCACTTGCGGACCTAGATGAAAAGTGAATGTTTTTTGTTTTTGTTTTTTAGCTCCTCCATAAGTAACAGAGGTGCCGCTTGTGGAGGTAATGATATTTTTGAAAATTTAGGAGAGAAATGACTAAGAGATGAATTTGATCCCTAAAAATGACTATTCTATTACAAAAGTATCAACTCTATTTTTTATATATAGGTTAGGTCTGTGTACATTTTACCTTCTTTATAGCACGCTTACAAGTGGAAATGTGGAATATATTGGGCAAACTCATGAGGTTTTAATACGACATTGCACACAATCCCCATCAACATGTTACTTGATACTAAAGGGTCATTGACCAAACTATGGCGCTAGGGGTATGTAGATAATCAACTGATCCAATTGGAACCGACTGATTCAATTAGAATCGACCGACCATAATTGGATCGGATCGGATTGAAAATTTCAACATTCAATTTGCATCGTTCAGTTCCCGGATGGCAGTCTAAAACCGACCAAAACCAAACCAACCAACATCCAATTAATCATCCAGTTGTCCATCCAACCATTATACAACTATCATCTAATTAATTTATTTTCAAATTACTTAAATCGGAATTTGTTTTATGTGAGGCTTTGAATTTTTAACTTCCCTTGTATTTGTTTTAACATATATTAAAAGTGAATAATTAATTTGTATCATTGTTAGAGAATTGGATTGGATTAACACACTGGATGGATCCACTCCCATCAGATCATCCAGGATATCTGATAGATATCCAATAAAAATATCCAATGGATGGAACCGAACCGATCCAATCATCCATTGGATTGGATTGGACCGGTTGGCAAAATCTACCATCCAATGGATGATTGGATCAGTTCGGTTCCCCTCATATCCAATGGATGTCAACCGATGAACAAGCCTATATGACATTATGTTCTTGAAACCTTTATCACAAACGGAAGGAAAGAAAATGAAAGGAGGGGAAAGTAAAATGAGAAGAAGGGGAAGGAAAAAAACGAAATTAAAACCTTTAAAATGATTATTAAAACTACTCAAATTTTCATTTTTGCTATATCTATACTATATTATAAAACATTTGATAAAAACTCTTAAAAATCATATTTTATACATAAAGTACTGTTTATTGATGCATATTACTTAAAATTCAAGATTACAAGTAAATTGTGCGTAAGTACAACTTATTAAAGCTTCATGTTTGAATTCGTGTAGCTAACTGTGATAAACATAATCAAATAGAGGATAAATATCTCATTTTAAATATAAAAAATTTAAGATATAATATCATTGACTTATAACAAAATACTTGATCATTATCTTTATAAAAAATTATATTATTAAACCAAAAATAAAAAAAATGAATTAAAGAAATACACAACAAAGGAGAAATTTCAAATAGTTAGTTTGATATTAATATCAATATTTTTTTTCAATTTGTTATGATATSTTCATATTTATATTTTATTCAAAAATAAAAATATTATCGATTTTTCAAAACTATATAAAACCATATTATAACATCGACTGAAATAAAAAAAATAAAACGAAACATTAAAATTGAGATGTATTTCGCTACATTGTACGAGTACTCTTCTAATATATATA
>NW_020200571.1:134986-141413 GCF_001531365.2 Cynara cardunculus var. scolymus | reverse complement strand
AAATATTCAAATCATAATAAATGAACTCCAATCATTTTTATAAATATCTCAATTAATTTGGTTGCAAAGGTTGTACAAATGCACAAGGTTGTAAAAGAAATATACCCTATATATATAAGGAATATATTTGTAAAAATGACACATTTTCTTTTCTTTCCTGACTCTCATGTTTAACATGAAATTTTTTCCTTCTTTTCTTCTCCTTTCCTCAGGGGAACTTTGAGAACAAAGCGAAGAGCCTAGCCTCCCAAAAGAACTAAGGTTCAAACCTCATCAAAAGGAAGGTGAAGAGCGTATATATTTGTTGTTTATAAATATTATACACATAAAAAGAACATGTTACTGGAGTCCAAAGGCCTAATAATATTGAGAAAACATTCACAAATGAGGGAGATGGTTTATGGGTACAAATACATTTCTATCTTTTTTTACAGTAGGATGATGATAATTAATAGATATGGGCATCATTTGGTCCCTTCATTTTTATCAGAACAAGCAACTGCTGATACAATAGTGGCAATTTTTTCATGAAATAATTTAATCCATTGGAGCAGCAACTACTTTAACTGAACACCTGCAACAACAACCACACCTTCAAAATTTAATGACAGTTGGAAGAACAAAGAAATCAGAGTGTATCTCTCTTGGCCATTTAAAGTAGTGAACCTTTCATAAAGGTTAGGGCCCGTCTACCAAACGCGCCTACCCTCACTGTCATCAAAATGGATGGTTGGTAAGCAATCTTTTACCCGGTAAATGCTTACGGGATAAGATTTTTGGGCCTTCCCATGCTCACCCGGTAAGGTAAGTGCTTATCCAGTTGTGTTTGGTAAATACTCGAGCTAATCAGTAAAAACTCATATTTACATAATCCCAATGGCGCTCAAGTAATGATAAGTGAAAGGAGGACTTTTAGGTTTTTCATTTCTCAAACTTCCAAATAAATCCTTCTTTCAGAAGAGGCGATTGGAATTGAGAGACTGGTGGCAATATCGGTGGTTGCCATAAATTCATAATCCAAGGTAATGTAAATATGAAGTATTTCATAACCGTTTAACGTAGTAATTCTACTCACAAGCCAAGCAATCTCATTGTTGCCTATCCAACATCAAGATTCAATCTTCCTAATAATAAAAAGAGTGTTAATTTTACATAAAGAAGTTCCTTGTGAATTATAAGTAACATAACCTCATTTAAAGCCTATGCCACCAAGGGGGATTTTATCGTCATTAGATATATTATTGCGACACGAATAATTAGTGTTTCCTCTTCGCCAAGGTAAAATGGCTTTTGCTAAAAGTGTCATCATGAAGGTGTGGATCCTAATACGGATTTGGCATTGTAATCATCTAATGATACATCAATATGAGCTTATTATACAAATTTGCAAGTTTGCAGCAAGTGCTTGAGGTGACGTTGGTGGTAGATAATGGCTCTATGATGCTCCCCGAGCCTTAACATTTAGGTGGTGGCTATTCCCAAATTTGTGCGACGATCTTTTTTGAAACCGTCAAAAATCTACACAGCGATTTCTTTAAAGAGACTTGAACTTGACTTAAGAAGTGTAAAGATCCAAGCTAACTATATATAACAAGTTATAACAATACTAAGCCATCACAAGCTTTAACAACCTTAGTGTCACGTTTCGCTAGAAGGTTCTCTACAAAATCCGGATCCATCAGGCATCAACCATGGAAATGGATCAAGAAGAGCCAAACAAGAATCATGAGTGTCCAAACATATACCGGAATGATCCATATATATCTACTTGTTGTGTAGCTAGAAGATTTTTTGTAAATATCAAGATAAAGTCTTTAGATAGTTCCATAGAGTAGTGTTATTAAAGGTAATCTCTCACTTGTAAATCACACTCAACACTCCACAACTTGACGAATAGAAGCATACGATTCTCCCAATCTTGTTAACATTCTTGTTTGCTCATCTTGTTTTATAGTTTGACTCACTTAGCCCCAAACTAAGGTTGTACACAAAGTTGTGAAGACAACAACTTGACATTAAGCCATGTTTGTTAAATTAGCTGATAAATTAATCTTGTTTGTAAAAACTATCTGAAAAGCTAAAATGAAATTAATAGGAAAAAAATATCAGGGAAATCATTGGAAAATGGTGAAAAAGTTCTTGGAGCTTATTGAAATGCTATTTTATGGCTTACCAAAGGGGAAATTTTCAACAACCTTTGAAGAAAAAGGGGAAAAAAGCTAGTTGATTGCCAAATATGACCATAAAAGCTTAGCCAAAAATAACTTTATGAGGTAACCATATACCAATATTAGTTCATGAAAGCACATGGCTTGTTGGTCCAGACATCCACCATATATTAATTGTCAACCATCAATTATCCATATTTCAGTAGCTATCTCATAAGCATTAATTTCCAACTACAAGTCAAAAATCTTCACGCAAATTCATACTAATTTGAAATCATCAACCAATAAACAACTTGAATTTACGCAAATTTCGAATCGCAAGAAGAAAGAAGAAGAAAAAGCTTCAATTTATACATACCTTTTAAGAAGACGAGCGTTTTTTGCCCTCACATTGAGGACTCTCATCAAAATTCTTGGCAGGATACTTAGCAGTCACCATCCCAACTTCAAACACCAAATCATCACCGTTGATTTTAATCCCAGTAATCCCCCACCACTGGAAGAAAGCCCTAACCCTAATTCCATTGAGTTCGGCAATACGATTCTCGACTATTTTACCAGTGATCTTCTTGGAGTATGTGGCGAGGTAGTTGTCAGGTGGAAGAGTGAGGCGGCAAGGGTAGCCTAGATTGACGGAGAAGTGTCCAGAAGTGTGATTAAGGTCATAAGAGAGGACATCAGTAGGAAGGAGTCCGATGGGGAAGCCATGGCTGGTGAGTACCGAGTGAGCGGTTAGTGAGTTAGATGAAGGTTTGTTAGGGTTAGGGATTGAAGTGGAGATGGAGATGAGGAGGGCAAGAGGAAAGAGGAAGAAGATGAGAGAATTGGCCATGGTGATTCTGAGTAGAATCGGTGAGAGAAGGGATCATGAAATCAACGAGATTATTGTGGTGACATGTGCGCCTTTGACCATTCTTTGCTTTTTCCTAATTTAATTAATATTTAGATTTTTTTAGGTTGGATTTAGATGAACTAAAAATACGCATGGAAATGGTACGGTGACCTCAATCTCCATCTCCGATTACTTATATATATATTCGTCTTCATTTCCGTCGAGGAATATAATCACATCTTCATTCTCATTTTCAACGGGGAATGGGGATCCCTGTTCTCCAACGGAAAAACGAAGATTTTTTTTGTTTATGTAAGTTATTTTACATTAAATATGTGAGAGACCATACATGTTTTAATCTCAAACAATTTCAATAAATCTAAAACCAAAATGAATTTAATTTAATACAAAAAAAATCACAACATCATATAAAAACTAATAACCTAAAACAAAGAAAAATTCAATTTAATCCAAAAAACTTAAATTTATATGTAACAAAAGGTATTGAGTAATATACATAACTTATCGAGTAATTGTATTTTGACTTGACATCTAAAATATTACATATTAACATCCAAAAAATAACAATTTTAGATTATAAACCTAGTTAGAAAATAGGAAATTATGAATTATCACTTTAGTTGAAATAAATAATATACATATAAAAATCCTCTTGTGGCCACGGAGGTTGAAATGCGGTGACTCTGGGCTATCTGCAAAGTAGATGGTCACCTTAAGATTAATCAGCTCGCATAACGAGTTGGATATCCAGGTTAATAATATATGTATACATTAATTAATATATATATATATATATATATAGGTTGGTTATTATACAACCCTTGATATTTGTGCAATCAATACAACTCAATCTCAACCGTCCATTTCATTTGATGAATATGTGATTTCATAGAAGTTTTGATTGTTTYMTAATATAAAGTATTAATCATAATTAATGAACYHTATTMATATTCCATAAATATTCAAATCATAATAAATGAACTCCCATCATTTCTATAAATATCTCAATTAATTGGGTTGTAAGGGTTGTACAAATACACAAGGTTGTAAAAAAAATATACCATATATATATATATATATATACATATATATAACGAGTACAGGGCAGGGAGTATGATACCCATCCCCATCCCCGGTTTGAGACAAACGAGGATCCCCATCCCCAATTTGGCGAGGAATCTCAATCCTCATCCCTACCAGAGTGGA
Organism: Cynara cardunculus var. scolymus; assembly: GCF_001531365.2. NCBI lineage: Eukaryota > Viridiplantae > Streptophyta > Magnoliopsida > Asterales > Asteraceae > Cynara > Cynara cardunculus. Next base: position 137,186 of record NW_020200571.1, on the reverse strand, counting down.
TGGGCCAGGTTCCCCCATTCCCATGCCTACACGTAAAATTACATTTTGAGAACGAAAATTTAATATCTCTAAAAAACATTACATTTAATTTCAATAAGTTCTTTATTTTAGGGATGTAACATAAATTATATTATTATCATGTTCTTTAATTTATCATTTAAATATGTTCTTTTTAAAACTTTTTATAAAAAATAATAACTTAATCTTATTGGTTGAATTAATAAAATAATTAATTCTCTCTCCTAACTAGGACCGAAGATGAGCTAGGTTGATCGGGTTGAAGGTATTTGAACAACCTAATCCAATGTTTGAGGTTTGAAAAATCTCAACCTAACTCAACCCAATAAAAACTACAACCCAACCCAAACCGTGTGGGTTGGTCGGGTTGATCGGATTGAAACTTTGCTACATCATTTTACAATCTAGTGAAATGTTTTTGTTTAAACGAAGTAAAATCAAAATAATAACAAACAAAAAAGAAAATTGAAGGTTCATCGTAAATAAGAAAATAAAATTACGGTTGATATTGTAATATAATTTTGAATACAGCTAATTATGGATTGGTCTAATGTCTAATGTATATATGTTAATCAATGACTTAAAAATGATATTAAATCTATAGTATAAAAGTGCATCAGGTTGGATTGAGTTCGAAAAATCCTAACCCAATTTCAATCCAATAGATGCGGGTTGGTCTAATTTTGTTTCAACTATGTGTCGGGTTAGCTCGAGTTGAGATTTTTTTGGGTTGGGTCGGTCAGGTTGGTCGTTATTTTGAGCACCCCTACTCCCAACATCAAGTTTTAGAGAATTCTCTATATTTAATTGGGTATGCGCTTACCAAGTTATATTACCTTACCAGATGAATATGATAAGAACCAAAAGTCGTACATGGTAAGAACAAGGCAAAGACCGAGAGTTTTACCCAGTAAGTGAGGGCAATGACTCTTACCACAGTCAGCTCTTACCGGGTAAATTGTTGCATAAAAATTCGTTTTTGTTGATTAAAATTTTACCTGATAATAAATAGTAATATTGAATATTCCTGGTAAATGCTTACCAGATAAATGTTTGGGAAACAGCCCCTAAGTTCAAGGTAAGAACGAAGGTTTTTGTACAAGAATTCAAAAGATGTGAGGTTTTTATATGAACTGTCTCTGATGGTAGTTTTTATAAGACACTAACTTTTTGCTTTAAAAAACCTACAGATGGAGATGCTCTAGATATATCGTGAGACGTTCAGAAAGAAAGATTAATATATGAATCAGTAAAGATATTTTGAAAAAATCTATTTCAAGATGAATATGTGAACTGATGTTACAAATTATTTATATATGTTTACATATATATCTCCAACTAAATTTTTCAATAATTCACACATGAATCTTTCTTTCTTACCTTCTCACGATATTTACCTGAGACTGTCGTTTGGCCCGTACGTCCTGACACAAAATTAGAATTCCGGAGTTTTTGAACTAAAAAAGGAGCAATACCCAGTGGCTTTTTGTATTTAATGTTTTTTATAAATTAAATTGTATCGATATGATTTTTATTTTGAACATTTAATTTTTTATTTTGTAAAATGTATTTTGTTTTAATAGAACTAAATATAAACAAATTCAAATATTAAACAGTAATTAATAAGATTGAAAATAAAAGGAAACTCTTTGATTTTATATAATATAAGAAGTCCATTCCCAAATTTACATTTCAGGTTAAACTGAGGGGAATGAAAATTCATTTATATTTTCATTCCCTTGTCTGAACCAAACAACTTTAAAAAAAATGAAGATTGAGGAAACGCTTAATATGTGAATCACGTTTACAATGAAAATCGACGGATTAGGGTGATTTGCACGGTTTGTACAAATTGGGTACTTTGCATTTGATCGCTCTCTCTCTCTCTCTCTCTCTCTCTCTCTATATATATATATATATATATATAGGTTGGTTATTATACAATACTGGATATTTGTGCAACCAATACAACCTAATCTCAACCGTCCATTTCATTTGATTAATATGTGATTTCATATAAGTTCTGATTATTTCCTAATATAAAGTATTGATCATAATTAATGAACCATATTCATATTCCATAAATATTCAAATCATAATAAATGAACTCTCATCATTTCCATGAATATCTCAATTTATTGGGTTGCATTGGTTGTACAAATGTGATGAGTTGTATTTGAAA
>NW_020200571.1:75174-134606 GCF_001531365.2 Cynara cardunculus var. scolymus | reverse complement strand
AACAACTTCATCAAAAAAGTATTATATGAAACAATTTCACAAGATTAAACAATTTCATGAAAAAATTTCATAAGATTAAACAATGAAATCGACAGATGAAGGTGGTTTGCATGGTTTACACAAATGAGGATGGTTTTCATATGATCACTCCTATATATATATATATATATATATATATAGGGTTGAGTTCACGTGAGACCAAAATGTTTTCGTAAGACCCATGATACCACTTTTTTACACTTGAAACTTCACATAAAAAAACTGTGAATGTAAAAAAAAAAATCGAACCTTTACAGCAAAAACACTATAAAGGTTACCTTCACAGTATTTTACTGTGAAGTTTCAAATATAAAAAAATGGTCTCAAGGGTCTTACGAAAACAGACTGGTCTCACGAAATCTCAAGTCTATGCATACATACACACCACACACACGTGAACATATATGAATAATCTTAACGTCGGATCATATATGCATCTTCAAATAAATATTTTCCTTATATTTTTAATCTTTTTATTTAAACATGTTAATAAAAAATATATTATAACTTCTTAAGAAAAATACATTTTAAAATTTCTTGTTAAAAATGTTTTGGTATAAATATTGAACTGAGCTTTTGAAAACAAGTTTCTCAAATTATGATTTAAATAATAAAAGAAATAAGGGATAAAAATTAAGGGTGGATTTGGTATGGTATCAATTTTTTTTTTAATTTCGTGTATCAATAAATTATAATTAATATGTAATATCTTTATATTGTGTACAAATCAACTGTATTCAGTACCAATTTAATTAGTACCAATTTTTTTTCGGTTGTTACATGTTGGTATTGGTTTGGTACCAACTTCAGGTTACATACTTTGGCATATTCTTGAAATTTTGAGTGACATTTGAGTTTCCAAATAACATATATTATGTTGAAATGTTCAAACAAAACATTTATATTTACAATGTTTAATATCCATACATAAAAAATATTAAATAATTGAATAAGTCGGTACCATGATACTACCGTGATATACAATTTTCAATATCATGTACCAACTAAGTTTACATACTTGACACGGTACTATCAACCAATTATAACTGGTTTGATTTAATACAAAATTACCACCTCTAGATAAAGTTATGTGAAAGTAGACATGGCAACGGGCCGGGTTTTGTAATCCTTGGCCACAACCCCGGTTTGTAGTAACATCCCCCGGCCCTGGCGGGTACGGGGATTATCATCTCGTTATCGGTCAAATCTCTAGCAATCCTCGATCAAAACTCTGTAAAACCCCGGTCAAACCCCATAAATAGTATTATTTAGTTTGATTCTACCGGGGATCCTCGACCTCGACCCCAGTTTGAGTAACATCCCCCGTCCCCCGGTTTGAGTCTATCGGGGATCCAACTAAGTTTACATAATTTAAAAAGGAATATACAACTAAAATGACGTTGTTTCAAGTTCAAACAAATGAAAAAAGACAGATCCAATCTCGGGTTTGAAGTTGACTATACTAAACTGATAGTCGGTTTTTGAAAAGATCTAAGAGTCCGTTTGGTTTGCATGATTTGATAGGATTTGAAGGGATTTAGAACTGAATTTCATTTTGGTTCGGAGAAATTGTTGAATTTTAAATCCCGAGATTCCAATGTAATACCACAAAAACAAGATTTAGAAATTTCATGTGGATAGTCGGTATTTCGCCAGGGTTTGTTTGCAAAAATGTTTAAAATTATGTTAAAAACACTCATTCTGTAATAATCAATTAATAAAAATGTAATTTAATTATTTTTATAATTTTTATGATTTGTTTTTTTTGAGGGTGTCTTAGTCTATGCCCAAACTAATCCCGACAAATTGTAACAGCAAAAAATCAACTCTGATAAACATAGTGGTTTTATGATTTGTTGATATAAATTATTCATAAAAATTGAATTAAATTCTATTCTAAATCTTATAAACCAAACATACGAAAGATTCCAAATCTTTCTATAGAATTAAAATCCTAATCTCTTAAAAACATTCCATCTAGTGATGGCCAAAAACCGGTATCGGGCTAGGCCGGGCGGTCCCAACCGGTCTCAAGATTTCTCATAACCGGCCATAACCGGTCCCGGTCCTGGGTCCCAGCGTAAACGGTCCTGGTCCCGGTTCCGGTCCAATACGTGAAAGTTGAGCCCGGTCAAGCTTTATTGTAACAGTTTATGGGCCGCCGGTCCTGGTCATTAAAAAATAATTTTTTTAATGATATATATTTTTAATACATTATAAATTTTATAATTGGGTCATTCAAATACACTTTAAAAATGCGTTTTATTATAATTAAAATTACATTGTCTTACACAATACAGCGAGAAACCGATAATTATGAACGTTTTTTTGCGAATCGAGAACTTGGTATGTAAATCCATCAACCAAGACACTTATATATAATGTTTAGAAAAACAAAAAATATAAAAAACGGCCAAAAAAGACTAGTTTTTTGAAAAATAACGGTTACATTTAAAAAAAAATAGCTACATTTTTTAAAAATCGGGTCAGAACAGGCCGGTCCATAACCGGTCCCCGTTCCATGAAACACCCCAAATCCATAATCAGTCCAAGATTTTGGTCCTATAACCGGTTCTTATCGGTCCCAAGCTAGACCGGGCCGGTTTGACCCTCACTAATTCCATCAAACCAAATAAATTCAATTGGTAGCCCTTTTGAATTGGGCCTGAAGCCCATAAAATTTTTGGGCTTTAGAATTTTAAAGCTTCAATTTCTTTTATATTTATTTTTTGTTTTCATAGTTAATGATCAAAAAACACATGAAATTAGATAACCAAACCAAGTTATACTAACATCACTACTTAATATCTCTTAAAAGAATTAAATACCATAAAAAAAATATCGTACTTACTTATTTAGGCAAAGACAGTGGGACCAAGGGTTTTTCGTGAGAACTGTAAAACCAATTCTAAACCCTTGGGTTATATTTACAATCTGAAAATCTGAACATTCATAAATGCCATGAGACTTCTCAAATAATCACAAAATTACCACCTTACAATTTAGACCATTAACTTAAAAAGTTGATCAATGAATATAAATTAATTTTACGGATCTCACAAAAAACCATTGGTCTCACGTAAACCCAACCCTATATATATGTCATTTTTTTCTAGTAGACATTCAATTTTTTTTGCCTACCAAATTTTTTCCCCTCTATTTGACATTATTTAATTGAATAATTTCCAAAGATATGACGGATCACTCGTAAACCCTAAAAATCGCAACTCTCCTCCCTCCATTTTTTTATTCTGATTACTCTAAACCCTGAAAAAGCTCTACTCTACAAGCAATGCAAAATTCAACCATGAATGAGGCTGGGCCAACCAAGAGTAGATTCGAATATGGAGACGACGATGAAACAATTGAAGAAGCAGCCACCGGAAGCTCCAATCTTGATGAGGATTCCTCCATGTGCGAACCTGGAGACGCGGATAAGACTAGCGCCGATTATTATTTCGATTCCTACTCTCATTTCGGTAATAATCAAACTACAAATCACTCTATTTTTCTTTATGTGTATGTTTATGATTAATTGATTATGCATACAATTTGAATGGTGAGTGGATTGTTTTTCAGCTTTGGGTTTCATCTAAACTTGTAAACGTATTGTGGGTTTGGTTGATGTGGTTGAAATCTTGTTTTAGAGCATTTTGACCGAATAGAAATTGAAGATCTTAAAAGGAAAGTATGGAACCAGAAAACTAGAGGAAAATGCTATTAAGTTTTTATTGTTTTGGTTGTCATTGGCTCTTGTGAATGATATGTAACTCATATGCTTGAGATTCTTGTTAATGTTTCTTTATATGTTTATTTCAACTTTGTGACAAGCCAATCCCATATGAATCTTTATCATGCTAGTAGATACATTTCAATGAGTTTTAAATTTTGTACCTTGTATGTATATATGGTACTTGTTAAAGCAAATAACCAAGTTCTTTCTGTGTTTCTTGTTTTTGTGTTTTTTTAATGTTTCTTTTGACGCTTTGCTTTGCTTTCTTTGATTTTGTTTTTGCAGGTATTCATGAAGTAAGTTGATAGGATCTCCCTGAAAGGCAACATAACAATTAGTTGCTCCACACATGAATGATGTTTTTTTACCCATATAAACTGCACCCTCAAATGAGAAATTGAGAACCTGTTTTGTATATGCAAATAAGAGAAAGTGTGTTATTGATGTTAATTATATCAATGCAATATTGTTGATGTTTATGATGGTATCCATGCTCTCTTGAAATCCATTGAGACCTAATACTCTTCTCATCTGCAGGAAATGCTGAAGGATGTGGTGAGAACTAAGACTTACCAAAATGTTATTTATAAGAACACATTTTTGTTCAAGGGAAAAGTTGTTCTTGATGTTGGTGCTGGGACGGGAATTCTATCTCTCTTTTGTGCAAAAGCTGGGGCAAAGCATGTTTATGCTGTATGTATGCCATTCTTTCTCTCATGTTTAACAAACTAGCATTTATTGAGTGAACATTTCATGGACAACCCATTGGTACAAGAAGCAACCTAATATGTTATGTAGAATGTTGTATTTTCTGTCAATATAAATGGGTTGTCATACTGAGCTTGGTTGTCAGATGGTAAATTGCAAGTTTTGGTCAATGCATAAGTCTTAGATATTTTTAATTGGTTTTGTTTCCTAGAGTCTCGTCACTATTGAAACAGTATTTAAAAGGACAGTGTTATATATAGCAAATGTAAATGTTCAGAGCAGGTGAATGAAGTACTTCTAAGGTTTATGGTTTGTTAATGTCATTTCATTTCCTAGGGAAACGCCATATATGGATCTATGGCTGCATGTGATTGGGATTTTTTTTAATTATATCAAGATAAGACGTGACATTTGTTTCTTCATCAAGGATGTATTGATGGTTCGGTCTATTTGTTCTCTTCGTTTTTCTTATATGGAAAAGCAAGGCGATATACAATGCCCTCTGGTCTATGGATGAAAAATCTAGTGTGGTCTCTTCTTATTTACTGAATAATTGATTGTATTTTTCTCGAAGGCATCTCCTTGTTCGAGTTTATATTATTTGTTTTGACAGTACCGAATCAGAAAGTTCATCAAAGATTGCTTATTTTTCGTTGCTTGATGTGTTGCAGTATGATTTATGTCGTTTTAAAGATTTTAGGCTGTTTTTGTCTTGTCAATTTTTTCTGCCTCACCACTTTCTTGTTTGCAGGTCGAGTGCTCACAGATGGCTGACATGGCAAAAGAGATTGTTAAAGCAAATGGCTTTTCAGACGGTAATGGGATTTGTACATTTAAGTTCCTACATCATTTATCACATAGGATTTGTTGGTGAACTGATGCATCCTCTTTCTGCTCAACATTGCAGTTATAACTGTTTTGAAGGGAAAGATTGAAGAAATTGACCTCCCGGTTCCTCAAGTGGATATTATTATTTCAGAATGGATGGGATACTTTTTGTTATATGAGAACATGTTAAATACAGTTTTATATGCTCGGGATAAGTGGCTGGTGAGTATCAACTTACATTTTGAACACTTTTTGCTTATTTCTAATACCTGTTAGCATCTATCTTCGCTTGAACACTCCCTATTAGTCATTTTGTAGCATTAGGTCTAATAGATGTTATTTTTTTTGTTAATTGCTCCTCACAGTTGAAGTCTTTGTTTTCTTGTTTCCCGAGATATAGACACTATGTTCTCAAGCTTATTAGTCTTGGTTACATGCATCTTTAATCTTCATAACTTGAACTTCAATTATGGAATTGAAACTCCTCTTTATTTTTGGTGGTGGTTTTTTTTTTTTTTTGGGTTGGGGGGGGTGGTTAGAGTACCTCCAACAGATTCTCCAATATGGGGAAAATGGAGATTTTTGCTCCAAGGGATTCTCCAAAACTTCCAAAATGGAGAAAGCATGAGAGAGGGTGAAATTCTCCAAATTTGGGTAACTTCTTAAAAATGATACCATGAGAGAAAGACATTTTTTTATTATATTCCCCCTCCCCCCAATAAGAAACCTTGATGTTAAATTTTTATGAGAGAGAAATAATGCTTTATTTTATGTATAAAATATTTTAATCATATAATTACTATTGTAATCTCCAAAGTAGAGAATATGTTGGAGTTGAATGTGATTTCTTTTTTGGAGATTTTGGGTTTTGATTCTTCATTTTGGAGAATCTCTTGGAGATGCTCTTTATAATTGAACAACTTTTTTTTTGTTCTTTTGGGGTGCATTTGGCACAGTGATAAGGACAAAACAAAACAGGGATCACTGTTCCGTGCTTGACATGACTTCCATATGGTACATGCGTGGTCCACCCAAAACCCAATTGAACAAGGTGGAACGAGCCTGTATTTTATCAATATTCCCTCAAAAAATAAGACCTAATTCTCTTCAAAAATATCAAATACACCCCCTCTTTTACATTTTATTCATATTCAAAAGTTTATTTGTTGTATTTTATCCTCTTTAAACTCACTTTAGTGTCCTAAAAATATAATTTTATACGTTTTGTATATTTTGGTTCATATGTAATTTATTAAATACTAGTAATAAAAAAATAACATAGAAAAGATACAAAATAAAAACTAGAAATTAATAAACTTCATATTTTGGTGTTATTTTAATTCTCTTGACAAAAAATTTCTAATGATATATTTTGTTACAAAAAAATGTTTATTTTATTGTAATATAATAATTCAATAAATTAATCAAAATATAGAAAAGATATAAACAGCTCATTAGGAGTAAATTGGTCATTTTACTAGTCCTGTTTTACCAAATGCTGAACAAATGTTCCGTTTGGGCCTGACCGGGTACCAAACGCACCCTTGAAGAATTAGGTATAATACTCTTAATTATGAACTTGGTAGTTCCTGTATGTTTGTGATTAAGATGTTTGGGCCAACTTTATGCAAAGTTTCTCATCTTTAAACCATTCCACCTTTTTCAACCTTCTGCCTGAATCAGAATTGGTGTGTATATAGCCCTAGCAACAGATTACTTATTGTTGCTTTTATGTGGTGTTGCTCAACTTCACCTTCTTTGGATGTTTTTTGTTTCCTTTCATAATCTTCTTTTGCTCTCCACAGGTTGGCAGTGGAATTGTGCTGCCTGATAATGCTTCTCTCTATTTGACAGCAATTGAGGATGCCGAGTACAAAGAGGACAAAATTGAATGTAAGATACCTCTGGCGTACTTTCTGCTGTACGAATGATTGTTCAAATGGTTCTCATCTTGGTTGAATTATATATATAAATTTCCCCATCGGGGTTCTTATGAATCTGCAGTTTGGAACAACGTGTATGGCTTTGACATGAGCTGCATCAGAAAGCAGTCCATTATGGAGCCTCTTGTTGACACAGTTGACCAGAATCAAATTGTCACCAATTGCCAATTACTCAAGGTAGAAGTTCTACGGACTCCTTTCGATCCCTTGATTTTTTGTCCTAACTTTTGTGAGTGCAACAAGTCGGAACTTGTTTCTTTCCTTTTTTTTAAGCATATAACATTTATATACAACAAATGCTCACGAGTTTTGCCCCCTTGCCCCCCCTGGAGGCTAGGCTCTATTGCTGGCGGGCGTAGGGTTGATGAACCCTAGATGCTCATATACCCTTCTGACAATGTTTAACTCGTTTCTACAGACCATGGATATCTCTAAAATGACATCCGGGGATGCTTCCTTCACAGCACCCTTCAAGCTTGTGGCTGAGCGTGATGATTACATTCACGCTCTAGTTGCATACTTTGATGTATTGTTTAGCGTATGTCACAAAACGACAGGGTTCTCGACAGGTGAGTCTTGTTGCATTCGTTTATTTCTTACAAGTGTGTAAACCTTTTGCTGGCAGTTAGATTTTCGGAGTCCTAGGTTAGACTAGAGATGTGTAGTTATTTCTACCTTGGTTGTGTTTTCTTGTACCTGCTTATGTTCGTATGTTTGTTTTTGAACATTGTTGCTTACTTCTAAACTCATTTTCAAAATTTAGCACCGTCTTTCTTTTTTACTAGTTCTTTTCAAGATTATAATATTTAGAGTAAATTATGATTTTCGTCCCTGTGGTTTATACATTGCAATTTTAGTCCCTATGGTTTGCAATTTATTGCAAATTATGTCCCTAGACTAGTTCCTACCAAGAAGTACAAGGGACCAAAACAGTAAAGAATGGTAAACCAGAGGGACTGAAACAACAATATTGTATCTCATAAAGACGGAAATAGCAATGAATTACGCACCATAGGGACGAAAATCGCAATTTTTAACAAACCACAAGAAAGAAAAACGTAATTTAATCTAATATTTATATACGGCAAATATTCACGCACACTTTCAAGGAGGCTAGGCTCTACCGGTAACCCACGTACCATCGAGTCGATGACCCTTTTGATTTTATTTTTAAGTTATGTTATTTTTTCCGCAATTTTTTTGAGCAAACTTTATCCTTTCTTTTCACACACTTTGCACAAGCTGGGCATCCTCACGGAAACAATTGTTCTACTCTTTGTGGTAGAGGTCAGATTTGCGTACATCCTACCTCCAAACCCCACCTCCGTGGGACATAACGGTTTTGTTTGGTTACTCAAATATGGGTTTATGCATAGTAACTGCTGATATTGTTGCAATTCAGGGCCAAGGTCAAGGAACACGCACTGGAAGCAAACGGTGCTATACCTGGAAGACGTGCTGACTATATGTGAAGGGGAATCCATTGTTGGAAGCATGACCGTGGCACAAAACAAGAAGAATCCTCGAGATGTCGACATTACCCTCAAGTACTCGTTAAACGGTCGACGTAGTGTCATCTCGAAAACCCAACAATACAAAATGCGTTGAATACGCATCCGATATCTCAAAGGCTGTGGGGATTCCTTAACTGTTAAAGCTCTTTTTTCCTCACTGTTGAATGTATAACATTTTGTAACCTGGATTGATTCATTCTATTTATCTCAAACATTCCTCTAAGGGGAGAGCTTTATGCAGAATGCCAAGTTTTTTCCAAACCTGTCCCTCTCAATTAAAAACATGGTCCTATCTATGCAAAAACATTTTCAAACAAGTTTTTGTTCTGTTTTGCATACCAAACGTATTGGTTTGTGTTCTTTATTTGTGAGTTATATCATGATAGCTTTACGTACATCTCATCCTTTTAAACCCCTGTTTTAGATGAATTATACTGGGTTTGTTTGGTTTGATATGTGGATGTGATGATCTTGTTGATGTCTAGTTCTAGGAATATGTGAACTTCCTTTTTTTCCCCTGATTGATCCATGTTTCTTATAACAAGTGTGTGGCATGGCATACATACACATAACTCTATCTCTCTATTAATCACAAGGGTGATGTTTGATTGGTTTGAGCTTGACTTCAAAGATCAAAAGTACCAGGTTTAAATCGAAGGAGAAATAAAAATCCGTTTATGGCCACGGAGGTTCAAATGCGGTAACTTCAGACTATCTGCAAAACAGGTGGTCGACCTGGGATTAGTCTGCTCATATAGCGGGTTGGATATCCAGGTTAATAAAAAATTGTATCTCTCTATTATTAATTGTGAATTCATGATGCAGATTTTATTCGAGGAGGAGTTGTTTTACTTTGGGTAAATTGCATGAAAAAGTAACGTACTTTAACTTGATTCCTATTTTGTGTAATGTACTTTAAAAACTTTTATTTTGATATCTAAGATGTAAAGTTTTAAACATTTAAGTAACCGGTTGATATGGCAATGGCATCCAACTCAGTATTATTTGCTATTCAACCCAATTTCATCCTATCACTCACCACATCAGTATGGCAACCAGTTAATATTTCAATCAGTTACTCGAGTACTTAAATGTTTAAAACTTTACATCTTAAATATCAAAATGAAAGTTCTGAAAGTACGTTACTCAAAATAAGAATCAAGTTAACATTCGTTACATTTTCATGCAATTTACCATTTTACCTTTTGAATGGTCAAATGGGGAACAAAGATTCAAACTCACCACCCTTGATTCATGGATGCCATTTATGCCCTTTATTATTTATAATTTAAGCAAGAAAATACAAACACTTTATAAAAGGGTATTTTTGTCTTTTATCATTAATTCATTACAATTCCAAAGTTATAGTTTGTGAACCAAACAATCATATTCCAAAATTTTCTTGATAGATTCCATTTTATTTAGTGCATGTCAACCAAACACGTGGTCAAACTTGATTCAACTTCATACCAAATGCATGGTCAAACCTGATTCAATTTCGACACATTTCATTCGTTCAAAAAACATTATGTGACCCAAATGCCCCTTAAATTCAAAATTAAACATAAAATATGGTTTCTGGGAAGCAACACGTCGAATCAAACCCTTTCTTTTCGCATTTCCAATACCTTATTAGACTTTAGGGCTCATTTAGTAACAACTTGTGTTGATACCGACAACTATACTTAGCAAGTCAAGACGAACAAGACTTTGTGGCCTACAAGCGATAATGATCCAAGTTATCAATGTCGGGAAATCGGAATCCAATCAAGGAGGCATGGTACCTTGGTCCCGTAACTTCAACACAAAAAAACAATCTCTAAGATCACAATCACTCCTCGTTCTATTAATTGCTTGAAGTAGGCCATGCACGTACGTCTTGTTGGACTTTTGTAGCTTACGAAAAAATACCGCTAGCTAAAACGTAACAACTCACCTAAACGCCTGCTCACAAACCTAAACTATAAACATCATATCAGTATTCGTATGTAAACCATTTCTCTGTTTATTCAAAACAAATTTTAACCGAATATTAGAAAGTAATATTGTTTTTCTTAACGTTCAAATGAACCTTGTCAACCATAATTGATGTCAGTTAAAAGGGGTTTAGATGTATGTTTTTTTTATTAACCTGGATATCCAACCCGCTATGCGAGCCGACGAATCCCAGGGCGACCACCTGCTTTGCAGATAGCCCAGAATTACAGCATTTGAATATCCGTGGCCACAAGGGGATTTTTATTCCTCATTGGATTTAAACATGAGACCTCCTTGTACTTTTGACCTTTGGAGCCAAACTCAAATCAATCAGGCACCACCCTTGTGGTTGTATGTTTTTTAACTAGGGGTGTGTAGAAAATCAACCGATTCAATTGGAACCAACCGACCATAATCGGTATTCAATTGTTATTGGATCGGATTAGATTGAAGATTTCAACATCCAATTTGGATAAGTCGGTTCTCGGATGACAGACTAGAACCGAACCTATCAACATCCAATTAATTATCTGATAACCATCCAGTTGTCCATCAAACCATTATCCAACTATCATCCAATTAATTTATTTTCAAATTGCTTTAATCGGAATTTGTTTTACGTGAGGCTTTGAATTTTTAACTTCTCTTGTATTGGTTTTAACACATTTTAAAAATGATTAATTAATTTGTATCATTGTTGAAGAATTGGATTGAATTAACACACTGAATGAATCTAATCTCATCAGATCATCCATTGGATATCTAATAAATGTATCCAATAGATGGAACCGAACCGATCCAATCATCCATTGGATATCTAATAAAAGTTTCCAATAGATGGAACCGAACCGATCCAATCATCCATTGGATTGGATTGAATCGGTTATCCAATATAAATCGGATCGGTTCAATTGGCAAAATCCAACATCCAATGAATGATTGTATCAATTCGGTTCCCCTCACATCCAATAAATGTCAACCGTTGCACAAACCTATTTTTAAAAATAAGAAATATTAAAATTTAATTGGAAAAATAAATATATGGAGGGTTTGAAATGACATGGAGTACAAAATTTCTTAGGTATGCATCATTAATTGGAAGCATTTTTCAGTCTCTAAGGAATTGACCTTTTCAACTTCTTTTGTGAAAAATATCACCATTTTGGCATTCTATTCTCTCATTAGATTCCACTTATGTCTTAGCTACCATCTGTTATTAAACTACTAGAAGGGTACTCGTGCAATGCATCGAGATAAATCTTGATTTTTGTTTAGAGTCCGTTTGGTTTGTCGGTACTGTTTTTGAGGAATTTGGATTGAAATGAATTTGAAACCATTGGTGTTTAGGATTTGGAAATAATTGAATTACATTTTTAGTAATCGATTATTACAAAACAAATGTTTTTTTTAACAGTTTTTAGAACCTTTTATTTCATACATTCTTACGGAATCCTGTGAATTCTCGAGCATCCTCTAAGGATTTCAAAATCCTATGTTTGTAGGATTTTTCAATTAAATCATAGGATTTCAAATTCGAACAATCCAATCAACTAAACATGGGATTGGATGAATTTGAAATCCAAATTCCTACAAATACATTCCAAATCGTTCCAATCTAAACCTCTTTAATTCCAAATCTTTCCATAAAATCTAAATCTCTCAAAATTATTCCATCAACTCAAACGTCTCCTTGTTGTTTTAATAAAAAAGCCGCTAGAAAGAAATTTAGTGGTCTTATTGTTGGGTTATGGGATCTAAAGCACAACGAAAAAAGAAACCGTAACCCTCAAAGGACCCATATGAACCGGAATAATTTGCGTGTTTCAAAATTGTACCTCACAGTTAGAGAGATCTTGAATCACGACAAAAAAAAAAAAAAGACTTGATGCCTTCACGGTATACACGTGAACAATCTGAACTATTTGTCTTCTCGTGATGCTAGTCATGGTTTCAAAACTTAGGAAAAAAAGGGAGCATATGTTCTGGGTGATTTCAAAACTTATATATATATATATATATATATATATAGAGAGAGAGAGAGAGAGAGAGAGAGAGAGAGAGGAGCGATCAAATGAAAACCGCTCCAACTTGTAAAAACCGTAAAAACTACTCTCATCCATCGTTAATCTTATTAAATTTTTTCATGAAATTGTTAATCTTGTGAAATTGTTTCATATAATATTTTTTTTGATGAAGTTGTTTCATATGTGGTTATGAAATTGTTTCATATACTACTTAATGAAATTTTAATGAAACTGTTTCATGTATTTCTTTAAAATTAAAATAATGAAGATGATAATATCTATGATTAACACCATCCACAATAAAAATGGTTAATCAACCTCTTATAATTATAAAAAAATGAACAAAATGAAAAATTATGATTGGTTGAATGAGGTTTTCACGGTTTTTACAAATTGAGTGATTTTTATTTGAACCCACCCCTATAGGGAACAAATATTAGAGAGATAAACAAGATTGAGAAATACCAAACTATTTATATCAGATTAAAACTTTAAAACCTTCTACAGTTCTCCGCCTGTCATGTTCTGTCCCTGTACCAAACATACAACGTCATTTCTCTGTAAATTGTTTTCCGAAGAGGGATAAATTTGTTTGATTCATGTAGACGGAATGTTTTGGATATTATTAAAAGATTTACGTTTAATTCTTGTTTTGATTTGTTCAGTTTGATGATGACCCATCGTCCAAAAGAGGAACCTACCCGACTTATGTGAATTAGATATTTCTAACGTTAGGTTCGTTTGTAAGATTCATGTTTCTAACCATGAAAACGAAGCAGTTTGTATGAGCTTTATAAACTAATTTTATAAAAGATGTTAGACAAATATGATTATAGACTTGGGATCATGTGAGACCAAAGGTTTTTCGTGAGACCCGTAAGACCAATTCTCAACCATTGGATTAGATCTACAATATGAACATTCATATTTCATAATCACAAAATTGCCACGAGACTTCTCAATAATCACAAAATTGTCACCGTGCAACTTTAGACCATTAGATCATTAGTTTATAAAGTTGATCAATGAACATAAATTGGTCTTACGGGTCTCACGAAAAACTCTTGGTTTCACGTGAACCCAACCCTATGATTATGTCATTTTTATTATAACTGATACCAATTTTTACGCACTGAAAGTTTACCGTGAAGACAAATACATATCGGTTTTTACATGTTTTATGTTTATATATATGCATATATAAAATGTATAAGATACGCGAATACTAATTCAGTTATCTTATCATATGTATAAATACGTGATTCTATTTTTCTATAAAATATTAAGGTAATTAATTTAATTTTCGATTTTATTATTTATGAATATTTATTCCGCTTTAAATTAAAAAAAAAAAAACAAAAATGGTTGTCTTATCATCAAGTCGATTATAATCTTGAAACATGCACCTTTCTGTATCATCTAAATCTAGTCGTTTTAATCCAATTTCATCTCACCTGAAATCACCACACCACTAAAGTAAAAGAGAACATGTTGTCTCTCACTAGTTGATACATATAGTGTTAGAAATTCTGGTTTTCGATTGTTTGGATTCCACTGAAAGTCGTGTATCATTTTCAAATTGAAGTATTTCGATGGTACAATCGAAATTTCAATCGGATAAAATTCAGTGGTTTTTCCGAAAATATAGTTTTTTTTTTTTCATGTTATGAAATCTGTGTATCGAAAAAAAGAAGACAAAATCGTAGCTTTTCCCTCAAATAGTCGAAAACTGCCATACGACAATTAAAAAACCGGGTTTTCAAAACAGAGTCAAAACCGAGTTTAAAATTTCAAATTAGGATTTTTATAGCATTTTTCACAAAGCAATTTCAAATTCGACCCCAGCCAAGGACTCTACCCGTTGGACCCCGCCACCCCCGTCGTGATCAAAATAAACTCAAACAAGTGTGCACTCCGCACCTTCCTTACTTGTTCAATATTTATCATGATTACATTAGTCAACAAATTAATCACATTACACTTAAATGATATTAGAGATACAAATCACCAACATATAGTAGATGACCAAACTCTCCATATGTATGGTTTGTGCAACATTTTCCTACACTCCGTGTTAATCATATACATCAGTACCTTAATCATATCTTTTCTATCGTTTTTCGTTCTTGTTTTCTCCTGATAACATACAGTTTTTTAAGAAACACAACAGGGTTTTTTATCAGTTAAATAAACAGAAAATCTATATACATTCTATCTCTATAGTTCTACATCTTGCCTTCATATAAAACACATAGAATTTAATACATGATAATGTAGAAGGCACTAAACTTGCCATCTTTATAGATTTGTTGTTTTCCTCTTTCAACTACATAGAATCCATGTGCACATGGACCAACTACCAATTGATGGTGTCAATGAGACCCCACCAAACAAAAGAGAAAAGGGTCATGAACCCATTTTTCTATTCATCAATTATTGGTTAAATGAACCCTCAATACCTCATGTTCTTTAATAATATCACATTTCTTTGTCTCCTCCTATTCTATACTCTACTTCAACCTTACTTGCAATATCCTTTCTTTGAGGACAATGACAAGGGTCTCTCAACCACTCATACACCTCATTGTGATGTCTATACATACCTTTCAATATATATATATATATATATATATATATATAATTCTGGAATTGGTAGTTCTGATTTAAAAGAAGAAAGGGTTTTTATATTATCTTTAAAACTTTCGGTGTTAAAGAATTTGGTACAACGTCGTTTTCTTCTAAGAGGCTGATATGTGTTGAGAATTTAACACATAAAGCACTCATTGTACGTCTTTTTAGTTATAATAATTTTTTTTCATTCCCACTTTGAGTCATTTTCATTGATTTCTTTATTTTCTCGTCATTTACATTTCCGTCATTTATTTTATCGTTATTTACTTTACGCAATTTACGTTTATGTCTTTATTTTCCGTCATTTATTTTTTACTTTCCGTTTTGAGTAGCTAAGCTTTTATAGCTTGGGTGTGAGACGGAAAGGTGAGACTTCCAAACCGAACGAAAGTAGCTAAGTGTTTTCGTAAACGACGTTCCATTGTTTCATTCGAGTTTTTATAAAAACCAAGCACACTTCTTGACGGGTTGATCACTTGAAAGTGTTAAAGTGCGATGGACTTAGAGATAAGCCATCAATAAGCACGTCAACTTGGATGACATAAGAGGTAGACTTGAGAAAGTTGCCGACAAGGAAACTTGTCATTTGTGTTTTTCAAAACTTAACTCCCGACGGGTTGGTCGCTCTTCAAAGGTGTCAAAATGTGATAGATTCAAAGATGAACTATCAAGAACACGCCAACTCGAATGATATGGGAATCGACTCGAGAGAGTGATTTTTAACAAAGAGATTTGTTTATCCATATATTTTGAAAACACCATCGTGTCATTATCCCCGGTCCGGACACCACATAGAGATATGGGTGGAAAGCTATAAGATAGTGCAATGGTGAAGTCCGAGAGGAATGCCTTCAAAATAGATGGTGGAACTTAGTTTCGAAAGACTGCTTGATGTAGCATTCCTATAGCATTGGCTGTTGGAATTTGTGTTTGGGTCTCATCTTAAGTCTTACACCCTTGCTTCTTTTATATATTATGTATTCTGTTTGGATTCACCTTAATATCAAACAAAAGTCTTCAAAATCGTCATCTGAAATCATCTCTTTCATTGGACTCTAATATAACTTTGGCTACAATATCCGTGGACGATAATCCGGTACTTGTACCACTTTATTACTTGGAAAGACGACGTTGGGCCGTATTGTATACTTGCTTTGTGGCCCAATTTCATTAAGTCTAAAGGTGTAAAATATCACCCTACCAGAGGCTATTTACCAAATTTTATATTAAGTCATGTATGGATAAATTTGTCTGTCTGGAGAAATGGGTGTTGTTGTTTACTTTTTTTATCTGAACCAACAGTCTGAATAACATAAATGATCGATTTACCCCCCAATGTTAATTATTTGAACATCAAAACAAATAAAATCATAAAGAGGCCGAAGATGGGGTGTCTCATATGGGAAGGAGGCGGTGCTTTGAAATAAGGGGGAGGAGTGTCATTTTTGTGGCTGAATGGGGAACAACACACGATTTCTATCTGTGCGATTAAGCCATGTTATGTACAAATAAGCCGTAAGTAAACAACCCAAATGAGTTGTGCGAATAAAACAGATAGACGAATAAGCCTAATTAAGCCACACGTAAACAACCCCTAAGTTGGATTTGAGTAGCTGATTGTTTATGTTTGAATGAAGATTAATGCAATTATTCATTAAAGAAATAAAATATTAAATTTATGTTTGAACATTTATGAAATATGTTAAGTTGTTTCTTGCACCATAACAAAATCAGGTTTATAGGGCTCTCCCAATTTCTAAGCATCTAATAGACCTATTCATATGACTTAGTTTTATATGACCAAAAAATAAAGTGTCTTATCTAAAGGCGTTTTAATAAGTTTATATGACAATTTTTGATGTCTTGATAAGTTTTTTAGGACACTTTTATTATAAAACGTCTCATTAGCACTTTTAGAGGACATTTGAAAAATTGTCTTGTAAAACAAGTGTCGTATAAAAAATTGAGTTTATATGACACTTTCTCATAATTGTCCTATAAAGTTGCTAATACGACGCTTTGTATCAAAAATGTCCTAAAAACTTGTTAAGATGCCCAAAAACGTCGTATAAACTTATTACAACGACTTTAGATGAGACTTTATATTTTGGTTCTATAAAGCGGTTTATTGGGACGCTTAGAAACTGGGGGCATCCTATAAACCTAATTTTATCGTAGTGTTGTTTTTAAGTACTTGAATGTTCAGAGAGAAATGTTGATTTTACAGTACACTAAGTACGAGTATCGGCATCCACTAAAAGGGATATATATCGTGTAGAAAAAATTCAACTGATGTTAGATTTTAATGAATAATAAGGTCGACCGTCTACACGTGTGCGTGCGAGTACTAATCTCATCTTTTGTGATTATGTGTTTTTTATTTGTTGTAGGGTACAGAGAAATCTTGATTTCAATCATCATTACTTATCTATACTATAATATAAAGCATTTGACAAAAACTCTTAAAAACCATTTTTATGTATAAAGTACTGTATTTTGATGCATATTACTTAAAATTCAAGATTACAAGTAAATTATGCATAAATACAACTTAGTAAAGCTCGATGTTTGAATTCGTATAACTAACTACGGATAAACACAATCAAATAAAGGATAAACATCTCATTTTAAAATATAAATATAATTAGGATAATTATCGAGTTTTAACAAAATAATTAATTATTATATTTATAAGAAAATTATATTATTAAACCAAATATAAATTACTTCGTTATTGTATCTAAATTAAATTATTAATAATAAATTGAATTAAAAAATTACACAAAAAATGAATAATTTTTTAAATAGTTAATTTGATACTAATATTAATATATTTTTGTCAAATTTTTATGATATCTTCAAATTTATATTTTATTCAAAAATAAAAACATCACCGTTTTCTCAAATTCACATAAGACTATATTATAACATCGATTAAGATAAAAAATAAAATAAAATATTAAAATCAAAATGTACTTGATGTTTATGATGTTTATGACATGGATGAGACCTCTCATGGCCTATAGGGTCACTTATATATAATTGATTTTAAATGGGAAAAAATTAATTGCATTTTCATATTCTAGAATCAATCATGTTGATTATTTATCAATTTTATAACAATAATTTCCAAATAATATTTAAGATTATCATTACATATCTACCCCCATCAATCTATAATTTGAAAAAATGTATTTAAATACTTTCTTGATAAAAGTAAAATAATTCAAGGAAAAGTTGTATGGAAAAGTAACGTATTTTGATTCGAAACCTATTTTGGGTAATGTATTTTCAAAACTTTCATTTTGGTACTTAAGATGTAAAGTTTTAAACATTTAAGTATTTGAGTAACTGGTTGAAGCATTAACCGGTTATCATGTTGATGTGGCGAGTGATGAGATGAAATTGGGTTGAATAGCAAATGATATTGAGTTGGATACCACATCACTCGCCACATTAGCATGGTGCACCGGTTACCTGGGTACTTAAATGTTTAAATTTTTTTTCATCTTGGGTACCAAAATGGAAGTTTTGAAAGTACGTTACTCAAAATAGGAATCAAGTAAAAGTACGTTACTTTTTTCATGCAATTTGCCCATAATTCAATTATACGTATTGATAAAAGAAAGTATACGACAATGATAAAGAAAAAAACAGTAATTCTAGTTCACAACTCTTTAACAAAACGTTTCACTTCTGATAAGACAATTAAAAAGAAAGAATATGCATCATTTTTTCAAGAAGATGAATAACGCATAAGAATCTGAAAAATCAGAAGAAAGGTTACAAGTGTTCACCAGACATGAACGACACGTCTTACTATCAGTAATGTGATAGTAAGCCAGTAATATCGTAGGGTTTTTACGAGACGCGCGTCTTACTGTCATTACATGTTTTTGAAAATACTGATATGATATTAAGTTGAAAGCAATAACATCACATGTGAATAAAATTGAGGACATGTTTGAATTTTTCAATCATGATCACATGTATTTATGAAGTGGCACTTGTCTCTTTTGGGTTTCTTGACAACTAGGTCATGTGAGATATGCAACATTATATATATATAAATTCTTGCTTCAATTATAAAGCACAAAACCACATGACACTAGATGCCCTCTTACTTGTCTTTTGTACTTCATCACATGACAAAATCTACATGTAAATTCACCATATTTTATAGCTATAAAAACACCACCCTTTTTCAAACATTGCCTTCCCAAACACACACTCTTGATCCTCTTTCCAAACTTGGGTCTTGACTCATTTTTCTCCCCCTACACTTTTCTTGGATCGTACCCTGATCAATCTTTATACGTATTCATCACAATCTTGTTTTTATATAACGGGTTTTCTGTGATTCAAGAAATGGGAAAGAAGATGATGAACTTTGGCAGGTTTTTAGACGGTTTGTGTATATCAAATGGGGGTGCGAGTTCTTGTCTTTGTTGCATTAACAGTTTTGAAATTCAAGATGATGATGAGTTTGAGAGAGAACCGTTTGTGGATCAGTCCAAGGATGCATCAGATAAGCCTCAGACGCTTGGCTTCTTTCTAAAACCAAAGGTAATTTATCGAGTTGCATAATTGTTTACAAAGATGTCTCTTTGCATATAACGTGTAGAGATCAGTAGGGGAATTTGTATGTACGAAAACCTCTTTTTAAGGTATCGCTTATATGCGAAGTATCATTCTTGTTTGCAGTTTCTTGTAGAAAAACAAATTTGATCAGTTTATTGTATAATTCAAGTAAGATAATATAACGGTTGCATTGGGAATACACTCCAGCACCCTTCACATATGCACACTCGTTTTCACTTCCAACGTCCTCAAGATTTAGACGTTCGTCATTTACCATTCAGATTTACAATTCTGTAAGGGAATTTCAATTTGTGGACCTCAAGTCATATACCATCAAACCAACTGTTGACATCAAAATCTGGTTGTTTTTGTATATACTGTAGTTAGAAACTCCTACAGTACGTAGGATATACTGATACAAAAGCAGTATATTACACATAGTACATGTTTTTATATTGATTTTGCTTCAATTCCTTTTTGTTTGTTCTTGGATGGTATATAGATGGTGGTGCTAAGGGTGTCTATGCATTGCAATGGTTGTGCAAGGAAGGTTCAAAGACACATCTCCAAGATGGAAGGTAACACTTTTAAATAATTATTTTTAATTTCCAATTTTATACCTTTTACACTTAATTAATAATATTTTTTATTTAAATTAATAATAATATAAATTAAAGAAAATAATTTTTATAGTTTTTACACTTAATTAATAATATTTTTTTATTTAAACTAATAATAATATAAATTAAATAAAATTATTTTATTTTATATTCTTTTTTCCCTGACACACATTTACGTAGATAAATAATCAGACACTACAACCAAATTGGTATGTTATAACGTCTTTATTCTCATAATAAAATACATAATTGACTTTTTTAAGTTTATATTAACCAAAAACTGTATATTTTATAAAATACGTTACAATAAAATGTTATAATTGAGATAATGGGTTGTTTGTAAGTTGTTGAATGATTAAAAAGACTCTCATGATATAGTGCAAAATACAATATAATTGTTTGACAATTATTTACAACAGAATTAAGACACTGAATGGTTAAAGGAGGCCCACGATACAAAATCATTCAAAGGGTTTTGAAACCATTAAGAAACAGACTTTTTTTTGTCAAACAAGATTCATCTCTTAACAATTCAGATGTTGCCTCTGAATAAAACTATTAAAAGGTAAACAAACAACCTCTTAGCAAAAACAATATCATATCATTTTTTTTTTAAAACCATGTAATATTATTGGATAATTTTTAAACTTTAAATAATAATAATAATAATTAATAATAATAAAATATTTATTTTCCCAATAATAATAATAATAAAATAATATTTTTTTTTAATATTTATTGATAATAAAAACAGGAGTGACATCCTACCAAGTGGACTTGGAAACCAAGATGGTGATTGTAATGGGAGACATTGTTCCATTTGAGGTGTTGGAGAGTGTTTCAAAGGTTAAAAATGCACAACTTTGGACCCCACCAATCTCATAATTCCAATTTTATTTATTTATCATGTTTTTTTTATATCTGTAGAACTCAAAATATTATTATCTGAACGGTTTTTTGGTTAGGTTTAATGTTATTTAAAATACTGTAATGTGTTTATTAAGTAATTACGTATTTAGAGTGGTCTGTGTTTGTATAGTTTTTTTTTTCTGATTAACCTGGATATCCAACTTGCTATGTGCGTCGACTAATCTCAGGACGACCATCTGGTTTGCGGATAGCCCGGAGTCATTGTATTTGAACATCTGTGGCCATAAAGGGATTTTTATTCCTCTTTGGATTTGAACATGAGATCTCCAAGTAGGGTTGTAAACGAATCGAACGAACACGAACAGAGGCTTGTTCATATTCGTTCGTTTAACTTAACCGAATAAACGAACGAACACGAGTGGTAAACAAACAAAAATCTTTATGTTCGTGTTCGTGTTCGTTCGTTTAGAAATCAGGTGTGTTCGTGTTCGTTTATGTTCGTTCGTTGATGTGCTAAACGAACGTAAACGAACGAACATAAACGCACAAGGCTTAACGAACATAAAGAAACAAACGTCACTACTTGTCATTCAACCCTTCACGATTTTGTAGAAGGTTTCATCTGGAGGTTATGGTTTTGGAGAAAAAGTGAAAAGGTAAAAAAATCTCAAACAAGACAAAATGATGATAAAATTTAAATCTAAAAAAATTAAAAACTTAAATAAATATTATTTGAATTCAAACTAAATAAATAAAAAATTATATATTAAATTTAATATATAAACGAACAGAAATGAACAAACGTTCACGAATATAAATGAACGAACGATATTCTTGTTCATGTGCGTTCGTAATTGTTCATGTTAGTTCATTTATTAAATAAACGAACATAAACAAGCTTCCCTCCGAACGGTTCACGAACGGTTCGTTGAACTTTCGGTTTGTTTACAGCTCTACCTCCAAGCACTTTTGACCTTTGGAGCCCAAACTCAAACCAAGCTTCTCTCGTATACATACTTTTGAGTAAATATATTTAGAGGGTGTTTGAGATTGCTTATAAAAACAATTTATGGACTTATTTCGGTGTGATACCGGTAATAAGCATTTTTAAGTATTTTGATAAACAACTTATAACAGTGCCAAACCGGTAGTAAGGAGTTTTTGAAGAAATTAAATCATTCTAACTTGTAATAAGTTGATAAGGACTTTTGTAGAAAAACACAAGTTGTTTCAAATAAGCAATCCCAAACACCCCCTTAAATGGTTTGAAATTATTCAAAATTAAGTTGAATATTTAAATTTCAGATTCAATATTTTTGTACTGTTTAAAGAATTACAGGAAAACGACCAAAAACTCGTTTATTTTTATATGTATTACTAGTCTTAGGTTCTTTATTAATGGATTGTACTTTGAAAAATGTTCATTTTATTAAAACAAACAATGCCATTCTGTTAATTAAACTGTTCTTTTATTTGAAGAAAATACGTCAAAGGGGTTATTCGGTTTGTTTTCCCTTAAATGTTGTATGGATAAAGTTGTCTATAGTGATAAAGTTGTTTGTATGATAATTGATAAGTTGTTGTACGGTTGTTATGCTGAATAAACAATCTAAATGTGAAAATTACTATTTTACCCTTTGTTTACATTGAAGGAAAACAGTCTCTTATGATTATTTGAGCAATGTAGATCAAAATCAAACCCAAAATCAACAACAATTTAGTAAAAATTCATCCCATAAAGTGTATAATACAAATCCAAATCAAAAACTTAATTCAAACCTTAAATCAGAAACTCACATCAAACCCAAAATCACGAGGAAAAAAAAACAAGAAAGATGAAGAGCCCTAAATCAGAAGCTCACATCAAGCCAGAAAGATCGAAGAACCCTAAATCAAAAAAGTCGAGGGCTCGATTTCAGGAAACATCCAATAACCTAGCAAAAAACCAAGGTAGGTTTCAGGAACAAAAAAAGCTCGATTTCGGGAACAAATCACTGAGAGAGCAACAAGAGAGAAGATTAAGTTTGGAGAAATCGAGGAACCAGAGATGGAGAGGGTCGAAGGAGCAGCAATCTCCGGAGGAGAAGGAGCATGGATCGATCTACAGAGGAGGAAAGGAAGAGGCTGTTTTTTTTTCCAAGGGTAGAGAGGGAAAAGAGTCGGCTGAATGTGAAGGAGTGTCTTCCTCTACCTGAGCGAATAAGCTATAGATTTCCAGATTAAGCCATAACCGAACAACCTTTTATGATTGAGTGAATAAGCTATATAGGTTATATACATCCCATTAAGCCACAACCGAACAATCTTTTATGATTGAGTGAATAATCTATATAGGTTATACAGCCCATTAAGTCACAGCCGAACAACCCCTAAATTTGATGTTTAGATTTTGTGTTTTGATTTCACAAATTATAACCATATAATATTCTTGTGTTTTATGTTATTTTTTATCATCAATTATCATCATTTTGATTTTATAATTTTGTTTTTTTATAGAGTAAATTACGATCTTCATCCTTGTGGTTTGCGAAATTTCGATTTTTGTTCATATGGTTTGTAATTTATTGTTGTTTTTATCCCTGAAACTAATTCGATTAAAAATCCTCCATTTAGTTTAGGGATATTTTAAATTTTTTATTTATTTTTGGTTTATTAAATATATTTATTGGTTTCCTTTTTGGTATTTTAGTTTTTTAAACAAACTATATATTTTTTGAAAAAGAATTAATACATAAAAAAACATTATCATTATTTTATTATTGTTTATGATAAAATAATTAAATATTTTCCATACAATTTGTTATTTCATATTTTTGGTCATTATAGTTTTAGTTTCTTATAGTTTGGTTTCTGTCAATAATGTCATTCAAGTGCAAGTCGTTGAGTACCCCTTACATGATAATATTTTAATTTTTTCCTTCATTAGTAGAATGTAGAATGTATAATTTTATACATTATCGTAACACATTTGTATAAGACATACATTTATTTGTTATAATTGAGTGACTTATGATACCAAACAATTGTACACCATATTAATAAAATAAAAAATTGTAAGGGTGTCTGGGCCAAAGCCCGACTAATCCCCGGCAAATTTGGAGGCTAAACATGGCCCCACTTAAATGTCGCCAACACTCCCTTCCCAGGGCTTGAACGCGGGTTCATGACTATGTCATGCCCAAGCCTTTACCACTAGGCTGGAAGGTCTTTGACCATATTAATAAATTTACATACAGCTGTTTGGTAAAAATAGCCTAAAGTAGTTAATTGTTTGGTCCTATAAAAAAATATAGTTATATAGTTTCTAATGAATTTTTTTTTAAAAAATACTCTTATATAAGGGGTATTCAGCAGGTAACACTTGAGCAATATTAACAACGAAATCGAACTCAGTAAACTAAAACTAATGACCAAATAATTTTTTTTTATCTGTTAACCTTTTTATAAAAAAAAAAAAAAAGGTTTTAATAAATTGAAAAGAGAAAAATACCAAAAAAGAAACCAGAAAATATATTTAATATATTTTAAAAAATTAAAAGACTAAAATACCCCTATATTAATGGAGGGGTTTTAAGATCTCATGAACGAAAATAATAATAAATTATAAACTATATGAATAAAAATTGCTAACTTTTGTTTAAACCACGTCCATGAAAATCGTAGTTTACTCTATTTTAATATTAGAACTTATTGTAACTTTTATTTTTTCAAACATAAATTATAATTATTTTGACGAGGAGTATTTGCATTTTTATGAAAAAGTTGATATTAGATTTTACATTTTTCTCTATTGCATCAGGTATACAATTAATATATACAAGTCCGTTTTTAGTAACAATCAAATTTTTAAAGGGGTGTTTGGGATTGTTTATTTGAAACAACTTATGTTTGTTTGTTATAAAAGTACTTATCAACTTATTATAAGGTAGAAAAGTTAAACTTTTTTAAGAACTTTTTATTACTTGTTTGACACCGGCATAAACTATTTATCCAAACACTTAAAAGTGTTTATTACCGGTGACACACCGAAATAAGTCAACAAGTTGTTTTTATAAGTATCCCTTAAGCGAAGATACATGAGGATTTGATACACATTTCTTATTGAATTTACCACCCAATTTATTATCAGATATTTGTTTTGAACATTTTCTGATAATGGGTCACATTAACCGTCAAACCAAAAGTTGGCTCAAAAACATATTTGTTCCGCCTTTATATTGATCATTGAACAACTTCATTGGCAATGCTCACCTTTTTAACAAACCAGATGTTTTCACGAAAACAACCGCTCTAACCGCAAAGGTGATGTCTAATTGGTTTGAGCTTGACTTCAAAGGTCAAAAGCACCAAGAGGTCTCAGGTTCAAATCCAAGAAGAAATAAAAATCCTCTTATGGCCACAGAGGTTCAAATGCGGTGACTTCAGGCGATCTGCAAAGCAGGTGGTCGCCCTGAGATTAGTCAACTCGCATAGCGGGTTGGATATCCAGGTTAATCAAAAAAACAAGCGCTCTACTTCTTAGATATAAGTCGGTTTCCTACGTACCAAACCCAGGTGTGATGTATTGAGATGATTTGGTTTGGTTATTGATTACTCAACGGCCGATAAGAAATGATAAAACTTTTTTAATACCCCCCACCACGCATGATCCCTACCATAACTTCATATAATAACATCCAAACGTATTTTAAACAACATCCGTAGAGCAAGAAGTTCCCAAATCAACTATCGTCACATGTAAAGCTAAGATCCTCCATTTTCATGAATCGACTTCTTGATCGGCCATGGCGCACCGCTCATCACGCCTTCAACATCCTCGACTTTTCTAGGAACCTTTGTCATGTTCACGCAACCATCCGAGGTAACATACTGCATGTAACAGAGAACATTTAGCTTTGATCCATAATGTAAGTGGTATCCAAGCAATAAGTCAAATTTTAAGTTTAAAAATTCAAATATTCTACTTTTCAAATATAACACAAACAAGAATTAGCCGTCTTTTACCAAATAGAACCAGATAAGCGCTTACTGGGTCACCTACCTTACCAGGTGAACGTGACCAGGATTAAGGAGTTGTTTACCAAACTTTTACCGGGTAAAAACTTATTGGGTCTCACTTACCTTACCGGGTGAGAATCTTACCTGGTAAGAGGCATAACATGGACCGAGAATCTTACCTGGTAAATGAGCGAGAAGAATCTTACCCGGTAAGCGCTTATTGGGTAAAAGACACTTACCAACAATACATTTTAATGGCCGACAACGTTACTCGATAAGGTAAGTGAAAGTGATAGACTCTTGCCGGTAAGTGCTTACGTGGTAAGTGAACGGCCCCTAAGAATCTTACCTGGTAAGAGGCATGGCAAAAACCAAGTTTCTTACCCGATAAGTGACGTAGAAAACTCTTATCCAGTTAGCGCTTACCGGGTAAGAGACATTTACAAACAAGCCATTTTGATGGCCAAGAATATTACCTAACAAGGTAAGTGAGGGTAGTGACTTGCCGGCAAGTGACTACCCGGTAACCATTTGGTAGACGGCCCCTTAGTTTGGTGGTATATATAAAAATTACAAAAAGAAAAAGAAAAAACAATTATCGGTAAGTTAAAGAAGAGGCAAAAACCGGGATATGATTGGACAGGACAAGAAAACAGTACCGGATCTTGGCACGACTAGGATTGGGCAAGAATAGACGGGACAAGTTGCCCCTAAATGTTGTTTCATAATTTGATATGGTGGTTACCGGTGGTAGTGGAAGAACTGGTGGAGGTAGAGCCGGTGGTGGCCGGTGGTTGTGGACGACATCACGACATGGAGATGGTGGGTGGTGGTGGTGGCGGTGGCGGCGGCTAATAGTGGTGGATATGAAGGTGGAAATGGTGGTTTTCGAGGAGGTAGAGGCAGCCGTGGCCGATGTAGTAGAGATAAGAGTCAAGAGGTGGTGGTGGACGGTGGTAGTTAGCTAATGGTGGTGGAGTTACCACCGGTGGTTATGGAGGATGTGGAGATGGTGGACAGTGGTGTATATGGAGGCAGTGGCATGAGGTGGTAGTAGTAGCCAATGGTGGTGGAGGTGGTGATTTTAGAGGTGGACGGTAGTGGCTGCCGTCGGGGGTGATGATGACCATTAAAGCAAATACCATATTAGGTCATATCTCAAATGATTGTAGATTGGTAATTTTTTAGTTATGTCCAATCTAGGTGGAACAAAATAATGTTTTTTGGTCCCATCCTGTCCCTATCTCATGTCGCCCCACATGTAGAACAGTGGACTTCTGTCATGTCCCATGTCACGTCAAACTTGGAACAGTGAGTTTTGTTCTGTCATGTTCAGTCTCAATACCAAATGCAGCATACGTGTATGTGTTGCTTAAGTAGACGTGTACACATTTGAGACATGGAAATCTATATTGTCCCCAAAATAAGTCCATTAGGATTTTGGAAAGTCAACCTAGTATGTTTAAACAACATTTTTATTTATGTATAAATCGAAAGAACTGATGCTTGTCAAAATAGCTAATTTGATCCTAAAAAGTCAAATATGAGCTATGTTCTTGAGATGATTGATGCACACATGAAACTAGTACCATGTAACATTATATATTGAAAAAGTGAGGTAAGAAGGTATTTACCAGATTGCTCTCAATTCGCACCCCCCCAAATCCTCTAAATTTGGTGATTGCTTCGCGATTGAAGAACTTTGATGTTTTTGGGGATTCCATGGCTGGAACCAGCAATGCATCAATGAAATAGCATCCAGGTTCGACCGTGATCACCTACAAAAGATATCGCAATCATCTTCGTTATATATTTTGTTAATAGTATAAATCGAGTTAGTAAGAAAAAGATGGCGTTATCAGATAAATCCCATCCTCTATAATAAAAAGAACAGAAAAGATGCAGTTATTTGCAAGCAGGTTTTTCTGCAAAAAATGAAATTTAGAATATCTATAGATATTTTGGGGTTAATCACCAAAAAGACAAAAATATCATCAACAACTAAGGGCATGTTGGTTAGTAGCTTAATGAGCTTAACGGGTCTCGCAGCTTATTCGGTCATATATACACTTTTTGGTAGTGGCTTAATGACATAGAAAGTGACTTTATTCAGTAAGCTTATAAGGGGGAGCTTTATGCAGAAAGCCAAGTTTTTTCCAAACCTTCCCCCAGCCCCTCCCCTCCTTCCATCTATGAAAAAACTTTCCCAAGTTATACAGACAGATTAATCCACACAAACAGCTTTATCCATGTAGGACTTAATGGAAAACCCACCAAACAGCCCCTAAGCCAATTAGACAGACAATGGCAATTAACCACTGATTATGATTAACTAAGCAGCTTAAATAAAATCCTTAAACACATGCAAAGTTCATTACAAAGATAAGATCCGATGCGTTGGACAGGACGGGCGAGAGTGAGGTAGGCGGGTGAAAATATTATGGAAGATTTTAGGGATTTAACTTGACATGGGTATTAGTAATTTATCCCTGATTTTTGTTCCACCTATTTTGGTGGGACAGAAAAAATGCATTTTGTCCAACTAAGGTTTTGTCTCGTTCTTTCCCAATATAAAGTCAACCAAATGTGTTACAACAAGTTTCTGAACCATCCTGTCCCACGTACCAAACACATCCATATAGGATCTAACTTTATTGCAAATAGACACATTAAAGAACATGATAACCAAAGTGCCAACACAAACCATTTTCTCCATGAGATCTCTGCTTGTGCGTAGGGACCTTAATCCTGGTTCTTTGGGTCTTTCAGCTCCCTGTAAATATGTGTTAACCGCCAATATCATTGGGTAAGCATTAAGCAATATCGACCAATTAAACAAACCAAAGCATAGCAAGTTTTAGGGACCTTTAAATAGCCACCAGGATCATGGGTATCAATTCCCATGAGGTGTCCCAGGCCATGTGGCATGAAAACAGAACCCAGTCGTTCAACCATCATTTCATCAACATCACTAGAGCCAAAATCACATGAATTAACAGATAATTACTAAGATACATAGAGAAAGGTGTTCTTTATATCAAGGAAAATGAACAATACCCAACAAGGAGGGATCCTTTCTTCAGCGACTGAAGAATAGTTTTCTCTGCCAATCTGATCTCAATGAAAGGAGAAAGAATATTAGACAAAGAGAACCTTACGATTTTTCTGATTTAATTGTTATCACAAACAAAATTTACTATACCAGCCCATATTAAATATCTTAAGACACCAGAAAACCATGTAGAGATGGCTATTTAATGGAATGCAATTACTTTCTAGTGGGTTTCCTCTGATGTTGAGTTTAGAAACCCCCCCCCCCCCCTTTGAATCCTAAGACTATGGTGGGTATCCTACCTTGGTTACGGTTTCGTGTACCTGTACCCGTTTGTATGTTTTGTTTGTCTGACTGTTCTGATATTTGGTTGCTTACTTGTAACTCATTTTCCAAAACTTAGCACTGCCTTTATTGTTTTCAACTTCATTCTTTCAAATGTTTTTCTACTGTTCTTTTTTTCTGCAATTTTATTATGTATCTCTTTTTTTCCACATTATGCACTATCAGCCGCTGGGGGTCTTCACAGAAACAACCGCTCTACTCTTTGGGTGGAGGTCAGGTCTGCGTACACCCCACCCTCCCCAGACCCCACCTTCGGGTGGGATATACTAAGTTTGTTAGGTTTGGTTTAATTACTTTCTTGTGGGTTTTTCACGTGGATTATGTAATTGGACATAACTTGTATATTTGGCTAAGAAATATGATCTGGAACTATTTTCTGTTATACGTACAAGGGAGCTAGCATGAATGTTGAATAGTGAAAGGCAGAACACAGTTTAGAATGACCTGAAATATGAGGGAGAATTAATTCTAGATGGAATATAGCATCAACGAAAGCATCCTAGTGGCATGCCTCTGTTGGTTTCATTCAAAAATGCAATCGAAATCTCATCTATGCAACCATCAATTGGACAACCTCTCCTTGCACCTAGTGCCCTCTCCTTCCCATGCCACTGACGTTTGTAATATTGAACATTTTTTTCTTCTTTCAAACTAAGTCATTCTTAGTTTTTGTCCTTGATGTTTATGTTCTTAAAAATCCTCATGGAGATTAATATTCAATTCTTGCACCTAATGGAAGAATTATGATCTTCCTATTTATTGGAGTCGGCTATAAAAATGATTTGTTTTTAAGATTTTCAATACCAATAACTCATTGATAATTATTTGGGAAGGAAGAATCAGGATGCACCATCATCATGCAGTCTTTTAGTCATGTAGGAAACACTACCAAGAACCAAGGGAACAGAATCTCAATGATGAGCATTGAGGTAGATATCTAAACATAGTCCTGCAATCTTACTTGTGCATATCCACCCAGTTTACTCCTGGCTTCATGGTAGATATAACAACATCATGAGCATCGAGGACAGCCTGGAAATGTGAAAAAGAAAAGACATATGTTGATAAACTAAAAGAGCACAGTTTTAGGGCCAAGAAAAATACACTAAGCTTTAGACATGAAGAGGCCATACAACTCCTTCAAGTAACTTGTATTTTTTAAACACAACATCAGGAGGATATCCCTTACGTTGTATATAAGACGTTGATTACTTGTAAATTTCCCGTTCACCTGCATGCATCATTAAGTATGTTATGAAAAACCCTATAACTCATACTCATTGACTTGTAGCTAGCATTTGGCATCAAATGAAAAGCATCCTGCAGCATTTAAAACATTGAATGACAAAAATGTCCGATAGGATTTTACAAGATCTAAAGAGTAGAACATGATTTACTGCTGACAATATTCCTCATTATTTTCTTAGGCGTTGTGTTGTAAGTTGTAATACTGATCAACACTCATCATCATTTTAAATTTTTTGAAAGAATGTCGGTAAGATTCCTTGCAGATATAACTCTTCTTTCTTAAAGTCCTGTTAACCTATCACTTCACTCAGGTCAGAATCTGCATGTTAACTGAAAAGTGGCAGAGAACTGATACAGAGCTAATATAAAAAGAATTCTACGTAAGGAGAATAAACTGAAGTCTCTGTTGGGAAGTATACCCAATAGTTATTTCACATTATATGTCATTAACACATATACTTACCGGGAAGGAGCAGGTTATGTCAGAACCATAAAAATTGAATTCGGCTCCCATATCCAGTAATGCCATATCTCCATCTCGCAATGTCTGCATAATTACAGAAGATATCATCACAACATACAGTTAGTAGCTGACTTGTGGCAAAGATAGAAGGGAGAACTTGAACTGCAAAGATTCTTAACCAATAAGAATAGAATGCTGGATTATCATCATGCATGTGGATTGTCGGGTTTGCGAATTATGATATTCAAAGTGTTCCATTGATACACTAAGCAGAATAGGTAGCAATATAGAGAGATCAATTTATTGCAGGACACACAAAGAAAGAAGATGACACTTCCAAATAGCATTTAGCAAAGGTTCGAGTTGGGTCCAACCAAGACAAAAATGTGTAATGGTCCTACTAGAATAAACCAAAAGGATTCATTACAAAAACACATAAACAATAAAAGAAATGAAATTCCTGTACCCTGTCATTTGGAGCTGCAGCATGCCCGTAATGAAGAACAGAACTGCCAAATGAAAATAAAAAATCATACTTTTAGCTGCTTAACATCTCAGAGGAAGAATAATATATAAAAGACTAACAATACAAAATGCCACCAGATCATTTATATGGGATGATCAATCTGCGTTAAGTGCATGGTTCTGGTTATCTCTTGCTCCTTACTACGATGAAAAATTATATCAAAGCCCTGCCCTGTTTCTATTATTTTCCTAAGGTTTTAAAATAAATTGTCTTAGTTGAATATTAAAGGAACGGGGACCATTAACAGGAAATAGACAAAAGACCATAAAATGACATTTTAAAGATTCAAGGTGCTTTTTAGGTTGATAGCCAAATAAGCTTAACAAGTATTCTCGTCCTTATACAGTATCCATGTTAATTGTGTCTAATATATGTAGCAGCATTATCCATTCAGCTAAAGTTGAATCCAATGATGTTAGCATTGAATCATTAATTACTGTTATGAATTTGAAGCCTCATTAGGCTATCCTTTTTGTGAAGATCAATGCTGAAACTTAATCCGAAACTAAGCAACGTGTCATTCATTAGAGAAACGCAGTGAACACATGAACAATATTCTTATGGCAGAAATGATACTTCTAATGTCTAGCACCACATCTGAAATTTTGTAATAGGAAAGATCTGCCTCAAGAGAGAGACGTGAAAAGGGAAAAGTAATCACCTGTTGTCACCAGTCGCACAGATACAAGTGTATGAACAATGCCTACAGCTACCATAGAAGTATGTATGGTGAAGAAATATGCTTTCCATTTGATACTCCTTCATAGCCGGTTTGGTCTTCCTCATTACCTACTCAAAATGTAGTACAAATTACCAAAAGATGGCACGGGCATATACACGCAACTTTTGCTAACCACTAATCTGTAAATTGATGTCCCATATGCAATTCACAAGACAGGGTAAGAAGATAAATTGAGGATATCATAAAGAAAACAAGATAAAGATTAAAGAACAGCAAAAAAATGAAATTGCCACATGGATGACTCCGTACTCTGTAGTGTCAATGGTCATTGCTCATCAAAGAGTCACTCATGACATTACAGGAAAGCATAACTTCACATTGGCAAAATTTATGAAACCAAAGTGCTAACCGGAACAAATAGTGTTAGCATTACAGCTAAAAGAGTAGTTGAACGTTCTGATCTAGTGCGTCTGTCAAATCAACTATCTTTTAGATGATCTGAACCTGTTTACAATATCGATCTCACATATATATCTAATCATATATAATAACTAGTAAATAATCTGGATTGCATACACAAATAAACACTTTGTTCTTTGAAAATATATAGAAAACAAGTTTGCTTTGAGACTAACAGCTGGAATAAGAGAAACTACTATGCATGAATAATATACATATATATATCTGGTATAAGACCGCCATGCAGAAAAAAAGTACAGGAAGGCGTTTTACACTTTTAATTAATGGCGACTCTTTGCCAGGTTTCTGGAAGAATATTGACACATTTAATACCAATTCAAACAAAGTCTCATAGCAAAGACTGCAGATTTAGATAATGAGAAGACGGATAAATGTCACATGAAGAGTCATTTGATATGGACTACAAAGAAAATTCTTCCTATAACCTGAATTAGATTTCACAAACATATGACTGTTAAAGAATAGATGGAAAAGTTATTGCTTATGGTCGTGTAATCATTTGAAAACTGAATGCGCCTTGTGGGATGAGTTTAAAAGTGAATCATGAGGCATATGGTAAACCTAAGATGATCAAACAAGAAATCTTGCATTCTCCCCAACAGCTAAAGGCCAGCTCTTAAAGAACTCGTTCAGACTCTATTTATCCTTTTGAGTATTGTAGAGGCTTCTCATATGACTGTATTGATCAGGTAGAGATTTCAGCACCAAATGAACCAGAAATGCATCATCAAATTCCCACATTCAACTCCTTTTGAGTTTAATAGATGTGTGAATTCCTTGCAGAATATATTCTCTGCCCATTGAAACCCATCCTAATCGATTTGTTCATCAGAGTGTCAATTTCAGCTTTGTCAGACACTATATTTTTCTGCAATTAATGTGAAATACTCCTTGGCAAGATCTGCATCTGGTATAGCACCCTTTACAGCATTAGTCATGCATTTCTTCATGTAGATAAGAGCCATTATGTTGTGCTTGTGTCATTGTTGATATTTTTCCTTAATTTCCTTTGCAGCAGTAGCTGCAGGTTCTGTTCGCGGGTCTTCCTTGAACACATGATCAAAGTCCACGATTCCCAGGTTCAACTCAATGTCTTGCTTCTACTTCTTATGATTCACACCATTTAGTGGTGCAAAATTGACAATACTCGTGGGGCATTGTCCTGCATAACATGTATTGATGTACCTTTGATGGGTTATATAAATATATGCAACTTATATTATCTGAAAATAAAATATAGAGTCCTGAAAATGCTTGTCATATGCATTCTGAAATAGATTAACTGAATTTTAATAAATTGTATATATATATAAATGTGTGTGTGTGTGTATATATATATATATATCTCGTAGAATATATGTTCAATTAATCCAAATATGTTGATCAGAATTGAATCAACTTTTGAGGAAGTATTGTAATTCAAATAGTGTACTAATCCGTTTTCATATTTATTAGAACTACTATGCAATTACAATACTTCCACATATCAGTACACTATTTGAATTACAATATTCCACAGAAGTTGATTCAATTCTGATCAACATATATGGATTAATTGAACATATATTCTACGATATATATATAGTATACAATCTATCAAAATTCAGTTAATCTATTTCAGAATGCATATGACAAGGACTCTAAATTTTATTTTCAGATATATAAGTTGCATATATATTTATATAACTGATCGAAGGTACATCAATACATGTTATGCAAGACAATACCCAATGAGTATTGTCAATTCTGCACCACTAAATGGTGTGAATTATAAGAAGTAGAAGCAAGACATTGAATTGAACCTGGGAATCATGGACTCTGATCATGTGTTAA
Source organism: Cynara cardunculus var. scolymus (assembly GCF_001531365.2). NCBI lineage: Eukaryota > Viridiplantae > Streptophyta > Magnoliopsida > Asterales > Asteraceae > Cynara > Cynara cardunculus. The sequence goes on along the minus strand of NW_020200571.1, from coordinate 99,511 downwards.
AGGAAGACCCGCCAACGAAACCAGCAGCTACTGCTGCAAAGGAGATTAAGGAAAAAAATCAACAATGCCACAAGCACAACAGAATGGCCCGTATCTACATGAAGAAATTCATGACTGATGTTGTAAAGGGTGCTATACCATATGCAGATCTTGCCAAAGAGTATTTTACATCAATTGCAGAAAAATATGAAGTGTCTGACAAAGCTGAAATTGGCACTCTGATGATCAAATTAACTAGGATGAGTTTCAATGGACAGGGAAGCATCAGAGAATATACTTTGCAAGGAATTCACGCATCCATTAAACTCAAGGAGTTGAATGTGGGAATTGATGATGCATTTTTGGTTCATTTGGTGTTGACTACCTGATCAATACAGTCATTTGAGAAGCCTCTACAATACTCAAAAGGATAAATGGAGTCTGGACGAGTTGATATCTATATGTGTCCAATAAAAATCTGATGTACAGAAGAAGGGAAAAGCAATGTTGATCATTTACATGGCTAAATCTAGAATAAAACGTTTTTTTGGTAAGTTCCATAAGGGAAGCACTTCCAGCCATTCCTTGGAAATCTGACTACAAAAAGCGAAAAACCCCAAGAATCCAAAAGAAGTGAAATGCTTCTTTTGTAAGAAGGTTGGTCACTTCAAAAAGGATTGTGAAGGTTTTAAGGACTGGCTCAACAAGAAAGATACGGTTGTTACTCAACCAACCTTTTCTTTACTTGAGTCTTTTGACAACTTTAGTGACAATTCATGGTGGTTTGATACTGCTTCACCAATACATCTTATGAATTCACTGCAGGGGGTTATTAGAACAACAATCCCAAGGTTGCATGAATCCAGTATTTGTACTGCAAATGGTCAAGCATTAGAAATTCAAGCTTTGGGGGAATGTAGACTCTTGTTTAGGGAAAACTATGTCCTTGTTTTAAATAACATGTATTGTATTCCGAAAATAAAGAGAAACCTTATATTACGTTCTCAGCTTGTATTAGATAACAATATAAGTTTCTATGCCAATAAAAATACTATGTTATTTTAGACTTTTAGTTGTATTTTTGCTTTGGAAACGTTGATTTAATAGAAGGTTATTGGATGTCAATTGCGTAAATGAAATTATCAACAAAAAATTTAAAAGAGAGGTGTGTTCTATAAACAAATTAACAGCGGTAAAAAGAAAATTTAAACAAAATGTTTCATCTTTTCTATGGCATAAAAGACAAAGACATATTTCCAAATCCAGATTATAAGAGTTAGTTAAACAAGACATTCTGCCTGCATTAGATTTCAATGATTTTGAAACTTGTATAGATTGTCTAAAATGAAAAATGACTAATTCGAGAAGTTTTAGCTCTAAAAGAAGTCAATGCATGCTTGAACTTATACACATAGATGTATGGACCATTCCCAGTTGAAGCTATATGTGGAAACTTGTATTTTGTCACATTTATTGATGACTTTTCCGGATTCTGTTATATATATATATATATATATATATATATATATCTTATCTCAGAAAAGTAACAAGTTTTAGATTGTTTTGTAAAATTTAAGACGGAGGTAGAAAAGCAAACTGAAAAGGTCACTAAAACTGTCAGATCAGATAAAGGAGGTGAGTACTTTGGAAAATACTCAGAAAAAGGACAACATAGAGGACCATTTGCTATCTATCTAGAAGAATGTGGTATTAAAGCACAATACACCACACCTTACACCCCTACTCAGAATGGTGTTTCAGAAAGAAGAAATAGCACATTAATGAACATGGTCAGAAGCATGTTTGCCAGATCAGGGCTGCCAAAAATTTTATGGGGAGAACTGAGAAGCCGTAAGAACTGCAAATTATATTAGTAACAGGTCTCCTACCAAGGCTGTAACATGTACACCATTTGAGCACTGGCATAGCTACAAACCAAGTTTGAACCACTTATATGTAAGGGGTTGCAAGGCTGAAACTAGAGAATATACTGTAGAGAAATTGGGTAAGCTGGATTCAAGATCCTTGTCGACATATTTTATTGGTTATTTTGAAAATTCCGAAGGGTACAAGTTCTATAATTCTGGCAGGCGTCAAAGAATATTTGAAACAAACAAGGTTGTATTTCATGATGAGTTATTCAATGAAAATGAAATTTTATCAGATTCACCAGGCTGGCAGGCTCTACCAGAAATATGGAAGAATGATTTATATATCCTGATCTTCATCAAGCTATTGTCACTGAAAATGAAAATAGAGATGCGCTATTTCACCCCTTACCTACAATGAAACCTGATGCTGCAACACGAGATGCCAACGATATTGTAGTTGAAAATGTGGAACAGGCTATAGAAGATCCACCAATATAACAGGTACAAGATGTGGCAGCTCTTAGAAGATCTACTAGAGATAAAAGACCAGCAATCCCCAATTATTATTACGTATATGAAACTGAAATAGAGTTTGATTTGGGGGGAGATAATGATCCAAAGAATTACAAAGAGGCTATGGAATCTGTGAATAGGGACAAGTGGTCAACAACCATGGAGGATGAGTTGATGAGCATGTCCAAAAATGGAGTTCTGGATTTAGTTGAGAAATCAAACTCAATGAAGCCAATAGATGCAAATGGGTCTTCATGACCAAAAGAGATGAAAATGGCAAGATTGAGACATACAAAGCCAGGTTGGTTGCTAAGGGTTATAATCAACGAGAACTCAAGAAGGTGTAAACTATAATGAAACCTTCTCGCCTGTATCAACTAAAGATGCTTCCAGAATCATCATGGCTTTGGTGGCACATTACAACTTAGAACTCCACCAAATGGATGTCAAGACAACATTTTTAGACGGAGATTTGGAGGAAGAAATCTATATGTTACAACCTGAAGGCTTTGCAAAAGAAGAAAACAAGGTATGTAGATTGAGGAAGTCACTTTACGGTTTGAAGCAAGCATCTAGACCATGGGATATGAATTTTAACAAAGTAATGACTGCATTCAGTTTTGAGGAAAATAAACTAGACGAATGTATATATCCCAAGACAAGTGGGAGTAGCTTGATATTCTTAAATTTGTATGTGGATAACGTCTTATTAGCTACCAAACGGTATAAAACTTGCTGCAGACTACTAAAGCTTTTTTGATGAAGAACTTTGATATGAAGGATATGGGAGAAGCACTTTGTGTTGGGTATCGAGATTTTAAGAGATAGGAGCAGTGGTATTTTGGGATTATCACAAAAGCATTATATTGAAAAGGTGCTCCATAGATTTGGTATGAAAATTGTAGAAGTGGTGAGTCTTCAATTTCAAAAGGAGATAAGTTACACAATGGACAGTGCCCCACATAATAATTTAGAAAGAAAACGCATGGAGAAAATACCATATGCAAGGTTGGTGGGAAGTTTAACGTATGCACAGGTCTGTATTAGGCTTAGCATAGCTTTTGCAGTAAATATATTATCTAGATTTCAATACAATGCTGGTTATTCAAATTGGATAGCAGGAAAGGAAGTGTTAAGATATTTAAGAGAGACTAAAGATTATATGCTGACTTACAAAAGAATAGAGGATCAAGAACTGAAAATAGATTTGTTATACTGATGCATCTTATAAACAAGATTATGATGATTTAAAGTCTACTTCTGGGTACATTTTTATGTTAGCAGGAGGTGCCGTGTAACGGAAGACAGGTAAACAGTCATTGATTCCAACTTCTACATTTCAAGCTGAATACATTGCAATTTATGATGCTACATCTCATGCTATTTGGCTTAGAAATTTTTTTTGTTGGTTAAGAATTTGTGGATTCAATAGAAAGGCCATTGACTATCTACTGTGACAATGCTCCTGCTGTTCAAAGAACAACAAAAGGAGTACTAGTTCTAGAAACATAGATGTAAAGTACTTTTCCATAAAAAAAAATGTCAGAGATAAAGAAGTAGAGGTTTTAATGATTGGTACAAAGGAACAATTGGCTGATCCATTGACAAAAGCTCTACCAGTAGAAGGTTTTGAGAAGCATGTCAGAAACATAGGGATTTCAAGTTGTATTGATGATTAACGTATTACTATAAGATACTGGTGTAATGAATACTTTATCTATTTATTAGTAATCACATAAATTTATTTACATGATCATTTTCTTAGATTCATTTCATTAAGTTTGTATAAATTAGGATGCTGATGTAAATACCTCAGTAACTGTTTTGAATTTAAGAAGTGATACTCATACTTTTAATATTGTAATACTCTATACTTAAAGGTTGTTGATAACATTGACTGAGTATGAAATACTATATGTATGAAGTAGTTCATGTGGTTATGTTTGCATTATCATGATTATGAGAGTCTACACAATATCATTGGGCATTAAACTTGTGTAGTCTAATACAACAAATTTTGACTGACAGAACTTTGAAGGATCAAGTGGCAAATGATAAATCTTGTGCACACTTAAGAGTGGTTGAATTATTAAGTTACTTTTGCTGTAGTATCTTGTTTATTGGGAGATTGTTAGAACTCTAATAGAACAAGACATATCTATATACATATGTATATCAACTACTAAGATTTATTCTTGTCGGTGACTTAGTTAAATGTTCAATCTCTATTTAAGTTCCTTATAACTAATGCAATTGATCTGAATTTAATATTCAGATTATGTATAGATTAATTTAGGTAATGCTGTAACAGTTAGTGGTTGACAGTTAAGGACGGTTTCTTAAAGGAAGAAACTGCCATAACCAACTCATGCCATACATGTGCATATATGCATCAAAGTTCTGTTTCATTCCCCAATGAGAACACAACTCTTCTCATATACGTTACCAGTCCCATCAATGGTTGATTAATAAAGTGTGGATCTTGAAGAAGAGAATGGGACAACACAGTTACAACACATCTGTTACTGTTACTGGTTAGCAATACACACACACACACACACACATATATATATATATATATATCTATCTAAGACTACGATTGTCTAATTTATATCTGAATGTAGCATTTGAAGTTGATATTGCAAACTACTTCCTTTGTCCCAAAACAAGTGCCTACAATAGAAATAGCACACGGTTATCTATTTTTGAAAATTTAGTTATCTATTTTTGAAAATTTAGTTATCTATTTTTGAAAATGGACACTTATTTTGGGACAAACATAAATAGAAATGTGGACACTTATTTTCGGACGGAGAGAGTAATTTGCAATAGCATTCACCACTAAGAGGAAACTAAAGAGTGTTCAGTAAGTGGGCAGTTTGTAGTTAGCTGTTACATAAAGGAACCATGCCCACCTCAACATGAGCTTCAGAGCTTATATCATTCGCATACTGGATCACAGCAAGCTCCAGGTTTGACTTCAAAACACGGCATTCGGTCAGAATAGGATGCAAAGTCTTGAGATCTGTCTCAAACTTCTCAATACCCTGGAGAGCAAATAAAACCAACTATTCTTATTACAGGGTGTATTGTGATAATACAATATCACTAGCAGTAAATGTTAGATAACATTACTTCAATGATACCACAATTAAGTTTGACAATTTTAACCGGCAGAAAGGCAAATGATAAAATGGAAAACCAATTCAAAAAATTTGACCCTTTATTATGCATGATTAGAATGGTGCAATACTCTTTGTACTATGACATAACTTTAACGGAGCACTACCATTCACTGCATCTTAAATACTTGCTTCCAGTAGTTAAAATATGACATCTTCTGGTAAATCCCACAACCAATCAGGGTTTATAGAAAATTATGACTGATTAAAAGCAAGCAAGTTGTTTAACAAAGTGGTGAAAGAGAAATGTCATGGTGTGCATGCTAGTCAAATATGCATATCGATATCATTATGTTCAAAGGTGAAAACAAGAATAGATCAAGCAAATGCTTACTTAATTAAAGACTTCAATAAAGCAACATTTGTTGGTTGATAAAGCCGTACGAAGCCCAAACACACTTTATTAGAAACTCAACCACGCATTATACCACGTCTAAAAGAACAGAAAATATACTTATTGCATAAACAGCATACCACCATTATCAAGGAAACTGGGATCTAAGCAACCAGGGTCTTCAGCCAAACAGTAAAGGATAAACGGCAATAGAAGGAAGAAAAAGGAATAGAGTTGATCTACAGCAAACATTTAGGGGTATTAGAAAGAGAGAAATCTAATAACAAGGTACCTCAAATTCTGCTGGTTTAGAGAAGTTTTTGCTATCAGTATTCAACCCATGTAGAAGAAACAACAGGGGTTTTCCAGATCCTTGGTATTGATTATTAAGGACTTCTGTAATCTCATCAGTATAATGGACCATGCTAACCATGTATGTTTCCTGCAAGATATAAATTGTACAAATTCATCAACTAAGATAGACTACACATTGACACTTCCTTCTAATTGGTAGGGAGTAACACAGCGCCGACTAGACACCAGCTGTGAGAGTGGACTTACTTTGAAATAATTTGGTGCCTTTATTTCTCCCATCCAAACAGCATACTCAGCCGGCAATCTGGGAGCAAAAAGTATTGATTTCCCAGTATCCACATCCTACACCAGCACAACAAAAGAATAAATGGCAATAAAAAAAATTCATAAATGATCATATTAAAAGGAAAGAAAAAAATTAAATATTTGTATCATGACTTGCTGTAGCAGCAGACAAAGGTACATGGCTATAGATTAGAGAAACCAAGAATTATAGTGGCATGTTCTAAAGACAGATCCAGACAGGCTATATTTAAGTCAGATGGGATAACTTGCTTCTCCTTGAAACTTCCATATGTGAAATATCAACATATAGTACTTTATGCAATTGGAAATTGTATTTGCATGTTAACATAGGTCGTCAATATAAAGCCTTAAGACACTTTAGAATAAACCATATAGAAACATTGAAATCTGAACGTGAAAACAGAGGAGACTTACAATTGCTCCATAAAAACCAGGTTCTCGCACTCCAAACAAATATGCAAAAAAACTTTCCTGTCTGGAATGAAGTCAGCAATCATCAGAAAATAACTCAATCATACAACCTGACAAAAAAAAGTCGGCCTAAAAGCAACAACTCACATCAATCTCTATAATGTGACAGGACTATATGACTACAATTAATAGCAAAAGAAAATCATGTTAACTTTTGTCACTGTTAACCACACTAGTACTATAAATTGCTTAAGGAGATTACAGAAGATCAAATAACTGTACTATTTCCAGAAACCAGTTGAATGTCGTGTAGTCATCACTAGAGATGACAATTCCAAATTCATTGTAAAATAAACCACCCAAGAAATGCTCTCATGGAGCCTCCTTTTATTATTTATTAGTGCTTAAAGCGCGGGTGTGTATCAATGGTCTGCCTCATCAAAAGAGCTAGTCAGCTAAGATGGATCTACAATAGAAAAGTGGATGATACTCTAAGTGACAGGAAAACTTCTTTGCATACTTCCCTTGCTAACACTTTATGATTGTCTTATTTAACTATTCGTAACCTTTCATAAACTTTTTTGACTGTTATGGAATACAATAGTCAATCTGAAAAAGTTTCAGATTCCAGAAATACAAACATAAATAAATTAATCCCTCTAGATCATACACAAAGTTTCCACCTTTTGTCATGGCTCGCAGTACTATCTAGAGTTGGTGCTGATAGATTATAAATCATGAATAGTGAAACAACATATGAAAATACCAATGATATATTTGGATTGGTCAAAGGGGATATGGTTAAGCTGTAGGACCAGCAGTGAGCCACTTGCTAACTGTTAAAGCAAAGATCTTCTTTCTGTATTCTGTATTCTGTATCTTTATGTTTCCTTTCTGTTGGAGTTATATTTAGATTTGTATTATGCTTTTGGTTACTAATCCTTCAGATTGTTTTTCCTTCCTTGTTTCTAGCCACATCTTGTACACTTTCCTTTGAGTATCCTAGCTGCTGCCTCGTTAACCTTAGGATGTATATATATTTGCCTTCTCTGGCTAAATAAAGCAGGCAAAGATTTGAATAAACGTGATACAAACCTATTGCATAAATAAAAAGGTGGAATGAATGTGTTAACATGCTTTCCATGGTTATTGCATAACTCAAGCATCTACTCCAACTCAAAAGTGCACCAACAAATTGTGAAAATTTTCCCAAGGTTCACAAATCACTCACAGTAGATAGTACCACCAAAGCAAACATGCTACCTCCACCCACAGCACATAGCAGTATACCGCCTTTTAGTCTTTACAAATATCGTACACACGTACAACAACAAAATCATATTCCTAAATACACTTTATTCTGCCCTCCTAGAGTGTGATGAATTCAAGTATCAAGTCATAACATTTCGTTTAGTGAAGATGCATTTTTGAAGTAAATATTTTAAGCGATGTGTTGCCAATTTGGTGTACAAAAACACATGGTCGATTTACAGAGACAGAAAAAGAGTAAGCGACCCGGTGATTACCTCTAATAGTTGATTTTCCATGGTTGACAGAAAAAACTACAAAATCGGTATCAAATACTCATATCGTCGATTACCAGTAGCAAAACTATAACCACCGATCTAATTCAAATGCACGAAGAAATTAGACAAGGTGACCGACAAAAGTACCTGAAGATATCTTCATGATCAGTGCAGTAACGAGTTTGCTCCTGTCCTCCCTAACAAAATCAACGGATTATGAAAAACAATAATCGATAAAAAAAAATGAATTTAACTCAAAAACTCGATGCATTTACTTTACCTGAAGAAGTACGAATCCGCGTAAAGGACGAGACGATGAATCTAGACTTTCACGGAGATGTTTTATCAGTTTCTCTCGGTTTTCCAAGTGAAGCTTCTTGGGGACCTCGGGAGGAGGATACAGCGAAGAAGAAGAAGAAGAATCCATGGCGATCGTCGTCGCCGTTGACAAGCGTGCTTCATCCACACTCTGTCGAACTTATATACTAATATTGTTCATCTTGATTTACAGTACAACAGTTAATGCATAAAGTACAAATTGTTCTAGTCTACGTTCATTTTGTTAACTTATCTTGAAACCCAACCCAACCATAAATGTAACCCAATAACTTTGGGCCTAAATCAAATGGCCTAATTGGATCCGGCCCGGTCCAGTTAGAGACCAGACATATTACTATATTAGGATAAGAAACTGTTTACTAAATTTTTTATTAAGTTCTGTATGGATAAATTTGTCTGTACGAATAAATTTGTCTGTTTTGATAAATGGATGTTGTTATTTACTTTTTTTATCTAAACCAACAGTCTGAATAACATAAATGACCGATTTACCCTCAATATTAATTATTTGAACATCAAAACAAAAAATCATACAGAGGTTGACGACGGGGTGTCTCATTTGGGAAGGAGGCGATGTTTTAAATAAGGGATAATGGTGTCATTTTTGTGGCTGAATGGGGACAACACATCATTTCTATCTATGCGATTAAGTCATGTTCTGTGCGAATAAGTCGTAAGTAAACAACCAAAATGAGTTGTGCGAATAAGTCATATAGACTAATAAGCCTAATTAAGCCGCAAGTAAACAGCCCCTAGGTATCAACCGGTTACGATTCAACAGTTTGGGATCAGTTAAATTTTTTATTGAATTTCAAAGTCTAACACGAGACGAGTTACGTTGTAATCAATATAAGGAACATAACTTATTGTCTCACATTTAGCGTGACATGGAACAGAATAAAAACTCATTATTCCATGTTTGATGTGACAAGAACAGGGACAAGGATAAGGACTGAGATTAGGTGGGACACGGTTAGACAAAAACAGATGGTTGGATAATTAGGTTAAATACATGAAATATCAATTTACTTTCACAAGTTTTTTTATTGTAATATTGTACTTTCATTTTTTTTTTTATTACAGCATTATACTTTCAATTTATTTTTTATTAAGGTATAAAATATTTACTTATTATAACAATGAGTAACCTTTTGATTTGAATTAAGATGAAATAACATATGTTTTACCAAGTTTCCATGTCATATCATTGTCCACGTGCAACATATTGATGACTGACACTTCTTATTACAGCATTGTATTTCATTGTATGTTACAAAAATTAAATTTACATATTATTTAATAAATATATTAAAAATCTAAATTATTTAATAGTATAATAATATCAAGAATACTTATACATCACAATTTATCTTGATAATATTTAAAAAATGTTAAAAATGTATTTTTTTTTTAAACAAAGAAACTAATTTTTTTACAAACAAAATATTTATCTTGAAAAGAATACATAACATGATGTTTGGAAAAAAATTGATTAAATATATTATTTAATAAATATATTAAATTAATTAGAAAAACTCTAAATTATTTATTAATATAATAATATTAAAAAATTATCATTAACATAAAAAAAAACATGTTTACAAATATTATTAAATAACCTATTTAAAGTTTTTAAACTCTAACCAAATTTTGGTACACTTTTGTATCATCTTCCTAATCATAGATAATTTATCTGATTATTAACCTCAAAAAAATTAAAATTAATGGGTGTAAATACATATATATATATATATATATATATATTTTAAATATATTTTTTATATATTTTTTATTTGATTGATAATCATATGAAGCATACAGTACACATCGTCTGTTACATTATGAGAGTTGGCCATGTTCGAAGTCGTTACCTTAACTTCAAGAAAGGGGATGCCAAATACAAGAATATCCGGTAAATAATATTTAAGTATTTGAAAAATCTGTTCTGAATTATTAAATTTTTATTAAAAAAAATTCAAAATTATATCATAAAAATGATTCAATCTCTTACCATTTAAATATTTTGTAATTTAGAGTCCCAATGCCATTTTGCATGGTTGGCTTGTAGTTGGATTTAAGTACCAAAAGCACAAAAATGACACCTATTTGTTTTTTATCTTTAATTGATTATTAAATACGTATTATAATAAAATTAGAAAGGTACTCGTATAATGTAACAAGATACATCTTGATTTTAATGTTTTGTTTTATTTATTTTTTTGTCTCAGTTGATTATATAATACGGTTTTATGTGGTTTTGAGAAAGTGATAATGCTTTTATTTTTGAATAAAATATAAATATGAAGATATCATAAAATCGGGAAAAAATATTGATATTAGTACCAAACTAACTAATTAAAATTTTTTGTTTTTTGTGTATTTTTTTAATTCATTTTTTAAATTTTTTGTTTAATAATATAATTTCTATATGACAATAATTAAGTATTTTGTTAGAAGTTAATGATTATTCTAATTACATTTTAGATTTTTTATATTTAAAATGAAATATTTATCATCTATTTTATTATGTTTATCTACAGTTAGTTAAACGAATTTAAACATGAAGCTTTAATAAGTTGTACTTACACACATTTTATTTATAATCTTCAATTTTAAGTAATATGTATCACTAACCAGTACTTCATGCATAAAAAATAGTTTCCAATAACTTTTGTCAAATACTTTATAATATATTATAAATAGTTTTCGGTGTGTATCTCAATTAATAAAGAAACATAACGACTTTATTTAAATATAAAACATGTTCCAGCTTCGATCCTGGACCTTCTTTCCTGATCTCATTTGTTAAAAGTATCTTCAACAACTATGCTACTTGAGAAACTTTAAGATTTCATACAAGTTTGTTCCAACAGTTATGTTAAACTCTCATTTAAAATAGAAAAAAAGTATTAAAAAAATCTTCAAATTTGAAAGACATGTTATTGAAAACGATTTTCATATGGAATCGATTGAAATTGTCAGTATTCAACTTTTTATCTAAATATTATAATAAAGAAATATATATATATATATATATATATATATATATATATAAAAGGTATATTTCAAATGCAACCATATCCATTTGTACAACCAATGCAACCCAATTAATTGAGATATTTATAGAAAAGATGTGAGTTCATTTATTATGATTTGAATATTTATGGAATATGAATAGGGTTTATTAATTATCATCAATACTTTATATTAGAAAACAATCAAAACTTATATGAAATCACATATTTATCAAATTAAATGGATGGTTGAGATTGAGTTGTATTGGTTGTACAAATGTAAATGGTTGTATAATAACTCATCTGTATATATATATATATATATAGAGAGAGAGAGAGAGAGAGAGAGAGTTTGTTTCAAATACAACCCGTCGCATTTGTACAACCAATGCAATTCAATAAATTGATATATTTATAAAAATGATGAGAGTTCATTTTTTATGATTTGAATATTTATGGAAGATGAATATGGTTTATTAATTATGATCAATACTTTATATTAAGAAACAATCAAAACTTCTATGAAATCATATATTAATCAAATGAAATGGACGGTTGAAATTGGGTTGTATTGGTTGCACAAATGTCAAATATTGTATAATAACCAACCTCTCTCTCTCTCTATATATATATATAGAGAGAGAGAGAGATAGAGGTTGTTTCAAATGCAACATATCGCATTTGTACAACTAATACAACCTAATAAATTAAAATATTTATGGAAATGATGAGAGTTCATTTATTATGATTTAAATATTTATGAAAGATGAATAAGGTTCATTAATTATGATCAATACTTTATATTACGAAACAATCAAAACTTCTATAAAATTACATATTTATCAAATTAAATGAACAGTTGAGATTGAGTTATATTGATTATATAAATGCAAGGGGTTGTATAATAACTCACCCCCCTCTCTCTCTCTATATATATATAAATAAAAGACCGGCCAAGGATTGTTTCAAAGAAACATTACATACAAAAAATAAAAATGTAATGTGATAAAATTATTCTATAAAATTAATCTTGATGTTGTGCAAAAAGCCTCTTGTGGAAGTTTTTGGATCACAAGTTCTATGGCTACCTAACAATTATTTTAACAACAACAATATCAACAAAGTCAATTATGTTTTTTTATTAATTTGGATATTCAACCCGCTATATAAACTGATTAATTCTAGGATGATCACCTATTTTGTGGGTAGCTCGGAGTCACCGTATGTGAACCTCGTAGCCATAGAAAGATTTTTATTCCTCTTTGGATTTGAATTGGACCTCCAGACGCTTTTAACATCTGAAGCTCAAACTCAAACCAATCAGACACCACTCTTATAGTTTTCAGGTTATTTAGAGCCCATTTGGACAACTAAGAGGCTGTTTGTTTACCTCTTAATAGTTCTATTAAGAGGCAACCTCTGAATCATTAAGAGGTGTATCTTGTTTGACAAAAAAAATTTGTCTCTTAATGGTTCTAAAACCTCTGAATGATTTTGTATCTTGGATCTCCCTTAACCATTAAGAGCCCTAATTTCATTGTACACAATTACCAAAAAAAATTATTTCATTGTGCACTATATCATGAGCGCCTTCTAATCATTCTGACCACTTAATCATTCTGCACCAAACCATTTAGTAATTGTCAATCAGCCCTAAATAATGGATTGAGTAATCTTATTAAATTATAAACAATAAAATCAAAAAGTAATTTGTAGTATTAGGTTATGGATGTGTTTGACATATTAGTTCATAAACAATTATTAGTTGATAAATTACTTATGTTCGGTAAAACCTAAATGATAAGCTGGTTAACAGATATAAAGTAACCAACAAGAGAAATAATGAGAAAATTATTTAATTTTTATATTCATATAATTAAACAAACCGTTAAGTGAACACCTGTCAAAAATCTTTGAACATCACAGAACAAAAATCCGAAACGTTGTCAAACAAAACCTAAAAATCATTTTTGTACGTTTAACATGTCGTTGATAATTATAAAAATTATAAATATATAAGATTCAGACACAAGATATGTGATTTGTCTATAGATGGTGAAAATTGAAAACCGAAACTTTCGGGTCAGGTTTGGGGACGTTCTATCGGAGACCCGGGAGGGGGGGGATCAGGGACATATTCGGGATTTTAAATAAGACTCACGAAAAAATCTAGTTTATTTGTCTAATCGTGATGTTAGTTGTATGGTGTGTGAATTTCTGTTTACTTTAATTTATATTGTAATATAAGATGTTTGTAATTGACTAATTGGTTTGATTATATTTGAGACATTTGGACTTATATCTTAAAAAAAATGTAATTTACTTTTAATTGTGAAAAAAAATAACATATTGTAATTTATTTAAGATCAGTTCGGGTCCGTGTATAACCAACGGCGAACGGGAAAACCAACGGGAAAAAGAGGATTTTACCATTAACGGGTTCCCCAACGGGGATCGGGGAAACCGCGGGGACCCAACGGGGATCAGTGCAGTTACGGGTACAATTTTACTTATCGTTTTCGGGGACAGGAATATCAATAATCGGCCCGTTGCCATTCCTAGATTTGGCTCAAAGGAGTTCGAAGGGAATTTAATTAAAATAAAGAAATAGAAACGAGAATGCATGTCGGGAATGGTAATAAGATTCATTCATATCTCTCTAAAATAAGGAATAACTGACGATTATCTATAATCCAGTAATAAATCAATATTTTAAAGACAATCAGTAGTATTTGTTTATAACTGCGTATGGAGATTTCTAAAACCGCCAAGCATAGGGGAGAGGATTAACCCTGGAGAGCAAAGGGTTACTCCTTTGGTTATAGAGATGGACAAAGGACCAAATTTCTTAATCGGGTCTGGATCCCAACCAATCGAGAAGAGCTACTCAATCGGTTACCCTGGCCAATTAAGGATTTTGAAAACCAATACAGTCTTTCATAACCCATCATCTATAAACGTTTGGTATTTAGAAATAGAAGAAAAACGTATTTTCATAACCAGTTGTCACAATCGACTATGGTTAACCGGTCACCTGAGTTACAATCAGACCTGGGTATTCATCTTGCAAGCGTTTTATAACCAGGACCAAGACAAACTTAACAGTATCTCCAACAACTATATTATTTTATAAATCTTGGATATTTGAGAAAATTTTGCTCCAACAGTTTTGTTAAACTCTCATAAAAAAATGGAGAAATGTCCAAATTTGTATGAAAAAAAGAAGAAAAAATATAACATACATGTTGAAAATGTTCTAACTACTTACTTCTACTGATCACCTGAACCGGGCCCGAACGTAACATGTTATCTGATTTCTCCATCTCTTTCGAGACCATGGAAGATTTATCTGGTTATTAACTTCAAAACCTTATAAAATCAGTTCAAATATGCACGAATTGATCTGTACACTAACATTTATTTATAAAAAAATTGTGAGGATTAGTGGATTTGATTAACTAATATTCCGTGATTTAGTACGAGTGGAAGCTCCTAAATCCTCCCTCGTTGACATTCCGAAAATCCAATGAATTATTAAAAAATTAAAAATTAAAATAAAATCTAATGGTGGTTACAGTGATCAACGGATGAGATTTAAATATACATGGAGAAAGAGTGGGGTGGTGTTGCACCATTCAATTTCTGCCTACAAAAGATTTGAGCTCATAACCCGATTCTTGACCCAGATTCGCCCATTATTTGTCCCCTCTCTTTTTCCTTTTTATTTTTTAAAACAAAGACCCGTTTAAAATTTGGATGAGTTTTTTAGATTTATAGGTTGTTTGTCAGTTGTTAAATGATTTGATGCAGAATAATAAAATGGTCAGAATGATTAAGAACTCTCATGATATAGTGTAAAATGAAATGTAATTGTTTGGTAATTGTTTACAATGAAATTATAACGTTGAATGGTTAAGGGAGAACCATGATACAAAATCATTCAGAAGATTTTATAACCATTAAGAGGCAGACTTTTTTTTGTCAAACAATATTCACCTCTTAACGATTCAGAAACTGTCTCTTAATGGAGCTATTAAGAGATAAACAAACAACCCGTTAATTTTTAAAGTAAATTACATTTTTGGTAATTGTGATTGATATTTTACTATTAAGTTTGATCCTTTTTTTAAATTAATTATAATTTCGATCACTGTAATTGCCATTTTGTTTAAGTTTTGATTTCTTCCGATTAACTTTAGTTTTAAAAAATATTTAACTTAAGGGTATTTTTGTTTTTTATATTTTTTTTTTGTCTTTTTTGTTTTATTAGATAACAAAGTACTAGGAAGTCTCATATTCAAATCCAATGATGAATAAAAATTCTCTTGTAGCCACGGAGGTTAAAATGCGGTGATTCCAGGCTATCTCCAAAGCAAGTGGTCACCCTATGATTAGTCGGCTCGCATGGCAGATTGGATATCCAGGTTAATAAAAAAAAGTAAATTATGATTTTTAATTCATGTGTTTTGTCAATGGTTTCTATCTTGGTTCCACTTTGTAATTTAATGTTTTAGTTAGAGACTGAATGATTTGGTACAGAATGATTAAGTGACTCTGTATAATTCAGTGTTGAATGAAAAATGATTATTTATTAAATGTTCTGAATCAACAGTCTAAATAATAATAAAATAATTACCATTTTAACCTTGTGTGTTGTTTGGTTGTTTTTCTACTAGTCACGTGTTTTTCAAATTACATTGCCATAACATCCTTTAGCAAAAATCTGAACAAGACCATTTGATGCCAAACTCCAATCAAAACGATCAGGCCTACAACAATTGAAGCCAACAAAACAAAGAACCTACACCTGAAATTCCAACCAGACCTCCACACGATATATGAAATTATTAAAGTACACAACAACAGCTGAAAGAGTGGATTAGTGAAACAGAACCATGAAATCCAAAATTTTGACCAAATCAGGAAGCACCATCTGTCCTTACGACAACAGCAAACCAATACCGATAACAAGTATAAAGAAATTTGGCTTAAGGCTAATGTAGACTTGGCTCAAGCTCTCACTCTGATGACATTTCCCAAGGCTATAAATCCACGTATCCAGTAGATAAACATGAAGTCTCGTGGCAATTTTGTGATTATGAATGTTCAGATTGTAGATCTAATCCAATAGTTGAGAATTGGTCTTACGGGTCTCACGAAAAACCTTTGGTCTCACATGATCCCAAGTCTATATATACACACACATACCCCCCCCCCACATACACACTAGTTGTGTACCCGTGCAATGCGGCGGGAGCCGTGAATTTTAACGATTTTGAAGTTTCACTGGTTTTATTGAAGAAGATTTTACAATGATATAAGTTACACTTGGTATTTACATATTAATACAATTTGAATAAATAAGAGTTACGGTTCCAATTACAGTCTATCAATGGAAAAAAATTGTATGACAGTTTAAAATCCAACATATTTAAACGACTCCACAAATGTATTCGATTTACACCAAGAGCAAAAAATTTAAGAGATCGAGAGTTCTATAACAATTGAATGAGAGATGAACGAAAGAACTTTTAATAACTAATGGTGAATATCAGTTTGAATCTCACCTTAGGGAAGACATAAGTGAAATATGTCAAAAGTATATTGGGAAAGTGAAAAGAAAAGGTAATAATATGCATTAGTAACTTGTACTATATGTTATTTTAATTGTAGATTAAAAGATTTTAAAACTTAATGCATAAAGTAATAATATTTAATGCATTATGAGTTGTTTTTAATACTTTTAAGACTTTGTACATAAATGTATAGTAATTTGTGTATTAAAAATTATTTTTAAGACTTTTGATATATCTGGTTTATAAGATAGTATAAATTTGTTATCTAATAAAAAAACTGTAGTTATAAGAGAGTTTTTAAAAAAAATTGAAACGTACCATATTATAATTATCTTAAGTAAGTTGAATTAAAAGAATAGTTTAAAATAACATAATACCATTTCTCCAAACAACTACCTCATCAAACCAAAATATTCAGCCCTTTTTATTTTTATTTTAATATTTTTAAAATTAATTAAATAAAAATAAAATAAAAAAGAAAGCTGGGGTCTTTTGGCCTGCATGGAGATTTGCTAACATATGTTTGCCCTCATATTAGGGTACAATGCTTACGATACCTCTTTTGATGTCGGCTTTTGGTCAATTAACCCCTATATATTTCATGCATTTCCAAAACTAACCCCACCAATTATATTAAATTATTTTCCTTTTATATTTAATTATATAAATTATCCATGTAAAAAAACCTATTTTAATTTTTAATTAATTTTTTTATATTATAAATATTTAAATGCACTTTGTTTGACTTTTGACAAATTTTAACATGGTCAAGTTTGTAATTTCATTTTTTAATATATTAAAATATTATCCTGTAATAACTCGTTCCACATGAATAAAAAAGATTATACTGATGAGTTCTTTATAAATTAAAAGTTGTGGGATGTCAATAACTTTTATTATGGTTTTAAGTTAAACTCAAAGTTATTGGGTCAACTCATTGCTTTAGATTTGGGGCACTACAAATTGTATCAAAGTCGATCCTTGTGTTATTTGTGATGGTTGGAGAAACCTAATCGAGTGTCATGAGTCTTTGAATGAGTGTTTATAACATGTTAGATGAATCCCATATTGTTGATTACGATAAGAAATGTAAAAAAGCTTGACGAGTAGGGGTCAAAAAAGTCGTTGTACCGTTCAAACCGGTCGAATCAAGTCAAATCGGACTTTTTTTGGCGGTTTGAGTGGTCTGGCGGTCCATTCTGGTATGAAAAGAGTCAAACCGCTCGCTCTGGTCTGGTCGACGGTTATAACGATTTTTTGAGTTGTCTGGACCGAACCGACCGCCAAATATACACATGTATTAATTATATTTAGTTTCATGTTGTAGGTTTAACTCTTATGGCCAAATTAGAAAAAGTTCGTCAAAAACTTCATATTTTCAATTTTCATTTCTCAATTGACTGCGTTATCTAAAAATTCATAAGAGGATCAAACCATCTGAAACGGTCAGACTAGACCGCATTTTCTTTGTCCAGTTTGACCGGTTTGGTCATATCTACCAAAATGCTCGGTTTGGAAAATTTTCTAAACTGCCATTGCAGTTTGGTTCGTGGTTTGGGTGGTTAAACTGCACAAACCGGACCACAAACACCCTAATTGACGAGGACGTCAGAAAATTAAGTTGGGAAGTTTGTAACAACTCGTTCTATATGGATAAATAAAGGTATATTTGGTGAGCTCCTTATAACTCAAAGATGCGGGCTATCAATAACTTTCACTATAGTTTACAATTGAACTCGAAGTTATTGAGCCAACCTACTGCTTTAGGCTTGGGGCATTACATACACCCTGGCATCCGGTACAATCGATACATGGTTGAGGATGTCGCACATCCACATAAGATCTCGTTCAATCATAAATAAAGTTGGAAAGATTCTTTTTGAGGGACCGTATTTTGGGGCATGGCAAGGACCGCAATCTAGCTAAGCAAATTTTGTTGGTTACATGGATTATTACAGATGGACCACTATCGATAACTGTATAGTCATCCTACTGCACTCAAGTCAAGGGGTCTTTTGACGTCTGTCTAAAAAGAAAACAAACAAAAATTCAAAGCGTGTACAATTAAGGACTCCAACTTGGTCATGTCCTTTCGTTCAAGAACACGACCCTGTATTCTTGAACTTCATTCTATTGATGCCGGGTACCTCTCTTTTCATTTCTTTTATTTAAAATGGATCAAGAATTCACAACATAACTTCAAGATTTTGGGTTTAAAATATCTGTCAAGTATTCTCAGGTTGCAAATAATGCTTCTAACTGACATATGATATCAGTTCTACCTTTTTAGATATTATTTTTCAGGACCATATACAAATTCTCATAAATTTCCACAACGAAGCGTCTTGAAAAATAAAAACAGTATTTTTGAATATCAGATAAAATGGGATCAATAAGTGGAAATTATTGTTAAAGGTATGTTAAGTTCATGACCGTTTTCTTTTTTCATTATTCAGATAACAAAAAAACCCACTGGTCTTTTCATCTGGTAGATAATCTCGTATTTGTTTTCTTATTGGACATGTTATTTCGAAAGTCGTGGTTACGTGATATAAGAATAAATAAAGATGCGAGAGATTGACTGTGGATCATTATTTCAAAACGTTTGAGTGAGCCAAAAAATGTGGTTTATATGGATGTGTAGACAGATAAATCACATAAATGTATCGAACCATAACCAAGTAGTATATTATGTTTGATTCAGTATTTTTTTGAACAGTTATCAGCTCAGAAATGAACTCGAAATGATTTTTTGTTTTTTCTATCTTTCAACTTTGAGGCAGTGTCGTTTTATATTATGAAAAGTACGCTACCTAATACGTCACCTATACAATATATGATTAAGTCCCACAACCTAAAATTATACCCGTTTGTCTATCTATCGTTTATTACTTAAATGTTATTTCAAAATTTTAAAATGTCACTTTTAACAGCTATTTGGTTGGTTGCATGAATAAAGTTGTATGTGTAGATTAATCTGTCTATATACATTGAGAACAGTTTTATTTGAGATGGTTTTTTCAAAGATGTAAATAGCGTAATTTTTAATCAGGAGAGGCATGTTAGGAAAAAAAAACTTGGGTTTCTACAAAAAAGAAAATTGCATGAAAAAGTAATGTACTTTAACTTGATTCATATTTTGGGTAACGTAGTTTCAGAACTTCCAATTTGGTACTTAAGATGTAAAGTTTTAAACATTTAAGTATATGGATAACCGGTCTGAAGCATTAACCGATTATCATGCTGATGTGACGAGTGATGTGGTATCCAACTCAGTATTATTTGTTGACGTTGTTAGTGACATGAATTTTTTTTAATCTAAATTTAGTCTTCAACCGGTTACTCGGGTACTAAAATGTTTAAAAGTTTACATCTTAGGTACAAAAATGAAAGTTTTGAAAGTAAATTACCCAGAATATGAATCAAGTCAAAGTACGTTACTTTTTCATGCAATTTGCCCTTTGCAAAAAGCCTTCCAGAAGCTTAATAAATAAGCAACTACCTATATCATTAATCCACTACTAAATAAACGTGTATAATTGATCGAATAAGTTGTGAGTTCTATTAAGCTGTTAATAAACAGACACTTTGATGCACGTTTAAAAAAGAACAAATAAAAAAAGCATTCATTGACTTGACACTGAAAAAGTCAAAGGTTGACTTTGATTAAGAATAGTGGTTAAGTATGAATTAGTAGCTTTAAAGCTTGAGAAATCATGATTAAGTATGACTTACTTCATGCTTGCACATGAACCAATCATTGCCATCCCTTTGCAACTTAATGATTAAGTGATTGGATTATATTAATTAAAATAAATAAAATATGATTTATTAATTATACTTAGAAAATTTAATAACCAACTTTAAAATATTTAAAAAAACCAAAAAATTGGTTTTATGCCACATCACTCGATACTTTCTAACCAATATCCAAATGTGGGTTTGAATCTGGTCAACTCTATGTTTTCTAGGTTAACTAGTTGTGTATCCGTGCAATGCGATGGAAGTTATGAATTTTAATGATTTTGAAGTTCCACTGGTTTTATAAGATAAGATTTGACGATGATATATGTTACCCTTGGTCTTTACATATTAATACAATTTGAATAAACAAGAGTTATGGTTCCAATTGCATACTATCGATGAAAAAAATTGTATGACAGTTTAAAATCCAATATATTTAAAAACCAACATATTTAAATGACTCCACAAATGTGTTCGATTTACACCAAGAGCAAAGAACCAATAAACTTGATTTTTAAAATAAACATTCAAAATCAATAAATAAAACTACAAATTTGACAGATCATAAGTCATGAAAAGACAAAAAAAGATGGGTTTTAGAATGAAATTTCAAATGCTTACCATCTTTCTTGTCCAGAAACTCAGATTAAGGTTGAATTAATATATGTGTATATATATATATATTTCAAAAAAACCCAAGAACATATTAATTCATAACATATTATACAGTGCAATTTGGACAGCCTAACTCGAAAATATATAGTATATATATAAATAAATAACTAAAAAAAGTATAAATCGTAAATATTAAAAATATTTTTTCACAGTATATATAATATAAAATAATATAATATAATTAAGTCAAAAACTATTCAATATTGGACGCATTTCGAATGTATTAACGAGACGATTATAATAGTGTAACTTGTTAAAATAAAAATGTATTTTTTAAACATATTTTAATCGATATACGATTATACATATTAATTTGATAAAAGTTTAAAATGAAACATTTAAAAGTAAATGACGTAAAGTAAATTAATTAACTAATTATAGAGGTATAAAATGTAAATTTAAAATTATAATTTTTTTAAAAATCAGTTGTGAGAAGGTGAGTGTATGTGAGGGGGTGAGTGTATGTGAGGAGAGGGGGGTGAAAAAGTGATATAAAAGATATCTTGGTCATTTAGTATTTTAATAGATAAGTTTGGTTTGAAAGGTCAAAAGTATCAGGAGGTCCCATGTTTAAATCAAAGAAGAAATAAAAATTCTCTTGTGGTCACGGAGGTTCAAATGCGGTGACTCCGGACTATCCGCAAAACAGGTGGTCGCCCTGGGATTAGTCGGCTCGCATAGCGGGTTGGATATCCAGGTTAATCAAAAAAATTACTAGAACAAAGGTGTTTTATTAAACATTAAAAGTGTATAAAGTTCTCATGTTGAAGAGTAAAATTCTCTTGTGACTACGAATATTCAAATGCGGTGACTCTAGATTACCTGCAACTAGGGACGGACCTGGTATGGAGCATATGGTGGCACGTGTCACCGTATTATTCCTCTGTCGAAGAGTAAAAAAATTTAGGTTCGTGAAATGTGCAACCGTATTAATTTGTTGTGTGCCATCGTATGTATTTTGAAACTACAATGAGAACAAATTTTATTTGGTAAAGTTGGTTTGCAAGACTTTTATTCCATCCCGAACCTAAATTCGAATCCTGTTAATGTCATTAGTCAAATAGTGCCACTATTTGAAAAAAAATTCATATATTTGTTTCATATAGTCAAACGGTACCACCATTTGAAAAAAATTCCCTATTTTTTTTTCTTATAGTCAAACGGTGCCACACCGTTTGAAAAAAAATTATGGGTTCGTCCCTGCCCGCAAAGCAGGTGGTTACTTTAGTCGGCTCGCATAACGGGTTGGATATCTAGGTTAATAAAAAAAGAGATATTTGATTGGTTTCCTATTAAATCATATATGCATAAAATTATATGTATAAATTAATCTGTCTGTATAGATTGTAATAATTTTTGTTTGGAAGATTTTTTTCATAGAAAAAAGAAGTGTATCTTTTAATTGAGAGATACATGTTTGAAAAAAAAAAACTTGACTTCTTACATTAAACACCCTATAAAAAGCTTACTGAATAAGTCATTTTTGATATCGTTAAGCCACTGCCATTAAATTGTTCACAAACAAGTCTTAAGCATATATTGTAACTATAGATTCGGTCTTGAATTGAACTTATAACGTCAAATGAAACTATGTTAGATTGTATGTAGCTAATCTTTTTATACCAGAAAAAAGAAAATAAAGCTTTATTTAAATGACTCGAAAAACATTCGTTACACAGCAAGTTTAACAACTGAAATTAATGAACGGTATTTTTTTTATTGTCTGATTGATCGTCTTTTTTATTAAGACAACACGTATTTGATAATTAACGGAATAATACGATTCAAAAAATACCCATCTTAGGGGCTGTTTACCAAACACTTACCCGGTAAGCGTTTATCGGTAAATTTAACACTATCATTACTTACTGGTTAAGATTTTATTCCATGAAAACGATATCGTACACAACAATTTACTCGGTAAGCGCTTACCGTGGTAAGAGTAATATCTCTCACTTATCGGGTAAGACTTTTGGTCTCTGTCTCGTTCTTACCGGATAAGATTTTTGGTCCTCAATATATTCATCCGGTAAGGTAATGAGACTTGATGTTCACTTACCTGAATAAACATTTGATAAATAGCGGTGAAAATTTGGGGTTATTTTGGTTCATCAAAATCTAATCAAAATCTGTTGCTGGTTGGGATTTATTTGCACATGGATCTTCATCATATCAAACCCACGTCAATCCGATTTGTAAATCTTATGATATGTTTTTTAATTACAAAAATTCCACATTTTTATTTTATTATTTTATTTTTATTTGGATTTTGATAGTCCAAAGATCCCCATACAACAAAACAATCCCAACCCCTATATCTACTTATACTCCAAAAAGTATTCATAAATAAATAAATATATATATATATATATATATATATATATATATATATACTAGAAGCGTACTCGCGCAATGCAGCGAGATACATCGTGTTTTAATATTTCATTTTTTTCTTTATCTCAGTCGATGTTATAATATGACTTTATGTGATTTTGAGAAAGCGATGATGTTTTTATTTTTGAATAAAATATATGTTTGACGATATCATAAAA